>NC_133308.1:7241276-7474965 GCF_012295235.1 Primulina huaijiensis | reverse complement strand
TATATCATGATGAATATTTTGTAATCTCAACTCCGAGATGGTTGGGATACGTATCGTTTGTTGATTAACCTCGTGTAGTAACATTTATAATCAACTAATTAAATTATTGATCCAACATTTTACACTAGTTTAGATGGAATTCATATATTGTTTAATGTTTTTGACGTTTCATTGTAAAATTTTTTGTTTGGACAATTACTTGTAAATTTTTTCAACAAAAAAATTTATATAAGATGTTGTAAAAATAAATATGAATTTGGAAAATTATTTTATAAAAATATTTATACTTAAAAATAATTAAGAAAGTATTTGCACGACTATTATATAAAAACTTTTTAATTGTCATTTTATTTTTTCTCAGTTTGCGATTTATTACCCGTTTGTTATGCTTTTTTATTTTAAAACATAAAAATATCTTTTATTTATTATTTAAAAAATATACTTTGGGAACAGTTTTTTGAAAAATATTTTCATAATTTTTATACAAAAATCTTGTTCAAATACTTGCTTAAGTTATTTTTCTATGTACAAAACACTAAGAGAGTGTTTGAGAGAGCTTCTAGAAAGCACTTCTTAGATTTTAGCTGTGTGAAAGATCTTCATGGTGTTTGTGAATATCTGTTTCTGGTTGAACTTCATTAATGTTAACAAAAATTAATAAGCAAGTTTGTAATACTTTTTTTTGCTTTTTCTTTTCTTGTTTATGATTTTAAATTAAATTATAATTTGAAATTTGTATCTTTAAAAAAATTATCATATTCAACAATTACCTCAACTATTTTTACCATATTTTTCTCTCATATCCATGCCTTTTTTTGATAAATATTTTTGGATATTTTTATTTTTTATTTATAAATGATTTTTTAAATTTTATGATGAAATTCATAAAATTCCATCCATATTTTATACAATAATTTATTTTTAAAAACAATATTTTAATTTTTTATAACTTTCATTTCCAATTTTTTTTTATAATTTTCATTTTCAAATTTGTTTACATATTTTGTATATTTATACAATTTTTTCATGTGTTTTTATTTTTATTAAATTTATATAAATTTTCAAGCACTCATATTATAACATGATAAATTAGTTTTGATAAAAAATAAAAAATGTAAATATTGTTTTCTGGTGAATAAAGGGTTCTTAAACATACATATTTGTAAAGTGATAACTAAGAGTTTCAGTTTAGACGATAATAAGTTCTAGCTGAAGTGAGTTATTACAAGATATTGTAAACCAAAGTCTTTTAGTGGAAGAAGGGGTGACATATGAGTTCTATCTCCGAACATCCATACAAATACTTGTATTATTTATTTACGCACTTTACATTTTTGCAAATCATATTTCTAACCGTTTCTTGGTAAATTTTCATATATAGTTCATCACTAGTCGAGTTGGATCATTCCACACCTACTCACATTTTAGTGGTCCAGCTAATCTAGACATTGATCAAGAATATTTTTTAACAGCCTAAAAATTGTTAAGAATGTCACAAAGTTTAGAAAATTTTATAAGAGTTTATTTGTAGACCCCGTAAATTAGACTACGTATAAGCCATGCATAATTTTAGTATTTTAAATTAAAATGATTTTTATTGCATGAGTATTTAAATTCTTTAAATTTATTTATTTTACGTAATAGTTTAATTGTCACATTTTCAGTTAAATAAGTGAGGCCGGACTGGAGATGGAGTATTGAGATAAGTTAATAAAGACTTATTTAAGAAGTGGTAATTTAGCATGTTAGTAAATATAATTTAAAAAGTTGGCATGCATGCAAGTTATGGAATTTCCTTGGCATTTTAATTAATTTTTTTAAAGCATTAAATTCATGTTTATTTCATTAAATTGTGTTTAATTATTTTTATGCATTTTATTGCATAATTCATGCATGATAGGATTTAATTCATGAAATTTTAAAAGTTCACGCATTAGGGTTTCTAGGTACATTTCGCGTTCGAACGAGGATCGGAGACCGGAGAATTTTCAGAAAAACTATTTTATTCCACGATTTAGTTTTATAAATTAAGTTGAAGCGTTTTTTAAGTGTATTTTTCAAAAATGAGAATTTTTGGGTATTTTTATCCGCAGAATTTTTAATTTTTAACGGTACGTGAATTTTATCGAATCGGTGGACTTTTTAATGATTTGGCTATTATTTTCAAAACCTTTTTAACACGAAATATTTTTCGGGAGCATGATTAGATTTAATGGACCTATTTTTAAGTGTATTATGCTTAATTAAATTTTAAACTTTTAATAATCAAATTTAGGTCCATTACCTATTATTCAATCATTTAATTAATCCTAAACCTCATAATTTATACCTAATTACTTCCCTTAACTCCCCACTAAACCTACTTAGTTTCAGCAGCCGCCCACCTCCCCCACTCACAATCCCTCTCGTGAATTGCTGCTGCAACTTGTGGGTGACACCATTTCTTTTCATTTCAAGCAAAAATCTTTCCCCTTCGGCTGGTTCCTCAATCGTTCTTCCAAAAAACGACCATCAAGGCACGTTTGTATATTCATTTTCTCATCATGCACTCCAATAATAGGCTGTAATATGTGTGTTTGTATGCAAAAGTTTCGCTCTGTTTGTAGCATGCACATTCGAATTATTTTGGCACGAAACTTTGCTCATTTTAGCTTTCACCTCACGTTTCTGTCTTGTATTGCGAGGGGGGCTGCTGTATTAAGTGGTCAAGGGCCCGTGCAGATCAGGAGTGTGAGGTGTAGGCTCTGGAGTGTGTAGCTGATCGGGTTTGGCTGTGATCGAGAGGGGCTGTGCAGATCGGGAGCCTTTGGCGTAAGGGTTCGGTCCATCGTTTCTCTACACCAGTAGCGCGAGGGCCTTCTCCAGCCTTGGACCAGACCCTGGTCGGTCTGATTCAGGGTCTGGAATGGCCCGAGCCATGCTGGAAAGGAGGGAACAAGCAATAGAGCTAGGGGTGATGGGTTAGCCGCGGTGAGAGCAACTTTGGGGGTTCTCGGTTTCTAGCGGTTAGAGGCTTGCATGGGGCTTGTGGCGTGGGTCTGGTAGGTTCATTGGGGATTGATCTTGGTCCCTAGTAAGTTGGTTCGTGATTGGTACGAGGAGTTCAGCTTGAGGCGTGAGTTTTTGGGAGGAATGTGTGCATGAGGTGGTGAGTTAATATAGGACCGAAAATGTTGGCATGTTCTGGAATTTTAGCCGTGGGTTTGGGGAGCCTAATGACATTGTTTTAGGACCTATTAAGTGTTTTTATGATATGGTAAAAGTTGTAGAAGATTTGGGTAAAAATTGGATCGATTCGGATTAAAACAGGAACCCCGATCCGATTTTAAAACGAATTAGATAAGCGGTGATTTTGGCTCGAGTTTACACCTAGGAATGCCTTTAAAAATATTTTGGGATATTTTAAGGAGTTTGGTAAGCTTCGGGTCCATTTTAGAGGTCCAGGGTTGAAACGATAATTTTTGGACTTCCAGGGGCAAAATGGTCATTTTGCATCCGGGGTGAGATTTTAGTCCTAGCAGCGCCCTGAGCACAAATCATGATATTTTTAAATGTTCATGCATCACGTTTACGATTTTTACGCTATTATAATAATTATGATGCATGCTTGGTATAAAGGAATTAAGAGAGAAAAAGTAAGAACGTGAAGAGCACTCCGTCTCCGCCGCGCCGCGTCGTATTTCGTTTGTTTTCTGTCAAAACAAACCAAGGCATGTTTATATCTTCTTTCACTCTTCAATCAAGCCATATAGGTATTTTTAAATATCGCAAGTACATGGTTTTATTGCAAGAAGATCGAAATTGTTCATATTTAATTATGTTAGTTAATTATATTACGTGCAAATATTCATTTTGAGATTTATGCGATATTGCTTGTGGTCACTTTACTATCATGCTTAAGTCCGGTCGCCAGTTACCGGTCAGTTCAGTTGTTTCACCCAGTATACTGTGGCAGTAGTCTGATCAGACATACATTATTAAGTCCGGTCGCCAGTTACCGGTCAGTTCAGTTCAGCTCAGTTCAGGGACCACTTGCGTAGACCATAATCTCACCAGAAAATTATTACAAGTTATTTCATTACAGGGCTCCAAGGAGCAAACATTTTCACTATGATATTTTCAGTTCAGTTATGCACGTACTATAATTACCATTGAAATGATATTTTACGTTACACCTCATTACAGGATACTTTCACTTGCATGCGACTTTATTATTTATTTACTTGTTATTTACGATATATGCATGCTGAGTCTTTAGACTCACTAGACTTGATTGTTGTAGGTACTGTTGATGCCGGGACCGAGGGCGGGGATCAGTAAGCCAGCTCGAGTCGGCAGTAGTGGGACCCGAGGACCTCACTTTTCAGCATTTATTATTGTCATCGCTCAAACATTTTTATCTACCGTTGGATAAAATTTTTACAGTTATTTTTACAACATTAATTTCTTCCGCTGCTATTTTTAAACATGATACATTATTTAACAGTTTATTTTATGAACGGAATATTTCATTTAGTTTTAAAAAAAAAAAATTTTAATTTTTCCGCAAACTTTCAAGTAAGGATTTCTTGGCCTTTACATTATTAGCCCCTTCTAAACTCTAATACAATCCAAACAAGTGGTATGGGAGCGGGTTTTTTTTAACTCTGATAACTATATTTTAAAATTACATTTTTAACAAGATTTCAATGTTTTCTAAAGAAGATTGTGATTATTGGAAAATTCGAATGCATGCAAATTTAGCAGTTCAAATGATGACGTGTGGTATGTCATCACTAATGATCCAATGAAGATACTAAAATCCAATAGAGTAGTTGCAATATTCGATGGTGCTCCCTAGATCATCGAGAAGCATCGGTCTGAATGGACGACTGAGGATAAAAATAAGTCAAACCTCGAAAATATGGCCAAAGACATTATGTATACGACCATGTTCAACAAAATAAAGACTTGTACAACAACCAAAGAAATCTGGGAGAAGCTGTCCCAACTTTGTGAAGGCAACGCTCAAACCAAAGAAAAAAAGCTGACCGTTGCAATCCAAAAGTTCAATCATGCCAAAATGATTCATTACTGAACTGAATTCTCTTGGTAAAGAATACTCTAACCGCAAAATTGCCTTGAAGGTTATGAAAGAACTGCTCAGAGAATGAGATGTAAAGACGATTGCTATGAGGGATTCCAAGGATCTCAACAAACTAGAGCTGCACGACTTGTTTGCTCATCTTAAAACCTATGAATTTTAGTTGTGGATCAAGAAAGAAGATGAGCCATCCACTTCACAACCAACTAAAGCTCTAGCCACCATAACCTCAATTCCAACTGTTAATGAAGAAGCTTTTAGCAGAAAATCTGTTGATCAGATAAACAATGAGGCTATGTCTTTATTTGTTAAAAAAATTGGAAAATTTATGAGAAATCAGTTAAATTTCGACTCTTATCGTAAAAAAGACCAAGCTGATGATAATCAAGCTTTCTTTAACTGCGAAAGCAAGGCCATTTCATTTTAGATTGCAACAGGCCAAAGAAAGATGATAAGAAGTCATTCAACAAGAGTAGATCCAAAGACGACAAGAGATCTTTCAAGAAAAAGATAGATCAAAGAGTACTTGTTACTGAGGAAACAAAGAACAAATAGGCTGATTCAGACTCAAAATGATCAAGTTCAGAGACATCTACCAGCGAGATCCAATGTCAAATGGATGATATCGAGTCGGAGACTACAGTAGTCGAGCCAGAAACTGCTGGTGACATGTATTTGACTTTGACTCAGATGAATTTATACGAGATGATCTTGTCACGACACTGTATGATATGATAGATGAGTTTAAAAGACTCCCACAATCATTTGATAAAGCCAAGGTAGTAAAATAAAAAGCTAATAGATAAGTCTACAAACTTTAGCCGTTGCAGCAAAAGAAAGTTGACAATCTAAAAGTAAAAATCGTCTACTAGAGTCTAAAAATGATGACATGCGAAGAGTGTTCCAAACAAATTGAAATGAAAACAAACGATTGGCACTTCTAGTCAATGCTTGGAACAAGCCTTCTGCCTCCATTGAGAAAATTCACGAGTTGCAAAAATCAGCCGTTGATATAGTGGGCTATGGTTTAACAACAATAAGTGTAGTTCTTTTGAGACAAATACTCAATCGTGTCTAGACAAAGGCAATTCTAAGATGATAAATTTTGTCCGATCTAGCAATATATATGAACATGATCAGCCAAAATTTTGAACCTAAACGGAATGTAAATTTTGAAAAGAGGGACAAGAACCATGGTTTAGGTTATAATAAACCGGAGAGTTCTGTGTTTAACCAAGCATGGTTAAAAAGATAAAAAAAGTCAAGCCAGTCACAATGACTCGAACTGGTCTCCCAGAAAACCAAGTCCAACCGAACATTACTTTGTGAAGGAGAAGTCAAGCTGTTACCACAATTGTAGACCTGTTCGAAAGAGATATATACATAATAGGAAGGATGAAGGCCTAAACAACATTCTATGATAAAAAGAACACATCACACAACATCATCGGTTTATGCACAAGCTCGCATTCTTTTGGATACACACAGTAGTAAGCCGGTTAGGTTAATTCAATTGCGAGTCTTGAAAGGGTTAATCTGTTTAGGACCCAACTAGATTTGGGTACCAAAATCTTATTTCAATGATTGCCTGTATTAAAGAAGAATATTCTCAAAGAATCTACCTAATTTTTGGACAGTGGATGTTACAGACACATGACTGGTAACATCAAGTTATTATCTGAAGTCATTAACCACAAAGGTCCAAGAATCACCTACGGTGACAACTCCAAAGGTAAGGTTGTGAATAAGAGTGAGATTATCCATAACAAAATCATTATTAAAGATGTTTATTAGTTTAAAATTAGGGATGAAAATGGGACGGGTTCAGAGCGGGTTTGACCAAACCTAGTACCCTCCCCTCCAAGGAAAAGTAGGACCCCAACCCAACCCGAATCTGAACTCAAACCCGCCCCACCTCATTTTAGACCCGCCCTGTCCCGCCTCAAAACCTGACAGGTCCAACAGTATTGGAACCGTGGACTCATTATACATTTAATTAAAAAAACTTAAATAAATTATTAATAATAATATATATAAATATATATACATACATACATACATATATATTAAATAAAAAATATATATACAATATGCATATATCATATATGTATATATAATATATATACGGTGTACATATATATGTATTATGCTTATATAATAAACATATATATACGGGGCGGGCTCCGAGCAGGTTCACCCAAACCTGAGACCTATACAGACTCGCCATTGGACCCGTTTCCCCGCCCCGAAACATGTTTGACCAGGTTTTAACCCGTCTCAAATAGGACGGGTTTTAACACAGGCCAGGTTTTAACCCGACCCATTGCTATAACTTGATTAACATAAGCCTACTTTGTGACAATTGTTATTCAATCGAATTTCACACACACATTTGCACAATTAAATCTGCAAATTTTGATATTACACTAACCAGAATAAGAGAACAAAACACTTATAAAATTATCTCGAATGATGATAATTTGAATGCTTCTACATGTTTGGTTGTCTAGTGTGTTAATAAAAACTGATTATAGCATAAACGGCTCAATCATTTGAGTTTCAAATCAATTGTCAATGTTAGCAAACAAAAACTAGTCTCAGGGACGTCTAACATTGATTTTGAATTAAGTATGCTTTTTAATGTATGTACATGTATATGTATTATTTTTTACTCATGGTCAGAACGTGTTGAGTCATTAGACTCACTAGGTTTGGATGGTTGCAAGCGAGGATGATTTTGAGGGAGGCGCTGACGCTTTAGTGGATTGAGTCCGGCAGTACACTCCCGAGGGACATTTATTTTCCGCACATATTAGTATTTAAAGTTTTGAAACAAAGATTTTGAGAATGATTTATTTAGAGATTTTTATGTTTTATTTTGAAGTTTAGTTTTGATCATGTTAATGGTTGACGTAGGATTTTTGTTGATCGACGATTTAGGGGTTTTGTGAGGCCCGGGGCCGAAGAGGGCGGGGGGTGATCGCCGGTGCCATCAGTTGCACGGACAATGAGCGGCTCCTGGCAGGCTTCTAGGTGGAGGGAACATGAATGAACCGATCCCACACGGGAATGAGAGGGATTCCGAGACTGTTCAATGTAATGGACTGTACAGTTGAAGAGGGCTTAAAAGATTTGATTTGTACTACTCATATCACGAAGGTGCATCTTCTTTTCGGTAGCTCATCACATAAGAACTCCAAAGTTAAGCGTGCTTGACTTGGGGCAATTTTGGGATGGGTGACCTCCTGGGAAGTTTCCCAGGGTGCGTGTGAGTGAGGACATAAGCACGCTGGAAAGACTCGTCTTGGTACAGTGAGGACAGTCGTCGAATCTGGGGCGTTACAGTTGGTATCAGAGCCGACCTCTCTTAGTACGGTGTGGTTCGGGGACGAACCAAGCGGAAGCTGGTGGGCATGTGAGGCCCGGGGCCGAAGAGGGCGGGGGGTGATCGCCGGTGCCATCAGTTGCACGGACAATGAGCGGCTCCTGGCAGGCTTCTAGGTGGAGGGAACATGAATGAACCGATCCCACACGGGAATGAGAGGGATTCCGAGACTGTTCAATGTAATGGACTGTACAGTTGAAGAGGGCTTAAAAGATTTGATTTGTACTACTCATATCACGAAGGTGCATCTTCTTTTCGGTAGCTCATTACATAAGAACTCCAAAGTTAAGCGTGCTTGACTTGGGGTAATTTTGGGATGGGTGACCTCCTGGGAAGTTTCCCAGGGTGCGTGTGAGTGAGGACATAAGCACGCTGGAAAGACTCGTCTTGGTACAGTGAGGACAGTCGTCGAATCTGGGGCGTTACAGGTTTTATGCACTTGAGATTTTGAATGTTAAATTAATTTTTGGATTGTTTAGGTTATGGTGGCTAGAGCTTTAGTAGCACTTGAGAATTTGAATGTTAAAATAATTAAATACAATAAATAAATACGATTTTACTCTTTGTTCAGCAAGATGCAAACATCTACTGTGACATCAACGGCTGAACCTAAGTATGTAGACATTGGAGTTGTTGTGCACAACTACTTTGGATTCAACAACAATTAAGAAATTATGGGATTCAAGCTGCTGAGCTGAGTCCTCAATATTCTATGATAATACAACTTTCATAACAATCACATACAATCATAACTGAACTGATATATGCCAACAACTGATTCTCTTAATTTTCAATTATTCAGTTGCACAATATATAGAACCGATCAATTTTTCTTGACGAAGGATTACTTCAAGTGTTTTTCACTTGATTATTAATCAAACTCGATTTAATTCATCGGTGTAAACATTCTTAGAACACGAGCTATTGAAGCTGATGGAGAATACTGTGTTTGAAGCACATTCGCAAGTGCCAAAACCGATCCTTTACTCTTTGAATATTCGGTTCATCAAATCCATAAATACTGATGGAGAATTCGTCAAACCAAACGGCATCACTAGAAACTCGTAATGCTCATACCTTGTTCGAAATGCAGTCTTAGGGATATCACGTTGATGAACTCGAAGTTGATGATACCCAGATCGTAAATCGATCTTCGAGTACACTGAAGTCCGTTGCAGTTGATCAAACAAATCATCGATCAGTTGTCACGGATATTTATTCTTGATTGTCACTTGGTTCAACTGTCCATAATCTATGCAAAGTTGCATAGACTCATCCTTATTTTTAACGAACAACACGGGTGCTCCCCAAGGAGACACACTTGGTCTAATGTACCTCTTGTCAAGAAAATCTTGTAACTGTTGTTTCAATTCTTTCATCTCCATTGGTGCCAATCTATAAGGTGCTCTGGAGATAGGTGCGGTTCCTGATACCAACTCTATCTCCGCTTCCACTTCCCTTTCCAGAGAAAATCCAGGAATATCATCGGGGAAAACATCAGGAAATTCATCGACAACTGGAATGTCCTTCACGTAGATTACATCCTTTGATACGTCAACAACATGAATGAGGTATCCTTCTCCTCCTTTCGCTAAAGCCTGCTGTGCCTTTATAGCAGAAACTACTGGCATCGGAGGTCGAGCTCTCTCACCGAAGAATAACGAATTCTCGTCTCTTTCAGGACGAAACTGAACGAGACGTTGATAACAATCTACCGTCGTTCTATACTTAGTCAATAGGTCGATTCTCATAATACAATAAAATCTTCCATAGCCAATATCATCAAATTGACAGACAAGTATTTTCCCTCAAACTTTAACAAGCAGTCTATTACAAGTCGCTTAGCTAAAACCTCTTGTCCCATCGGTGTATACACCGACATCAAAACATCTAATGACATGTAGGGTAGTCTATGCTTCTTAACAAACATTGATGCTATGAATGAATGCGATGGCCCAGTGTCAATTAATACATATGCAGGAATACCACATAAAAGAAAATTACCTACAATGACTCTCTCGTTTTGCTCCTCAGCTTGTTCTTGGTTTAGGGCAAACATTGCCCCTGAACTCGTGGGCATTGCTGAGATCCTTGTGATATTCCACCACAACGAGAACCTTGAGTAGGAAAACTTTTCTGTTTCACAGTGGCCTCAGACTGTTTTTCACTGTAAGACCCTGCCATAGAGCCTCCGCCTCCACTCTGATTCTCCAAATTAAGGCGATCCTCTTCATGTGACGAAAACCACCATAATTGAAACAAGCACCTATTACTCTTCGACAATTCTCCGTCTGGTAATTGCCTCGCAGTTGCCACGTTGCAACTTTTTCCTACTAAAGCTGTGCACCCCTCCAGAACCAAAAGAAGAAGAAGATACATACTTCTTGAAAGACTGACCCCTCGGTCCCAACAAACTAGAACTTTTGCTAGCTTGCATAGCCTTCCTAGCAATACTGATATCTGCTTGACGACAACTGTAACGCCCCGAAATTTTGAAGGTCCACGCGAACCACATGCATACAAGTTATTAAATTCCTTGTGCATTTCAACTAATTGTTTTAATGGCATAAATTAATTATGTTGTGCATGTTGACATGTTTAAAATAAACTTTTCTACATGGTTGCATTAAAATGTATTTTCAAAGGTTATTCGAGTTGCGATCGAGGAACGGAGACCGATGACTGAAAAATAGAAAATTTTTTTATTAAATAATTGTTTTTGATTATTTAAAATATGATTGATGATTTTTCTTATTTTTGAAAATAAGAAGTTTTGAGGTGATTTTATATTCCGGGACGTAATTTTTATCGGTGTTGGTTTTTCAACAAAAATAAGAACGTTTTGGCAACCCGGCTAATAAATTCACAAACTTTATTAAACAAAATATTTTACACTAATGGGCTATTTGGGCCTAATTAACTTTCCTAAACGACCTAAACTTTTGTTAGTGTTTTTAATTAATATTTAAGGCCAAAACCCCACCCCATAACCCACAATATCACACGCCCACTCCCCTTCCCCACTCAAACTCTTTCTTCTCTCAAATTACATGGCACACACGTGAACAACAAGAGATTAGCATCGGCTTTTCTCAAGGAAATTCTCCCAAGGCTCCTCGTCGTCGTTCTTCAATCGTCAACGATTAATCGTGAGTTAAAAGCGCAAAGACACACCATATTCTTTCCTTTACCCATCATCACACAATAATATGTATTTATTTATGAAATTACTTGAAAACAAGTTGCTCCTTATTATATTTTTGGATATGCATCATATATGATTTTTAAAACATGTGTTTTGATCCAAAAATTATGTTTAACATGTTCCTAAGAGGCTGCAATGATTAGGAAGCGATATGAGATTGTTTTACACGAATTTAAGGTGTCCTAGAACCACACAACATGCTGAAACATGAACCGAACACAAGCTGGAACCATCTTGCTATTTTGGTGATCACAAGCCTCGGTTTTTGGCTAAAGCTTAGCATGTCTTGGCACAGCTGGGACCAGAGCTGGGCTAGGGTCGTGCTAGGACTCTTCCCGAGAAGCTTCAAGGGGATCGCGCAGGTTGCAGCTTGCCCAGGGAAGAAGGGGCTCGGCCAGTGGGCTTTGGGATGGGCTAGGTCAAGTCCTTAGGGTCCTAAGAGGGTGCCTGAGGGGCTGGTTCAAGGGCTGGCTCGTTGGTTAAGTGGCTAAGCAAGAAAACAAGAGTCCTAGTCTAGGTGGGTTTCTCGGCCATGGCTTGCATCTATTGCTGGGGCTTCGGTTTCGAGCTTGGGGCTGGGTCCTAAGGTTTTAAGGGTCCAGGAGGGTTTCTAAAGGGGCTGTGCAGGGTTCGGCTCGAGATGGTCCGAGCATGGCTCGATAAAAAATGGAGATGGCTCGAGGTTAACACATAGAGGTCAAGTTAGGGTTTTCTATGAACACATAATTCGAAACAAGGCTCACGGGGGTCGAGTCACGGTTCACAAGTGCCAAATAATTATTAAAAGTCTAAGTTTTTAATTTGAGAATTTTATATTAAAGTTTGGTTTAATTCGGGATTAAAACGCATTAATACATTATATTTAAAGATTAATTTAAAAACCATTGATTTAAGCCAAATAAAAATATGAGAAAATTAATGTAAGCTTAAATAATTATTTGGGATGGTCTAGAATCGACGGAATTAAGAAAATGTCAAAAAGTGAAATTTTACGTTTAAGGGTAAAATCATAATTTTACACCTGAAAATTAGTAAAAGTCATGACAGTGTCTTGAATGATGTTTTATATGCTAATATGATTATTTTAAATGTTTATGGATTTTTATATGTTAAAAAGTTTATTTTAAATGTTTATGGATTTTTATGGTTAAACGATAATGTTAAAAGATATGTTGCATGCTTGGTTTGAAAGAAAAAAACGTTATATGCATGTCTAATTTTTATTAAGTGATGAAAATATGAAACATGGAAGGAAGTGAAGTAATTGTGACTAATACGATTGGAGATGTTGTGAGGGAAAAGGCCCCAGAGGGAGTCCGTTTACGGGAGAAAGCCCCAGAGGGAGCATGACGATCATATTTCCAATGACATGATATGTTAATACGTAGGTCAATGCTCAGTTGACAGGTGAGAGTGTCGCTGATGTCCCCGTCGCCCAGTATTGTGGTTACATGCAGATGAATTCATCGTCGAATACGAATACGAGTCACAATTAACGATCTGAATTCAACGAAAACGAATAGGAATATGAATATGAATATGTTGATATGAATATGTTTATGATGAATATGAATATGTTTATGCTTATGAAAAAGTTTATGAAAATGTGTACGAAAATGTTCATGTTTTAAGTTTATGCATCTTTATGAAAATGTTTAAAAAAATGTTTATGAAAAAGTTTATGAAAATATTTTTGTGTAAAGTTGATGCATCATTATGAAAATGTTATGTTTAAAGTTTATGCATCTTCACGAAAATGTCATTTTACGTACAAGTATTTTTCACTGTTGTATGTGATCTGTATATGTATTACTTACAGGTGATTATGATAATAATGATAATAGACGTCTTGATGGTTGATCTGACTGGACTGAATTTGCACATAACCCGAGGACTAGCACTAGTTTTTCGCACTAGTGATTTTATGTTTATGTTAAAGAGATTTTTACGACTATTTATTTATGTTTATGAGTGGCTTTGGAAATGTTGATAGTATGTGCTATACTTTTCAAATAATGTTTTTAAGTTTGGTAAAACGTTTAATGATTTTATGAATCAAACTATTTTCCTTTGGATTTTTAAATGTTAGTTGGTTGTTTTATTTTCAAAATGGTGTCAAGGTATTTTAAAGTATATATATGTATATTTCGAATTATCAAGATAAGAAGAAAATTTTTTTTTCTAGCAAGTTTTAAAAAAACGAGCAGTGGACGTTTCAATAACGATTCACTAATCCTTCTTACGAAGTAGGATCGTAACAGACAGAAACCCGATCAAAAATCTCCTGGTTCAAACCATTCAAAAAGTGAGAATATTTTGCTGCAGAATTCTCACTGAAGTGAGGAGCGTACGACAACAGATCCGTAAAACGCTTTTGGTAATCCTCATGCTCGAATCTCCTTGCTTAATGGTCAACAGTTCCATCTCCTTCGCCTGACGAAGAGCTGGCAGAAAGTGATGATTGATGAAAGCCGTCGTTAATGTTCCCAACGAATCCACCCATGCTGCTGAACTAGAATGACACAAACAGGTTTTCACCATTTCCGAGCTTTTCCTTGGATCATGAAATCAGCTACCTCCATCTTCTCATACTCGTCATAGTGCAGCACTCGATAACATTGCTCCATGATATCGAACCAAGCTTCAGCAACATCAGCATTCACATCTCCGGTCAACAGTGGAGGTCCAATCTTCATGAAATCCATAATGTTCACACAGTTCCTACGTCTCCTTTCATCACGATCTTGATGATGCTTTCCATCACGATCTCTACGACGATGTTCTCGGTCAGCCTCATCGTCGTCATAACGGCCATGTTCCAAACTTCCGTGACTGCTTCCATCTCTTGACATCTGAAAGGAAACCAAAATTAACATCTAAATCCTCAAAACAAAATTACAAAAACGTTACTAAATCTAAGAAAATTCACACTAGATTAACAAAGTTTACTACACGTTTTTTTTTATATTTATGTAACCGAGTTAGATCGATTTGATATGATTTATTCATACTAATTTTTTCGGTTTTTCTCATTTTAAAACCAATGCAAACTTTGATTTATTGAAAATTAGCCTAAACCATGTCATTTAGTTTGATTTTAACAGTTTGATTGGATTTCTAAATATCCTTGCTACAAATTACACTGTTATATTCCAAAAATATTAAAATCACGTTGTGGAAAAAAAAAACCAATTTAAGATCCATTTGGAAAAAAAAATTTAAGTTCAAAACTTCGAACTCGTTTTTTTTAACGATTCCAGGTTTGGTGACGTCAGACTCCCTCCTCTCTAAATTTTCTCTCCCTGCGAGTTCCAATCGTACCCTAAATTCTCATTCGCCTGGAAGATACACTATCATAATCATCGCGAAAATAGGTGAATTTTTTAACGCCATTTTCAGCTTTTTTATGTACTTTTTTTTTCAAATGTTATTTATTATTACCTGTTCTGGCTATTCTATTTTCCTATGTCTCTGCAACTCCTAATTTTGTATATCTACCTCTTATTGATCTATGTTAGTTATTGTGATTAATCTGTTGAAGAAAATCTTTTGCAGACATATCCACTGTATTTTAATGGCTATGAAGGGCTGAGACTGGTTAGAAATTACTTAAGGGTGGCTAGTTTATACTGCAGTTGGCTGGATTATTATTGGAGTTACTGGATGTTTTTGGATAATGGAGAATACTGGAATCATGATCGGCCCAAAGGGAATGATTAAGAAGAATGAGTTTGTAAGAATTATAGCTCAATGCTTATATTCGTTGGGC
This sequence comes from Primulina huaijiensis, assembly GCF_012295235.1. Taxonomy (NCBI): domain Eukaryota; kingdom Viridiplantae; phylum Streptophyta; class Magnoliopsida; order Lamiales; family Gesneriaceae; genus Primulina; species Primulina huaijiensis. The sequence continues at coordinate 7,459,523 of NC_133308.1, read as the reverse complement.
TACAAAAAAACTGCTGCTTGTTTGGAGCTTGAATCTTGTATTTCATGCAAATCCCCAGAACTTGAATTAATCGAATCACACGTTCTAAATGGGGACTGGGATGGTTGCCTTGAGAGTCTTGCTAAAATTGATGGGTTGACTGATGAAACAAAAGCTTCAGCCATGTTTTTTGTTCTTGAGCAGCGTTTATTGGAGAGTTTAAAGGGTGGAGATATTTCTTCTGCTTTGGATGTACTGTGGAAACAGATACCAATGTTGAAAATTGGCAAAGAAAAGGTTCACAAGCTTTCCTATGAACTGCTCTCATTGAATGAGTTCGGTTTGGGTTGCATTGACTGTGATGTAGTTCATGAGTTGCGAAAAAGTTTACTTGCACAGCTGCAGAGTGTGCTACCCCAACCTATTACATTACCCGAGAGAAGACTGGAGCATTTGATTGAAATGGCCATATGTGCACAGATTGATGGTTGTATATACCACAGTTCCTCTAACATGACATCGTTGTATAGAGATCACTGTTGTGTTCGAGATCAGTTTCCAACAGAGACCATCCAGGTCAATTAGCAGGCTTTCAGCTTTCATCTGTTTTTGTCGTCATGGATAGGAAACTCCAACTTATTATGATGATAATGTGCCTACGACTTTTGATTTCTATAGTGTTTTCAGTGTCTATGTAGCCACTGAACTGTGATGATATCTCCTCTATATCTTCTCCTTGTGCACAATAACAGTAATGGCCGAATTCTTATCAAGTATATAACCAAAAAATCCATTTTAAATTTGAACCCAACTAAAACTTAGCTTCTGTGAGATCCTTTATCTCTGGCATTAAACAATCAAATTATTTGAGGTGTTTCAACTGTACTTTTCATGTAAAAAATCATTCTTTTTCCCAATTTATTGCGCTGAGTAAGTGCATTTGTTCAGATATATAAAATGCCAATGGTTTGATTCATATCAACTTTGAAGCATGAGTTGGGAAAGGAAATTTCAACTATTATTCATCACTTCATTTTTCAGCGTCATATGTTGTTTGCATACATGAGACCTGAGGGCAAACATATAAAAAATATGTTATTCATATTTGTAGTGGTTTTGAGCTTTTTTTCTGTCTTCAAATTGTTGAACATCCGCGCACAATGTGTTATCTCGATGCAGATACTGACTGATCATCAGAATGAAGTTTGGTTTGTCCAGTTTTCCAACAATGGGGAATACTTGGCCTCATCATCAAGTGACTGCACAGCCATCATTTGGAAGGTAAAGTTCTTTTTTCGACTTCACAATATGTTTAGTTTGAATGTTTCCTGGCTCTTTTGTTATTTGTACTGAGTATAACTAGGACAAATGCAAAATTTTTGAATGTAATATATGGATCTTGTCTTTGTGAATCTGCGAAGATTTTGCCTCAAAGCCGTTTATTTATTTTGGAACTAGGTTCATCATCATCATCATCGTCATCATCATAGCACATTCCCTCTAGTCGCAGGGTCTATTTCATGGATATTTGTTTTCCAAACTAAGAGAGTTTCTCACATGCCGTCTCTTAAACCAAGATCTAAGATATCCTCTTTAACCCCCTTTATCCAAGTTTTCAATGGCTTATCCCTCCTACTCCTTCCATTAACTTGACAATCTAAGATATCTCGGATTGAGGTCGTGTTTGGCCTCTTCTTCACATGACCAAACCATATTAGATATTTCTCCCTAATCTTATCCTATATGGAGGGTTACACTTAAATAGCTCATAATCCTTTCATTCCTATTTATATCTTTGTGCATTTTGCTATACATCCCTCTTAACAGATGCATCTCTGCTACCACAATCTTATGCATATGTAGTTTTGTAATGGTGCAACACTACGAGACATAAAGCATAGCTGGTCAATTAATAGTCTTATAATATTTTCCTTTCAATATCTCAGACATCCTTCTATTGCACAGGACTCCTGATGTCATCTTTCATTTCATCCACCTTGCTTTAATCATATGGTCTATATCTTCTTTAATGTTCTCAGTCTTTTGGATAATAGATCTTAAGTAGCAAAAAGCTTCACAATCTGAGATTTCTTGACCTTCAATCTCAATTGGGCTATTCATTCGTCTAGATTCAGGACCAAAATTACAAGCTAAATATTCTGTTTTTGAGTGACTAATTCTATAACCTTTACTCAAGAAAATCTATGCATTAATATGTGCATTAGTATGTGGCCGAGAAGAAGTAAGCTCGTTATCCATTATGTTAATTGAACTAAAATAAGGTTTCATTATTGTAATAGCTGTGGTTCGTGCTGTTTATAGTATCCTTTGTATACCACAAAGATTAACGTTCAGAAACATGGAATACCTCTTATCTTGGTGTGAGCAACTTTGACAATGTATGCTTCCTATTCCAGAGAGTATTAGGATGAAATACAAGGACGTGCCTCTTCTCCGTGTCTTAAGATAATTTTTCTCCTCATCTGGTCCTGCGCCCCAAAAGTTTTTAAAGTTATTTAATAGTCCCCACCAACTAGCCACTGGTTTTTGCTTAGAAAAAAACAGCCAGACTGGTGATAATGTCAGTTTTTTTTTTATATTTAATTATATGTTCTCTGATTCTGGGAGTTTGGGGAACTGACTGTTACTCCATCTTGCACACTTCTTTCCCTTGTTCAGGAAGTTAAACCTTGTAATGCATGCTTCCTGGTGAAGTTGGACACTTAATCCCTTAATTGCATGAGTGACTCCAACTACCAAATCAGGTGAGGCTGGCATACATGTTTAGTTCAGTAGCTCCTGAAATATTAATGGATGTAGAAGCATGTTTTAATAGCTATTCCAGTCCATGTTTGATTTTAGAAATGTCTTCTTCGAGAGGATTACCATGCTTATTCCCCCAAAAGATATGTTGTATTATGCAACAGGCACGAATCCAGTTTAAGCGAAACTGCAAACCTGTAAATGTCGCTAGAGTTTTGAGATCGGTGAACTTGATTGAATATTTTTAACTGATTTACCTGCCTGCTGTTAATCTCTTGCAATTAATTTTTCTGACAAATATATGCTGCATTTGGATCCTTCTAAAACCTAATTTATTTGTTCAGGGTTTTAACCAATCGAGTTTCAAATTTTATAATCAGTTAATTTATTTTTCTGGTTCAGAGAGTTCGATGTTCCATAATTCCCTTAAATAAATTTTTTCCAGGTGCAGGATGATAACAAAGTAACCCTAAAACACACTTTACGGAGCCATCAAAACCCTGTTTCTTTTGTAGCCTGGAGTCCAGATGACACCATGCTGCTCACTTGTGGAAACATGGAAGTCCTTAAACTCTGGGATGTGGAAACAGGCACTTGCAAGCACACGTTTGGTGATGATGGTTTCATTGTCAGTTCTTGTGCTTGGTTTCCTGATTCTAAGCGTTTTGTCTGTGGAAGCTCGGATCCTAAGAAAGGCATTTACATGTGGGACTGTAATGGTAATGAGATTAAGGCGTGGAGAGGGATTCGTATGCCAAAAGTTTTGGATCTTGCTGTGACACCAGATGGAGAAAATCTCATCAGCATTTTTTCAGACAAGGAGATAAGAATATTAAATGTGGCAACAGGTGCCGAGCATGTCATTTCTGAGCAGCACTCTATTACCTCCCTTTCTGTATCAGGAGATAGTAAATTCCTAATTGTCAACCTTAACAGCCAAGAGATTCATATGTGGGACGTAGCTGGGAAATGGTTGAAACCATTGCAATACAATGGCCACAGGCAACAGAAATACGTGATACGATCCTGCTTTGGCGGGTTGAATGGCACGTTTATCGCCAGTGGTAGCGAAGATTCTAAGGTATCTCTCATCTTTACATAATACCTTAATTAATCGAGACTCTATAGGCCTGATCTATTTTTTCGATCAGAATTCTGTCACTGTCTGGTGATGAGAACCTTGATTTGTTGTTTAATATCAGGTCTACATATGGAATCGTAGAAATTCTAATCCAATCGAAGTATTATCTGGGCACTTGATGACTGTAAATTGCATAAGCTGGAACCCTAGACGGCCCCAAGTTTTGGCTTCTGCTAGTGATGATCACACGGTACGTATATGGGGACCAAGTTGTTCAAAGTAGATGAACATATGGTAGCTATAGATATCTGAATAACAGAGGACAGCCACTTGCATCTACAGCTTTCCCTTGTACATATCTAGCTTGCTTGTGTTCCCTTCTAAATTTTGGCATGCACGTCGGTGGCTTGTTTTCCTCTTCTGCTTATTTGGATTTTTTACTTAATTAAATTTATAGAAGTTATTGTTCAAAGCTCGATAGTGCCTGGTTCTTTTTTAATATTGTTAATGGAATAACATATTATGATAGTGAATTCCATTGTTTTCCAGGAGTAATAAGAGGATGTGTACTCACAAATTTTAATGATTGGAAATTACTTAGTGACAGTGACAGTGACAAATGTTTATGTAGTTAAAAAGTTTTAAAGATTAATTTTTAAAAGTAAATATTCGAGCATATGAATGCTCTTGTTATATTTAGGCTAATATTTGGGGACATAATTAATGACCAACGATCGACTGGCTATTAATTTTGAATGATTGTCAGAGACGGTGTAATCGGTATGGAAACTTATTTGAAAAAAATATAAACCAAATATATATTGATAAATATTTATTTTTATATGCATTAAAATAATGTTTTAGAAAGTGAATGGGTCACTCTTTAATAATTTAAAAAATAAATTTCATGGTTTGTCTTATCCTGGAATTGGAAAACATGCAATGATATATCAAGGCATGGCTCCTCGGTGAAGGTTGTCCGCAGCAATAGGCTATATGAATGCACATATGCGTCACAGAGTTTGCTGTGTAGAGATGCAAATGATGGCAATAAGATCGGACAACATTCATGCTATTCATGTCAATATCTAGACAGGAACAACCTCTTCCGCAAGAGTTCTAGAAGCAATTGAAGCAACGTATTGCCCAAGTCAACAGAATGGATGGCCGTTTCCATACAAGACTAGAATCATGTAAACATTGGCCTTACACATCTCTTTGGCTAGACCTTTAAAGATACAAGCCATTTATTTCTCATCATCTGAATCTGACTTGGCAAAGACTGTTTCAGGCTGTGTCTGTGCGTATGCTGGGGCAATAAATTTTGGATCTTTTGCAGCAACATCAGCATACTTTAGGATAGCTTCTCTGGGATCTTCTTCCATCCATGTTTCCTTTATCAGGCCACCTTGCTGAAACAGAAATAGTTTTTCAAGTTATTTAACATGGGCTTCGAGTGTTGAAGAACAGGGTAAGAAGAATTTTACCTTTAAAAGGTATTGGGTAAGCAAACTTCCTTTGGTAGATCCGACTCTTCCTCCATGACCTGGCCCTGTTATGGGTAGTTCGGGTTTGTGAGACTTAAGTGGGTCCTTCAACATCTTTTCACGCTGTCGTTTACGGCTAGGGTTATCTCTAAACAATGGCAGCGCATGAGGATTATGAATAACAGGCTCGGCATGAAAATCGTCGACAGAATGCTTCCTTGGAGCACGTGCAACACATACAAGTGCTCCTCTCTCACTTATGTTTGGATCGTATAGTATATGAGTTCCTCCTTCGTGCTTGTGGCCAGCTGTGGCCAATATCTACAAAGTTGTGAGCAAAATGTCTATACTGAGTACTACTAGATGGAGTAAGTCTCGGACAACTGTAAGTGACTTACGGGCCAAGTGAAGCTACCTGGTTCAATCTTGGATGCCAAGCACATTGAACAACACTAAATGTAGGCGATATTCCAACTCTGCCAGCAAGTTCCAATTTTCTTCTGTCATAGAAACATAGCAGGCCCCCTGTTGTGCTACCTTTTTCAACTGATGTGCCAGTCAACACAAGTTGTTCGTCAGGGCTGAATGCTATATTTGTCTGAGCATAATGATTTGGAAGACCATCAAACACCTGAAGGGCCTCCTTCATTTTACGCAAATCCCAGACCTAGTACATCATGGCAAGATTGAACATTTAAGTAGCATAATCAGGTGAAATGGCGGCCAAGCCACAATTGAGATAGCTTCTTCCTGATCCCTAGCTATAAGTAAGGAACAATGGAAAGGTTTTAAAAATAGATAGCAAAAACACCTTGAGTGAACCATCAAAGCTTCTCGACAACAGAATCAAATCATCACTGGAAAACTTAAGCCCAGTGATGTCATCCGTGTGGCCACTTCCAACGTAGATATCGGGCCTGCTTCCCCACCCAGCTTTAATATTCCATATCTGTAAGATGTTGATAAAACAAAATACATTTGAAAGGCGAATAATATAACCCTAAAGGCTTCATATTTGATAAATCATAGCTTTTGCTTGAAAATAAACTACCATATGTCAATTGTAATCCAACGTTACGACTCACAGGAGAAAAAGGAAGACAGTTCAAAATACCTGTATAGAACCATCTCCTACACCACCTGCAAGTATTTTTCCTTCACGATTCCAGGTACAGGTGGTAACAGGAACTCGCCCAGGCCTAGAAAGTTTGGGCTTGATAACCTATTAAGAGTATGAGATAACCAGCTTAAATGCACAACAGAAGTCCAGATCTTACTCAACAACGTTTAAATAATGAAAAGATGAATAAAAGATGACACCCAATTAAAATAGTAATCCATATGTAAAAGGTTAAAAGGTATCAAACAATTAGTGACCAATATTCAGTTGCCATGTTTCTCCTTTAAAAGCGACGCCATCCAATCTTATAAAACAAGCTTACGGTTGTACGTGAGGATACATAAGATGAGATTTATGTATATCGGAGACTATGGAAAGGACTACGAGGGATTTTCTATGGGATGGAGATTCACATTGTCATTTGCTCGCGTGAGATTTAGTCTGTAAACAGAAAGAAAAAGGGGGTTTGGTTATTGGAAAGATATGTAAGAGGAATAGGGTCTATCTCGGGAAATTATGATGGATGTGCTCAGTCGAGGAGGAATTGTCATGGAAGAAGGTTATTGTGAGCAAATACGGGTTATAGGATAATGGTTGGGACGCAGGTTTAGCAAGATTTGGTACATTTAGAAGCCCTTGGAGTTTAGTTCGAGAACTTATCCGGCTTTTCACTCGTTTGTGAGGACAGTGGCTGGAGGGGACGATAAGGTCAGGTATTGGGAGAATATGTGGATGGGAAATTCTTCTTTCAAAGATCTTTATCCTATTCTATTTCAGTTATCATCCGTTCATAATAAGCCAATTTCTCATTTTATCTAGTTGGATGGTTCTTCCTCCTCTTCTATATTTCGGGTCTTGCATCAGTGGAGGGATCTAAGGGACGAAGAAGTGAATGAGTTGAGCTCTTTGCTAGGATCTTTAGAGACGGTCAGATTGGTTGAGGGATTGACGATATTAAAATTTGGGACGGGAATCCTTCAGTCACCTTCATTTGGAAAGCTCCGATCCCACCAAAGGTTCAAGTCTTCTTGTGGACCGCGGTGCTGGGTAAACTGTCAAATTGTGAGATTATGCAAAAGAGGTGGCCTTCGTGTGCTCTGTGTCCGAATTGGTTCATGTTGTGCCTGAAAGTGGTGGAGAATCAGTATTGTCTGCTTAGCTAATTCTTCGTTCTTTCTCGAGCTGTCTTTGGTTTAGAACTTTGGAAGAGATGAATTTGGTTTGGGTAGCTCCAAGATCTTTGCACGAGCTATTTGCTACAGATCTTGGACGCGAACATTGCGAGAGGGGTGGAGTTTTTTGGACAATATTAGTTTATTTTATTTGTTGATTAGTATGGTTGGAACGAAATAAACAGATTTTTGATAGTTTAGAAGCGTCAGTTGAAGAGTGTTGGGACTAGATTAAAATTAGGAGAGTTTAAGAACTTTTCGATTTCAAATTTATTGAGGAATTAGAGATATATAAGTTGTTGATTTGAGCAGGGTTTTTGTCTTTTCTCTTTGTTTCTATGTGGATCATTTATCCTTACTATTTACTTCTAATTAATAAATATAATATAGTTTCTTATATGTATAAAAAAAAGATTCATGGTTACACCAACAAAGTGTCCAATCATATGGAATTAGTACCACTACAGCTACATGCAAAAAAACGCAAAACAATATAATCTCTTTCCCACTTTTTCATGTTGAATGATAAAATTCAACTTATATTCAGCCTTACTTCTCCATCTTTTTCAATCTAACCCTCCATCCATAAGAGCCAGGGTATCAGTGAGAGAAATTCTGGATAGTTGGTACATAAAACCATGTTTGATACTTCACTACTAGTGTTACCTAAAAAAACAACGGTAAAACTTCACTAGCTGGATAAGACATAATGTTGTATCTTCAGAAGAGACACCTAATACTTATATATAACTGTATTGGTCAGCACTTGGCACCAAATATTTCTATGCTGGATGATGTCTTGCATGTTTAATTCCATAGGATGTTTGTCAGCATATCCTATTCAAGCCTGGGACAACCCATCGATTTTCCTAGCACGGATCTATACTATTAATAAAGCATGTTCTTGTATAAAGAGCACCAAGAAAATAGAAACTGACCTGCTTTTGACTTTTGAAGTCATTTACATCCCATATTCTTATGGAACCATCTTCAGATGATGTTAAAATCGTCTCCTTTGTCTTAGGGTGCCATTCTCCGCAAGTCAATCCAGATATGTGGCCTTTAGTATTCTTAAGGTCCCTTATATACATGTCACCCTTGACAAACTCACCCAAAGTAAGTCCATCACGGTCATATATCTGAAATACATCATTAAAAGGTAATCAGTCAGTCCTTAAAACACTTGCCCAGACGAATAAATAGAACTCGAATTGTAGTCGTAGAAGCACCTTGGCCTGAGCTGAGCCAGTCACACACAAAAATCGATCTGATGTAGGACTCCAACTCAGACCACGAATTTGGTGACCTTCAAATGGTTCAAGCTGTCTGAATGACTGCAGCCGAGCATTCATTCCTTGAAAATCATACATTCGTACCGTATAGTCATAGCTTCCGGATAGTACTCTAGATCCAGAGTGATCCACAGCAAGAGCTGAAACTACCTGCAAATGTATTTTACCAATAAGTCACAACACCCCAAACTATTTATATAAAAGAATATGCATGTGGATTAAATAAAATATCTCGTAGCAATCATAAATCAGTCAAATTTTATGCTTGGGGGAAAATTCCATAAGAACAGCAAACGACAAATTGAACATACAACATTACCTTGGTATGACCCTTCAACACAATCTCGTTGCTCATGGGAATCCGGAACACATCATCCATGTCTTCTTCATCCACATCATCATCTGAATCCGACTCTATCTGTCCTGAAGGTGGCGGCCTAGGCGGCCCAACCATCGGCTCATCATCATCACCCGCATCACCATCCTGTGGTGGCCTAGGTGGGCCAATTTCCGCACCATCATCGTCGTCACCATCTTCCACAGAACCACCAGGCGGTGGCCTGGGTGGTCCAATCTCTGGCCCATCATCCGCATAACTTCCCTGAGGTGGATTATGATGGCCAATCACGGGTCCAGATTCATCCAGTAGTGGCCGTGGTGGCCCTATCAGTCTACCCTGATTTCTACCCCCATCCAAATTTCCCCCAATCTTAACTTTAGGGTTAGGCTTTCTAACGGACTCTAGCCAGGCTTTAGAGGAGCTCGACAGAGAAGGGAAAGCATTGTTTTTGCCATCAGAATTCGACGTAGATGGTTTCATCCCGAGTTCGGAGTCGGCAGCGTCGGATGCAGCTGAGACGGTGCTCCGGCGGGTGGCGTTATGAATGAGTTCGAGTGGGGTTTGGGATTTGGATTGTTTACCGAAAGACAACGGGAACTGAGCTCGAATTCCATCGTATATCTCCGCCTCATCTTCCATTTCCCACGCTTATCAATCACATAGATTTCATGAACGGCGAATTTTTGTGCAGAGTTACTTCTCCCTGCTTCCTTTCGAAGCCGAATGCTGCTGGCAGATTTGATTTAAAACAAATTTATAGGCTTTGATCCATGGATCAGCCCACGCAATATAGCGGGCAGATAGTACAGGGCCGGCCCAACGTACAGCCCATGCAATCACTTTTCCCGGTAATAATAATATATACAGAGGTTTCATCTTGTACATCTAATACACGGACGTTGTCTGAAGATTGCCCCGTAGTGACTACACTGAGCTCCTCGTATGTGTATATATATATATACACACACACACACACATATAATANTATTAACATTAGTTTCAGTTCATTACAATCAATTTTAATTATGATAATAAAAATCATATTATATCAAATGCATATTTAAACTCGAGCATCTTATTCTATTTAAATGTCTTAATATTTTATTTTTAAAATAAACCCTTATAATTTATATAAAAAAATTTTAAAAAAGAAGACCCTTCCCATACTGGCGGGGTTGGCAGACCTCTACTTTTAGAAGACTATTTTAAAAAATATCTAACAGAAAAATCAATCACCAAACATCAATTAACATTTATTAAAATTATTAACCTTTAAAAAAAATATAACGCAACATATATTTTTGTGACGAGGGTTGGCAGACCTCTACCCGTAGAAGATCATCCTAAAAAATCTCAACAGTAAAATCAATCACCAAAAATCAATCAATTAACATTTATTAAAATTATTAAAAAATATAATCAAACATATATTTTATTGGCGAGTGTACGCACACGACACTACCAAATTCAATATGGACGTATCATTTTTGACAAAACATCAGACAATGAACAATATGTGCCCGCACAATTGGCATTGGTATTGGACAAATTTCACTTTCAATTTCCTCGAAGGATTTGAAATCGATCAATGTCCATAAAACACACATCTTATCTCTGTACGACTTCGTTGCAGCAATTCAATTTTACAAAAGACAAAAACTTGTGTGAGACGGTCTCACGGGTCGTATTTTGTGAGAATGATATCTTATTTGGGTCATCCATTAAAAAATATTACTTTTTATACTAAGATTATTATTTTTTATTGTGAATATCGGTAGTGTTGACCCGTGTCACAGCTAAAGATTCGTGAGACCGTCTCACAAAATATACTTATCAACTTTAAAAAAACATATTTATTAATAAAATAGACTTTCGAAATTCAAAAAATTTACTTGTTTTACAAGTATGTTTTAACAGCTAAACATGTTTAATATAGCCGTAACAAAGGATAGCCTGCCTACACCACTCACTCGCCTGCCTACACCACTCAATTTTCCATATAAGTATGACTAAACCCAAACGATAAAATCATGAAATGGTCTATTGCTTGTTGCCGTAGGAAACTCAGAAATCGACCACTTTCGTACATTGTTCTTGCCGCTTTCTCAAATTATCAAACATGTATGGCGATTCTTGAGGACTTTTTTGTCCCGTCGTGGGTGTGTGCGTTCTTGAATGTGATTACTATGTGTTTGAAGTTGTTAACGTGGGTTTTTGTTTACTGTATCAGGGAAGGTGACATGAAGACGATGGATTCAGAACAGCTGAGGGAGTATGCACACAAGATGGTGGATTTCATTGCAGATTATTACAAGGATATTGAAACATTCCCTGTCCTTAGCCAAGTTCAGGTAGAACCATACCTTCACTCTTTCTTCCTTCAGTGGACTTCTCTGTCTTTGTTTGCATAAAGTAAATGAAGCAACAAGGCCAGGCCATTTAATTTCAAACAGCTGTGATACATACAAATTTTTGAACCAAAATATGGTCAGTTAATTAACTTATTTTCTTGATGTAGCCTGGTTATCTGCGGGAGCTTATTCCAGATTCTGCACCGGCTCGTCCCGACTCATTTCAAGATGTTCTGGATGGTAAAAAAGTAAAAAAAAATCTATTTTTATACACACAATATGTAGCCGGAAAAGGGTTTTACGTGGATCCTACAGTTGAACGTAATAGAAAAAGGCAAAGAAAACATAACATTTATGAACAAATGGGAGCAGAGTATTATTTAGCTAAATGCAAGCTTGAATCTTGTAGGACTTCCTCAAAAATGCCCGGACCTGGATTACTGAACGCCAAATTGGCTAAAACTCAATTTTATTTCTATCCTTGTTAGAGATGTTAGGTGTCCCATATCCGAGGAATTATGTTTTTGAAAGTTGTATATATAGACTTGGAACATTCTCCTTACTTGAGCTATCTTTAGGGGTGGAGTTATGCACGAGCGCATGAGGGTTTTGTGTTACATTTCTCACGTCGACTGAATTTAGTTTTTGTGAGCTGTATATATGGACTCATCATTTGAGCTATGGGTGAAGTTAAACTCAAGTCTATGATCTTTTCAAGATGTACGAGAGAATGATCACAGGAAATTGAAAAATTTAATGTTGTGTATGTATGCAGGTTAATGCCCACGATCTTGTGTTTCATTTTCAATGCAGATATCCGAGACAAAATCATACCAGGGGTCACCCATTGGCAAAGCCCAGAATACTTTGCATACTTTCCATCAAATAGCAGCATTGCAGGATTTTTGGGGGAAATGCTCAGTGCTGGTGTAAACGTGGTGGGATTTAGCTGGATAACTTCTCCTGCCGCAACAGAACTCGAAACAATAGTTATGGATTGGCTTGGCAAAGCACTTAAGCTACCTGATGCTTTCCTTTCAACAGGTATTCATATCACTTACTCATGCTTCAAGGACATTTTTGAATGTGATTGCTTAGAGAAGCTTTTTTCCTCCTAAAAGAAAGCAAGGAAAGTTATCTCATGGAAAAGTCCTACCTTTCAACAAAATTAGTTGAACTACAATTTTGTACAACCAAATATGCTCGATCTGTTTGCGAGGAGAAGAATTTGATTAAACAAAACTTTGTAAAATGATTGCTTTGGTTTTTTTTTTTTTTAATATAGGAAAACGCCAAACAAACCAGCAAGTGAAGTTGGACTTATGTAAAAACATATTTTGGTTCTTTTATGGAAAAATGATTTTCTAAACATCATCCTTTTATTTTTAAAGCTTGGTTCTGAAATCCTCATCTTGTTTTTTTATTTATTTATTAAAGTAGTATCGAAACCTTTTCTAACAACATGAATTATCTTTTTACATATAAAGAATTTTTATCTGCTTATTTTTTGCATTCGCAAAGTTGTTTATGATTGGGAGTCGAGTTCTAGGACACGGTGGTGGAGTGATACAGGGCACTGCGAGTGAATCAGTTTTGGTTGTGCTTTTGGCGGCTCGAGATAAAATTTTGAGAAAGGTTGGGGAAGATGCCATCAGAAAGCTTGTGGTGTATATCTCTGATCAAACTCATGCTTCTATGCAGAAAGCCTGCAAGGTGAATTGAATTTTTAATATAAGTTAAAACGTCTTCTAGTACATGTGATTATACTAGTCTATATTCCATGGTAATCTTAATAAGTTGGATAATAGACAGTAGTTTGCATGTTAACAATGTTTGATGGTTTTCAATGCTAGTACTTGCAAAACGAGTTAGCGATGCATTAATATTTTGGAAATACATATAACTGGAAAATCTTCGCTTAAAGCGTTTTGTTTATCAACTCATTGTGTAAACTCTGCTTATTTAACTCTTATTGATGCCAATTCTTTTGTTTTCTTTCTCTGACAGATTGGAGGAATTTTGCCTCGAAATATCCGGATTCTGGAAACAGATTCTTCCACCGAATATGCTCTTTCTCCTGAATTGTTAACCAAAACAATTTCACAGGACATAGCCTTGGGTTTAATTCCCTTATTCTTGTGTGCTACTGTAAGGAAACTAAGAAAAAAAATAAGATGGGAACTTCTTATGTTATATATTTACTGTTTTCTCCACTTGCTCAACTTGTTCTTCAATTTATTTTAGAGCAGTAGTTTTTGCATTGAGTGAGGACTCTGTTATGACTATTTATAATTTAACTAAAGCAAATCCTTAAACTCTAATTTGTGATTTTGTTGTGTAAAATACGAAGTGAAATGTCTTAAAGCACTGTCTCTTAAAGTATTGGCTACTACAGTTTTTTTAAGTGGTATGCGCTTTATTCTTCACAATTTTGGGGCAGATCTAATTCCTGTATTCAAAGATCACAGCCTGTTATGTTATCTCCTCACTTATGATCGGCTGTGGTGTTGCTTCTGCTAAGTGATTTTAAGGTATTTGAACTCATGACAGTTGACTGATGTTGGTTATACGAGAAGTGTAAAGTTTTCTCATAATTGTAAGTTTTGATATCAAAGAAATTCTTGTGTGAGTTTTGTAAGGTTTAGGTGTGTACCTGTTCAGCATCATGTAAAGTTGATAATTAGTAAGTCGACTTCACGAGAGCTTTGACATATAGTTTGCTTAATTACTCAAGAAACAACTATCTAGTCTAGAACGAAAAGGTTATTCTTGATCACCATCTATGAAAATGAATGCCACACTCAATTTTTTTTAAAGAATACTAAGAGTTTATTGCGAAAGAAACATCTTATCTTTTCATTGGCAGATTGGTACTACATCATCAGCAGCTGTAGATCCTCTGCTTGCATTGGGGAAGATTGCAAAGGTGAGTTTTGCACAGTACTGAGACATATTTACTTTTTTATGCTCCTGGAAAACATATATTCCGGTAGTTATTGATGGGTATTAGTCTAGAAAATTTTTTATGAATATTAGTTTGACCTAATTAAAAATTGATTAAGGTTGTAAAGATTGGTATGGGCCATTATTTAAGGAAAATAGGCTCAATAGAGAGTCTATGATATTCAAGCCTTTGACCCATCATGGAAATCTATAAATAGGAGCTATCTCTCTATTTTATGGGGGATGTACATTATCTCATTTTATGCTCCAAAAGTCTCTAGCTTTTGTGAGTACATATCTAGAGGTGTTTGCTAACTTAAGTGTTGGAGGATTTTTCTCCGGGTATCTCCCGACACCTCTAACATCATTTCGTGACATAGGTGGCGACCCCGAGATTTACTGGTGTAGACGCAAAAATAGCGGATATTTTCTCATAATAACGTGTTCACCCTGACTGATTGATCTCCCGAATTTCGTGCAGCATCAGTTTGGCGCCGTCTGTGGGAACCCTGCCACCTGATCACTGAGAATGCAAACACGGTCGCGTACGACTCATGATGCCCAAGAGGAGCATGGACGCCCTCCTCCAGCTCGCCCGCAGCATGAGGAGTTCCTGATCACGTCCGAGGTTCTGAAGGCATTGATGGAGTAAGCAGCATCTCGGGCTGCAGCCGAAGCCGTGGCGCAATACCTCGCGAATCGGCAGCAGGACAGAGAGAACAGGGGAGCGCACGGCGAAGGAGCCCATTCACATCATTCAGAGAGAATCGTGCGAGAAAAAGAGGTAGTCGGGACCAACGACGTGCCACCGACAAACCTAAAGAAGGGGACTGCACTTCAAGATGACGAGGCTCATAGCCATGCACCTCCTTCCCGTCAAGAACTCCACGCCAAGAAAGGAGATGAGGGTGCATTGGCAATTTTACCTTCACGACGTAGCCCTTTCACCACAGCCATACTAGCGGAAATGCTGCCGGTTGGATTAAAGATAGCAAACCTACCTGAGTATAAAGGAGAAGGGGATCCACAAGATCACCTCGACAAATTTTATGCAAAGGCGGACCTTTATGACATCAGCGACGTTGTTTACTGTAAAATCTTTCGAACTACCCTATCAGGACAGGCCCTCACTGGGTTCAACAAGCTACCCCCGGGGACAGTAGGCAGCCTGGAGGAACTCACCAGACGTTTTCTTCAACAATTCTCCATTAATAGAAAGTATCCCAAAACAGCATCTTATTTGTTCACCATAGTCCAAAGAGAGGGAGAGAGCCTGAGAGAGTTCGTACAGCGATTCACTCAGGCCGTTCATGAGGTCCCGCATGTCAATCACGATTTACTGGCAGGAATCATGCAGCAGAACCTCCGTCATCGGAGATTCAAAGAGTCAATAGCGGGAAAACCGCCGAATACTTTGGAAGAATTACTTGAAAGAGCAGAAAAGTACATTCGCATCGAAGAGGCTGTAGAACCTCGTTATCTTATGAAAAGAAAGAGAGATGATGAAAAATTCGGAATCAAGAAAGAAGAAAGACGAGTAACTCAAAGCCCTTGTCTCCAGCATATCCCGCTGAACTCACGCTTGACGGACATATTAGTGGTAGCCGAGAAGCAAGGTCTTTTGCAACCTCCTCGCCCTATGAAAGAGAACTCGAAAAGACAGCAATCTGACAAATACTGTCATTTTCACAAGAACAAAGGTCACGCCACAGAAGACAGTTTTATCCTGCGAGCAGAAATAGAGAAACTCATCAAGCGAGGATACTTGAGCAATTTCGTGGATAAGTCACGAAATCAGCAGGACAATAAGCGCCCGGAGTTCCAGCGCAAGCCCAACCCTCTGAAAGGACACGAAGACCAAGGGAAACTACCCGAAAGGATAGAGGAGAACCTGCTACGGGAGGAATCATCGCAGTAATTTCTGGAGGCCCGGCATGTGGGGATTCAAACAGGGCGAGAAAAACCTTGATTCGCGCAGCATTGCAAGAACTTCCATCTGCGATTAGTCACACACCGTGCTTAAGATAGTCCAGTCAAATGAAGATATGGTGTTCGGTGACAGTGACCTGGAGTTCCCTCGCAGTGAACACAATGACGCCCTAGTCATCTCCGCCACCATTTCCAATTTCTGGGTGAAAAAGATACTAGTGGATTCAGGAAGTTCTGCAGACATCATTTTTTATAGCGCCTTTGTAAAACTAGGAATTGACAATGCCCTATTAGCCCCGGTAAACACCCCTCTGGTTGGATTTGCGGGAGGTAGTTGAGGCATTGGGAGAGGTTACCCTTCCCCTTTCCTTGGGGTCTTACCCACTAAGGGCCACAAAGATGGTAAGGTTTCTCGTAGTGAAGTCTCCGTCAGCATACAACATTATTTTGGGACGACCTAGCTTAAATTTGTTTCAGGCGATAGGCTCTACGTATCACATGAAACTTAAGTTCCCCACACCCGAAGGAATAGGGGAGGCCACTGGTGATAGCCGATTGGCAAGAGAATGTCATGCCATCACCTTACAGGGGACAACAAGTCACCGAAAGAGGCTGGTTGCCCCAAAGGACTCATCACACAGAAGTAAGAAGAAGTTGGAGCATCATCCGGACAACAGCGAGGTTCATGTTGTTGAAAGCGAATTAGGAAGAGACGAGAGACTTAAAGCCGCAGAAATACTAAAGAGTATAGAAGTGATACCAGGAAATTCCGGGAGCAAGGTCAAGGTTGGAACGGGTTTACCATCTGATTTAGAAGAAGCCATGACAGCTCTTCTGAGAAGTAACGCAGATGTGTTTGCCTGGAAGGATGAAGCATTGCTCGGAATACCCCAGGATTATGCGCTTCACAATCTCAACGCAGATCCAAAGATAAAACCAGTTAAGCAAAAGAAAAGAACGTTCAGTCTGGAGAAGAGCAAACATATCAGTGAAGAAGTAGAGAAGCTATTAACAGCCAAGTATATCCGCCCAGTCATGTACCCGGAGTGGTTGTCAAATGTCGTGCTCGTTCCGAAGCTGGGCAACAAGTGGCGTTTGTGCATAGATTTCACTGATCTGAATAAAGCATGCCCTAAGGATCCTTTCCCGTTGCCAAGGATTGATTCATTGGTCGACTCCACCGCCGGATGCGAAATGCTCAGCTTCTTGGATGCATATCAAGGCTACAATCAGATTCGGCTAGCACTTGAAGATCAGGAAAAAACAAGCTTTGTAATAGATCGAGGGATTTACTGCTTCGAGGTGATGCCGTTCGGATTAAAGAACGCAGGGGCAACTTACCAACGGTTGGTAAACAAGATGTTTGAAAAAACAATCGGGCGCAAGATGGAAGTGTATATAGACGACATGCTTGTCAAGAGCATACGGGCTTCGACCCACACCGAAGATCTCAAAGAATGCTTTGGCATTCTGAGAAAGTATAAAATGAAGTTAAACCCCGAAAAGTGCACATTTGGGGTCGGAGGGGGGAAATTCCTAGGTTATATGGTCTCAGTTAGAGGGATAGAAGCTAATCCCGAGAAGATCAATGCAGTTTTGAACATGTCCCCTCCGAAGACATTGAAAGGGATACAAGAGTTAACAGGACGGATCGCCGCTCTTAATCGATTCATCTCTCGGTCGGTAGATAAAGGCCTACCATTCTTCAAAGTGCTTAGACAAAGAAGTAGATTCAAATGGACAGACGAGTGTCAGCAAGCCTTCAACAGCTTGAAAAAGTACTTGACCACACCACCCTTACTTGTAAAACCATGTGGAGGAGATACGTTGTTTCTTTATCTAGCAGTCTCAGCCGAAGCAGTCAGTGCAGTGCTAACATTAGAGGAAGGGCGCGAGCATAAGCCAGTATATTATGTGAGCAAAACATTGCAGGGAGCAGAACTTCGATACACCAATATCGAAAAACTGGCCCTGGCGCTAGTCACTGCATGAAGGAAACTACGTCCTTACCTCCAATCACATCAGGTAGTTGTGTTGACCAACCATCCCTTGAAGAAGGTACTCTCCAGCCCTGAGGCATCCGGTAGGATGGTCAAATGGGCGGTGGAGTTGAGCTAGTACAGCTTGGAGTACCAACCGCGCCCAGCAGTCAAGGCCCAGGTTCTGGTAGATTTCATAGTGGAAATGGAGATAATGGGGGCAGAATGTTCCAGCCCCGCTTGGACACTTTTTGTTGATGGATCTTCCACCGCATCAGGAAGTGGAGCTGGGATATTATTAGAAAATCCTCAGGATGACAAGTTTCAGTATTCCATAAGGCTTCAATTTTCGACAACAAATAACGAAGAAGAATACGAGGCTATTATAGCAAGATTAAAGCTAGCTTTAGCCGCAGGAGCGAGAAGGTTGATAGCGCACAGTGACTCCCAGCTTGTTGTTAACCAACTTCAAGGGACTTACGTGGCTAAGGAGGAGAAGATGGCCAAATATGTGCTCCGGGTTAATGAGTTGCTCTCACGTCTAGAAAACTATAAGGTAAAGCAGGTACCCAGGGCCCAGAATGAAGTAGCAGATAGGCTAGCCAAGATGGCGAGTTTTATGGCAAATATTGACAGTAGAAGGGTCACCTTTCTAGCAATTACTAAGGAAGATGCGGAGGGACCAACTCTTGACATTCTGTGCGCTGAAGAGGGTGAACCAAGCTGGAAAGATTAAATCATCAGTTTCTTGATGCAAGGACGCCTGCCACAAGATCCCTCTACAGCCCGAAAGCTTCGGATAAGAGCTGCTCGATTTACAATAATAGATAATGAGTTGTACAAGAGATGCTACTCCTTACCGTACTTGAAGTGTCTTGCTCCCAGTAATGCTAATTACGTACTTCGAGAGATTCACGAAGGAGTTTGTGGGAATCATTTAGGAGGAAGGGCATTGGCCGGAAAAGCTCTGTGACAAGGATATTTCTGGCCTACAATGAGGCGTGACGCAGAAAAGTTGGTAAGACATTGTCATGCATGCCAAGAACACGCAAATATCAATCATCAGCCAGCTACGCTCTTACAACCCTTGGAGAGCCCCTTGCCTTTCGTGCAATGGGGAATGGATATCGTGGGACCATTTCCAATAGCTTCTGGGCAGAGAAAGTTCCTTCTCGTTGCCGTCGATTACTTCACGAAGTGGGTAGAAGTTGAACCTTTAGCTAAGATAGCTGAAAGAGACATAATAAACTTTGCGTGGAAGAATATAATCTGTAGGTTTGGAATACCACAAGCCTTCGTCTCGGATAATGGAGCACAATTCTCAGGTTTTAAGTTAAGAAAGTGGTGTAAGGGGTTTTCCATCAAGCAATTCTTCACTTCCGTAGGAAACCCCCAAGCAAATGGACAAACTGAAGTGACAAATCGTACTATCTTGCAGCACCTCAAAACCCTATTAGGTGCAGCCAAAGGCAAATGGGTGGATGAACTGCCGAGTGCCCTCTGGGCTTATAGGACTACGTCACGCACCTCTACCGGAGAATCACCCTTCAACTTGGTTTATGGGGCAGAGGCAGTGGCTCCCGCAGAAATAGGAGAACCTTCCATGAGAGTCCAGAATTATACTCTAGCGGATAATGAAAAAGCAATGAGGTTATCTTTGGATCTCGTGGACGAGCTTAGGGAAGAGGCATCACTCCGTGCAGAAAGATGTAGAGCGCAAATGGCCAGAGCATACAATAACAAGGTTAAGCATTGATCATTTCAAGTAGGGGACTTAGTCTTGAGGAGGACAGAAATCTTGCGACCAGTAGGTAAACTTGATCCGAAATGGGAAGGCCCGTACAAAGTGATCGAGATAATCAAAGGAGGAGCATATCGTCTTCAGCAACCAGAAGGGAAGAACTTACCAAGAACATGGAACATTGCGAACTTAAAGAAATTCTACGTATAGATTGCGTGTTTCTATTTGTTTTTACTTAAAGAACCATCAGTGGCAAGATGTTGTTTCCGCAGTTACCTTTATCAATAAATTTAAAAGTTTTTCCTTGCATTTATCATCTTATCGTTTTATTTAATTAAAGACCCATGTAAAAAAAAATGTAATACATGCAAAAGTCATCACAAGACCCAAGATGTCACAGAGAGCCACCCAAGCATAAGAGGCTTGGCCAGCCCAGTGGGAAAGTGCTCAGACATTGTAAGGGGTCACCAAAATAGAGTCCCGGGATACCTACACCTCATCGCTAGGGTAAGGACTTCCCGTCGAGACCATAAAGGCTTAATTATGCCTAAATTCATATTCAACTAAGCAACAAGCATAAAGTACGATCGATAGAGAACATAAAATAATGTCCAGATGACATAGTAATCAAAATAAACCACGACTGAATAAAATAGTTGCGCGAAAAAGAGATCTCAGAATAAAGGTCAGCCAAGTCTAGTGGCAAAGCAACAACTCGTACTACTCATAAAAAAAAAAAGAAATAACCTAGCTCACGAAAAGGCAAAAATCATCCATCCTCGATAGCTTCGTCAGCCGGGAGCAAGTGCAGCGCACCAATGACCTCGCAGTCAGCGTCCCCCGCTGGGGGAAACTCTGGCAGAGGGTCAATTTGAGCGGTGTCATCCAACTCTGGCACATGAGGTGAAATCTTCATAACCACCTCCTCAGGAACCAAGCCTGTCAAACGGAGCTGGCGACGACAGTCTCGCACCACCTCATCATGGAGACCAAAAGCGTGACTATAAACCTCATCAGCATAGGCCGGAGAAGCACGAAAGGCTGCTAGTGCTTTCTCCTCAACACCGGTCACAAAAGACTTCCCCGTCTTAGAAGCCAAGAACATCCCGCCAGTCTTCACCTCGGTATGGTGCTTATCATAGAGGGAACCAAGCTCTTTACGCAGTTCCTCGTCATCTCTGGTCTTTTCTTCACATTTCTTTGTCAAGCAAGAAAGATCATCTTGGAACTTCATGTTCTCTGATCTAAGGCGTTCATTTTCTTCCTTTAAATGGGAAAGCTCTCGACGAAATCGAGCCTCCTCAGCTCGACCTCTCTCCTCTCGAGCCTGGTAATCACAGGCCAGAGACACAACCTGAGAAGCAAGAAACAATTGGTTACATCACATAAACAATCCCTGCAGACAAGGCACTGAGGGACGAGGAAAGCACCTGGCAACCTATCAAGGCCAGAGAGTGGGATAGAGCAGCAGGTGTTTGAGGTACCAGATGGGCAATGTCATAGTCACATAGCATCTCCCTCCCCTTTCTCCATCCCATATCAGGATCGTCTATATCCCAAAAGGACCCCACTCTCTCTTTAGCATTAACTCCTTCCAAGAATAGAGAGTTCTTCCGAGGGACTCGAGAAGACTTTACCGGATCTCCGCGACCTTTCTTAAAGTTTGGCGGGGTGGCCACTTCACCCTTCCTCTTGCCATCGTCGTGTCCTCTAGTACACTGGTCCTTTCTTTGATCGACACCAGCTCCGGGAGCATGGCTGTCAGTCGACATAGGATGAGGCCCCTGGCGGCCTTGAGAACTAGACCCTCCTCCACGACCAGACTGGGGGTGCGACCCCGAGGTAGGAATAGAAGATCGAGGAGCGGGAGTGTAGCGCCGGTCATCAACTCTTTTCTTCTCTCCGGTAGAAGGAGGCCTCCTCATAGTGTCTTCGCGAGCTTGAAGGATGGCCAAGTTCAAGCGCAACCCTACAAGAAAAGTAGGGGGCAATGAGGCATCAAAAGTCCATAAATCAAACGTAAAGCGAACATCAACGATTTGCAAGAAGACAATTAGAGCAAGAAAAAGGATACCGCGGGCCAACAAACTCTTAGGATCAAATAAATCATCAAAAAACCCCATGGTTTGACACTGAACTTGCAAGTGTCGATGAATCATTCTCATTTTCACAATACTACAACTAGAGCTCCAAGTTGAAGGTATGTCCCACCCACTATCCTTTACAAAAAGAAAATGGGACCGCCAATTCCCTCGAGTCGAGCGTAGTCTGACCATAAACTTGCAACCAGCACGAGGTTGAAAATAAACGGAGTAGTCAGGCCTAAGGCATCGCACTGAGAAAAGAGAATGGAACAGAGAAGTAGTAGCCTGAATTTGAAACTCGTTTGCTCGATGACAGAATCCCAGAAAATAAGTAATTGAGTTTGGGGACAATTGACTGAAGCTTACACCTAAGGTACGAGTCACCTCGACTAGTAAGGAATGAGGAGGGATAGAAAAACCACTATTAAAATGGGCTAGGGTCACGGTGAAATACTCTGCGGGTGGGTTGTGATAAGAATCCCCCAGTCCAGGAGCCTTAAACGTATAGTCAGATGAAATTTCCAGTTTACCACTCAAGCACTCCACATCCCGAGGAGTCAGAAGGCTCCGATCTAGGTCCCCAGGAATAACTTCTCGTTCAGGATTATCGCCAAACGAGGGACCATGAAGGCGAGGTAAAGACACTTGGGGGATGGAAGTGGAACAACTTTCAAGTTCATCTATTAAATCATCATCACCCAAAGAACCCAAGTCACCAAGAAGGGTCAGATCACCCAAAGAACCCAAATCGCTCAAGAGGGACGGAGTGTCAGAGTGGTAGGAGTAAGTATCTGAAGCCTCGTCCCAGCTGAAATCACTCGAAAGGGGAGATTTGTGTATGCGACTAGACATTAATAAGGAGTACTCCTTACCACGAAGCGCACACCCTGCAAGAAGTTTTAAAATTTATCAGCTACCCCGAGAGAAGTAGCGTCAGGCACACAACCCATATTATTTTGCAAATATTATTCATTACCCCAACACAAATCAACCCAGCCCAATCCTTAGCCCAAATCACCCCAACCCAAATCCATTCCACAAACAATCCCTAGCCCAATTCAACCCAACCCAAATCCATTCCACAAATCAACCCAGCCCAATCCCTAGCCCAAATAACCCCAACCCAAATCCATCCCACAAACAATCCCTAGCCCAAATCACCCCAACCCAAATCCATTCCACAAATCAACCCAACCCAATCCCTAGCCCAAATCACCCCAACCCAAATCCATTCCACAAATAATCCCAACCCAATCCCTGGCCCAAACCACCCCAACCCAATCCCATTGCACAAAACTACCCAACCCAACTCTTGGAACAAGTCACCCCAGCCCAAACCCAAGCTGCACCCTCACATTTACCATGCCGAAAGGTCCCATTAAAACCAAAAATACTATTTTCAAGCACAAGCAAGTGAATAGCAGGGAGGAGGAAAAATATTAATTTTAGAAAAATTCATTTAAAAAATGTGAACAAATATGTTAAGGAGAATAAAAAATTCAAATAAATCCTCGGTTGAACCATAAACACGGGGAGCACATCAGAATGTGGCATCCCTGAACCAAACTAAACCAAGAAAATAGCAGTTTCTCCAAAATCAAACAGCAAAGACATCCCCAGCCCAACCAAGAACCATCGCACAAGTGTCATTCCTCAAATAGCAGCTATTTCCTTTATGTGAACACCAACAGAAAACAAGGAAGTGTGCAAAGCAAGCCACCATTTTTGGAAAACTTGAGCGATTTACAGGTCACAAGGCACTTATGATTCCGATCGGTTTGCAGAAGAGAAGAGCACCATGAAGAGGATGGTATCGCCGGAGCTTTCAGTCATTTCTCCACCAAGGTCAGAACAAGGCGTCGTGGTCGAAGAGTTTCATGGTGGCTCACAAAATTACAAAAGTAAACCAAATAGAAGGGAGAAGAGAGACGATTGTTTCATGAAGCACACATTCAAAAAATAAAAGAAAAGCAAGAATAATGACTCATAAAGAAAGAAAACAGAGCAAAAGGTAATACCTGACATGGCGGCGGGGAAGTATGGAGAGGAATGAGACGTGTGGGACCCTTGTGTAGGGAGGTAGGGTTTCACCTAGTGGCAGAATTAAAATGAAGAATAAAACGAATTTGCTGTTAATTTATTATATTTTATTTTATTTGGGGCATGGGAGAAAACTTTTTCTTCGGTTAAATTAATGCTCTCGATCACCTTCAGTAAAGTGTAAGTGTTCGAGAGTGGGGGGCTTATGATGGGTATTAGTCTAGAAATTTTTTTATGAATATTAGTTTGACATAATTAAAAATTGATTAAGGTTGTAAAGATTGGTATGGGCCATTATTTAAGGAAAATAGGCTCAATAGAGAGCCCATGATATTCAAGCCTTTGACCCATCATGGAAGTCTATAAATAGGAGCTATCTCTCTATTTTATGGGGGATGGACATTATCTCATTTTATGCTCCAAAAGTCTCTAGCTTTTGTGAGTACATATCTAGAGGTGTTTGCTAACTTAAGTGTTGGAGGATTTTTCTCCGGGTATCTCCCGACACCTCTAACATCATTTCGTGACATAGGTGGCGACCCCGAGATTTACTGGTGTAGACGCAAAAATAGCGGATATTTTCTCATAATAACGTGTTCACCCTGACTGATTGATCTCCCGAATTTCGTGCAGCATCAGTTATGTTATCCGTTCAAGTGGCAGCATCATGAGAGAGGCTGTTATTCATACAGGCTCAATTTTTTGGAACACTTTGAAGCAAGAGGTCTCATATGCTCATAAACTTCTCCCCTAACGATCTACTAATTCCCATGTTTTTATCGAACTCAACAGTAATCTAGCAAGTAACCCTTTGTAAAATTCCCGGCTTGAGATTAAAATGCTGATTTTCAAAATACTGGGATCCATTCCTTTTGAAATATTAAATCTTGTTTTAATCACTCTAGCATGTCTCTCAAGTTCAGAGATAGCCCCTCCACTAAATTCTTCAGTATTCCTATCTGTTAATAATTTCTCAAGTTTGTGGTATTATTCAACCTGTTAAAGCACCCATAGTTTTAATATCAATCTATATCATTGAGAAACGGAAAAGGCATCACCCGTGGAGACAGAATTTGGTGTACTAAGTCAAGCAGGCTTCACTTTGATTTAGTTCATTTTGTTGGTGAGGTTAGTTTAGATAGCAAATTGCTTGAGTTAAAAGTCTGAAAGTGGTCGACTAGAAAAAGTTACAAAAACTCTTACTACATGGTAAGAATCTGTCCCGTTCTGATAGATTTCATTATTACTCATAAAGATGGGTCATCTTAAATCTTATCATTACAAAAAGGATAAAAGCACTTCTATTGCATGCATGACAACATACAGAGTAATGGGCTATGGTTTCACGTGGATGCTGCTTATGCTGGAAGTGCTTGTATCTGCCCAGAGTTTCGTCCCTACTTAGATGGAGTTGAGGAAGCTGACTCTTTTAACATGAATGCGCACAAGTTTTTTTTGACCAATTTTGATTGCTCGGCTCTTTGGGTGAAGGTATACTTTCCAATTTATTATTCTTGAATTATTTGTAATTCCAGCCATTTCTCACACTGTGGCATGAAAAATAATTCCATTTTTTGGTTTGAGACGAGGTGTGGAAAGCAACTACGGAGACATAAATTATATTAACCGATATCGGTATCTACATATATGCTAATTTCTCCTCTATGAAATTTCTTAGGAGGTGCTGATCAGTTATATCCTTTTCTTTATTGTCCCGGATTTTTATTAGTCTATGATGCTAAAACATTCTAAACTAGCTCATTATTTTTCATATCAAATATATTTGTTATGCAACAGAGTGCTAGTGTTCTGATATTTACATACACGCTGCTTCGGAATCAACCGATTCTTTAAATAAACTCTTTATCATTGCAAAACCATCAATACTCGGTCGCGAATACCTGAAGTTTAGTGCTTCATGAGCTATCAATTCTCTTCTATTGCTGGGACTGAACTGCATTATGACTAATTAAATGTTAACAGGAAAGAAATGCACTCATCCACTCACTCTCAACAAAGGCAGAGTACCTAGAGAACAAAGTGAGTACTTTAACATACTGCCATTATATTTTTGTAATTTGTAGTGATATTCTGTTGCAATATGAATGTCTTTGTTATGCTCTTCAACATTTGGTAGCCTTGTTAAGGTGAATTGTTGATATAGCAATACCTGGAATGGCCTGGCTGTCAGATTCCTAAGAGGTAAAAACTATTTGGAAAGTTCAGGGTATGTTTAGCTTTGTTTTTCAAAGAAACGTGTTCTAATACGTAAAAACAGGAAAAAAAAATTATTTTCACATCTGCCAACGTTGATCATTGATTTAATTCAAAATTTTCACCCTTCCTAATATGTAAATTAACACAATACAATATATTTTAAAATTTTTATATGCTAGTAAAAAAAATGACCGCTAAAGTAAATTTTGAATTTTCTAAAAACATATCCAAATTACACTTCATTCTTCAATGCAGTTTTCAAAAACCCATTTTCTCAAAACAAAACTCCAGAAACACTTTAAACAAAAGTCAAAACGAAACATAACCTCAATTTTTCGTTTACTGTTGTCTTTACCTTTTTTTTATACAGAAAATTAATGTTCATGCTGTAAAGCATAGAACAGAAATTCATCATCTGGATGGACATCCTCCCTTGTTCAAGTGTTAGTTTGAACCGCAATATATCGTGTTTCTTCATGTTTATTTTCTGGATGATGGTGGAAATTTGCTAGAAGTTCGAAAGAAATTGGATTCCTTTGTAATAGTGTAAGATGTTGTTCTCATTTGTTACTTCATTAGGATTATGTGGGTGCATCTTAAATATGCATTTAATGTAATTTGTTTCAATTAATTTTGCTTGGGAGAGTGATTTTTACATGTTGAGAGCTATTATCTCACACTTTGTGATGTATCATGTTGCATTGATTCTTGTCAAGTATGCATTGTAATTTATCTGACTGATTTTCAGGCTTCTCAAGAAAACATGGTCGTGGATTACAAAGATTGGCAAATTCCTTTGGGACGCAGATTCAGGTATTTGTTGCAAATTCATTTTAACTACTGTCAATTGCCTAAGATGATCTAAACAAATTATTTAGTTTTCATAATTCATAGGTGAAGAACATTTGAATCGTTGGTATATCGATATATATTTATTGTTGAGGGTTTTGCTCGTTAAAAGTCCTACTCCGGAAAACATAGAGAGGTCATTTGAAGACACAAAAGACCTCATTTTGATGTCAGTTTAACAGTTGAACTAATACTAGATGTAAATTGTCCGTACAAGTAGAGCAAGAATTCCAATCAATAGTCAAATAACTGAAACAAGCCCTCTGCCCAATAAGCTCCTGTGTAAGTATGTGATTTTTTCTGTCACAAGAGGCAGGAATGCTTATTCTCACTTATGTTAATTCCATGTAAGGGTAAACCAAGTCTAAGAAATTTTCCTATTAAAAAGAATATGAAGTATTAATATTAATAAGCCGCAGAAAAGGCATAATTAAGTTTTTTCAATAGTTGATGAACGATGTTACATGATTCTGTTATGATCATGTGTTATAATTCATGATTTCATCCTTTATGTAGGCCTGAAATCTTAATCGTATGTTGCTTGTTCAGATTCATCACATCCATTACATAAGAAATGACACTATGCTGCTGTATAAGCAGTTGTTTTGTGGTCCTCCTCTAATGCTTTGGCGCAAATCTATGGTCGCCATGTACCTAATATTAAATATTTGTCACAGATCTCTGAAGCTATGGATGGTGTTCAGACTTTATGGGTTGGAAAACTTGCAAGTTTATATAAGAAATCGTATTGAACTGGCTAGGAAGTTTGAAGATCTTGTTAAAAACGACGCAAGATTTGAGGTAATGATACTGCAAGGGGATTTATTTTTTATGTCCAGAGGTCCTTGTTGATATCAGCGCTGAGAATACCGGTAGCGGATAGAGAGGGGGACAGTACAGTAAAAATATATGTCAGTCGTTCCAAACTTGGTAGTATTTTAATTATTTACCCCCTTGGAAAGGTTTTTGACTCCGCAACTGCTGCATACTGATGAATAATGAGAGCCAATAGATACACGACTTTCTATATTCTTCCAAGCAAACTTCTTACCCTCAATGAAAAGTTAAACTGTTCCCAGAAGCCTAATAGGGGCATCGGATAGAGCAATCTTCTAGGCATCTTTGGTTTATGAAGGAATCTTTCTGCAGTTTTGAGTGGCTTAAAACCTTTTCTTCACATCATATATAATCTGGAAACTAACAACTTGAATTTAGTTTGGTTTAGATGTGGAAAACCCAAGCAATATTGATTATGTGCTACACAAATATGCAGATTTCAGCCACTCGACTTTTTTCTCTAGTATGCTTTCGCTTGGTTCCTCCACATAACAATGAAGAGCTGGGAAACAAATTGAACCGTGAGCTACTAGATGCAGTTAACTCAACTGGAAAATTATTCATCTCTCACACGGTATTCAATGCTATTATGATAACTGTATTAAGCATTAATATTATTGGTGGGTCACTTTACATGAGTACATTGGAACAGTGCACAAGTTCAAACCTACACAATCCCCGTCACACACCACATGCATGTGTACATGTGGGATACTGATTTTGGCTATATATCTCCAGTCTCTAATTCATACATAAAAAGCGAGTGGTATAAAACAAACCCCACCCCAGTCACAAATGAAAGGCAAGTGATTTTGTTACCTTGTCCTCAGAGTGAGAATTAATCTCAACTTTTATGTTCCCGTGTTTAGGTCCTGTCGAACAAGTACATACTCCGGTTTGCAGTGGGAGCTCCGTTGACCGAAGAGAGGCACGTCTTTGCTGCTTGGGAGATGTTACAAGAAAAGGCTTATGCTCTACTGAAACGTTTGTAGAAGAAGGTTGTTTTCTGAGATCTATTCATCGTTGATGAGTTTAGGGAATGCTATGTCCTGTTGATTGGGAATCCTTTATTGTTTGTTCTATTTATATATCTTGATGCTATTTTGATTGTTACAATAAAAGCCTTTGTACTCTTCTCTAACAAGTAAATTGGACTATGTTATTGTTATCATACGCATTTCTCTAGTATGCTATATGTTGCGATAAAAAATTCACACCCAATAAAATATATCGAACCGATAATCACGATTCAATTTCTTCAATGAAACCAAACCGGACCACCCCACCCCAAAATATAAGTGTGTATCAAAGAAAAATGATGAGATGACTTCTCCTAAGACAAAGACACTATGAGACTCAAGTCAGCATAGAATTTGAGAGAAAATAAAAATAATTGCATAAGAAAGGTATAGATAATCGCATAACTTAAAAAGGGTTATGAGCCCTTTATTCATTGGCGAAGAATTCCAATGAATATGAAATTTTGTAATATATGATAACTAGATTAATGCTTATCAACATAATATTTTGTAATATCTATAAAATATAATTAGAAATTTGATAGGATTTTTATCATATCGTCAATAGTACTCCCGAGAAAAAAATAACAACGCTAGAAATGATGGAGGAACGTTTGATGAGTGAAATTATATTTTAGAGTATGTAAAGACAATATTTTAGTTGACGACAATAATGTCTTTTGAGCGTTTGTTGTGAAGTGAGCTTTTGAGGTGGGTCAAATTATATGGCCAATATAATCGTCTGATAATGAGTTGATAATCAAATGATCTTTCACGCTGATCCGAAAATGGCTATATTGCCCTAGTAAGAGGACCGGTCAAGATTTCGAGAACAACTTAAGACCGAGTAGAATACTAAGTCCAAGACAATTTAATATGGTAAGAAATCCTTAAGATTCAAAATAATAATATGTGTCTGAGAAGACCATATATGATTAAGAGTCGAGACAAAAATATTGTTTGATATAATTATGATCCGAGCTATTTGAAAACCAATCTCAAGTAAAGAGCTATATATGAAGATCTGTTGAAAGCCAAGGTCAAATAAAGAGTTATAGAGAATAACATGTTGAAACCGAGCTCAAATAAAGAGCAGTAGAAACAACCATTGAAGATTAAGCTTAAATAAATAGCATTATAAAACATCATGCTGAAAACAAAGCTATATAAAATAACCATTGAACTCCGAGCTCGAATAAAGAGCAATAGAAAAAAATCAAACCGACCGCGAGGTTGGGCTTATTAGGTTCTGAGCACGAGGTCGGGCTTATTAGCTGACGAGATGGTCGGGCTTATGCATTTTCCAAGCCGAGTTGAGCTTTGTGTGTCGAGTTGGTCGGATTTATGTATTTTCCAAGTAGAGTTGACTTATTGAGGGGCCTAGTTAGGCTTATTTGTTTGCCAAGCAGAGTTGGACTTTGTGTGTTGAGCTGGTCGAACTTATGTATTTGCCAATGAGAGTTGGGTTTTGTGTGCAGAGTTGGTCTGGCTTATTCATGTGTGCCAATCACAGTTGGGCTTTGTGTGTCAAGTTGGTTGAGCTTATTTGTTTGCCAAGAAAATTTGGGATTTGTGTGTCGGGATGGTCGTGCTTATTTGTTTGCCAACTAGAGTTGGACTTTGTGTGTCGAGTTGGTCGGGCTTATATATTTGCCAAGCCGAGTTGGGCTTTGTATGTCGAGTTGGTACTACTTATGTATTTTCCATGCAGAGTTAGGCTTTGTGTGCCAAGCTGGTTGAGCTTATTCATTTTCCAAGCATAGTTGGGCTTTGTGTGCCGAGCTGTTGTGCTTATATGTTTGTTGGGCCTAACTGAGTTGAACTAGGTTATTTGTAAGATGGATTAATCAAATTTGCAAATTGCGAATGAGCAACCAACAGCTGAATTAAGGAATTAGATGAAAATTTTCCCCGAGTTAAGGAAGTAAGAACACTTCGGACCATCTTCACTATTATTGGATACTCAAACTTATAAAGAAGAAATGAATTTACAAGTTTTTATACGAAGGGAAGAGAACTCAACATGAATAGATGATCATGCCACTCTGGAACAAATATTCAGGAACTTGATATTTTCATGGTAATCAGTAGTTGTCCAGGAATTGATCAATATCTTTAAGAACCGGATTCGTGACTTCTCTATAGCAGAGTAAACTTCTAAAGTAACCTTTTCCTTTCCATTATCTGGCTTCTGAAATTGATTATAATCTAGAAGCAGTAGCTAGCAACCACTATGTTCACATAGTCTAAAGACTGTGCTAGTGCAGTCAATCTACTCTCATCACAATAACAATCAAATAAATAATCACATGCAACACTAGCATATGAGAAAACATAACCAAACAGATTCAACCTCATTTCAATATTCATGACTCCCCACTTGTCGCCTGGTGGTCTCTAAGTCCATGGATTGTTTTTCCAAGAATAATGTTCAAAAAAATAATTAAGAACTCTTGGAAGGAGGAAGGTATAGATTCACCAAGTCCCATCTCAAAAATATTACCTAAGACAAAAGTCTGTCAGTTAGAAAACCCATCCAAAAATATCTTGTTATACATAAAACTTAAACAATCAAAGGGCTTTAGGAGTTGACCCCCAAATTTGGAATTGACCTAATTCACATAGAGGAAAACTGTGGGCAAAAAAATCAATAATTCTTCATCAGAAAAAGAGGATATACAATTTTTTTGCCTACAGTAAGGGGCTCAAATCAACAACAGTTCAACTTTGGTTATATTCATCCTTTTTGCATTTTCACAACATTGATAGCTTTAAGCTAACATTTATCAGCATCATCAAGATTAAAAATACTGAGCATATCAAATACTTGAACAAAGATTTGTTCCAAAAGAGAGAGATTAAGATGCATCTCCTCTATTGCACCCAAAAACCTATTGTCTTTAATTTTTGAGTATCGATGCAACATATTGCCTAGTAGAAAATCAAAAGCGCAACTAGCTAAGTGCAAACCAACACAAAGATCATCTTCTTTTGCAAATAGAAGCCAGGAAGTATCACGAAAATCAACTTTGGAAAACAACTTGTTGACCAATTCAAACAGCTCAAATAGAGATATGAAGCAAATCAAAGTGTGTAAGGGGTAAAACATAGAGACAAGAGCCTTAAAGTCAATCAACATGATACATCCATCAAAATCATTTTTTTAACACAAGAAACACTTTTTATTTTAAGAAATTTAAAAGCTCTTATAATTCTCTAACTGACATTTAGAACTTTTTCAGATATTTGATCATGACATATATTAAAAAATATCTGATAGATGTACTTAATAGACTCAAGGCATGATGATCCATTTTCCGAATTCCTTGTTAAGCTAATTCAAGAAGCATTTCCAAATTTCCCTTAAAATTGATTCGGAAAACTCTTTATCAGACGCAAGAAAATTCAGTATTCTGTCATGACATGATGATTTAAGATAATTTCTGCCACTTTGATAGAATAATGAAGTGGCTGACACCTACTAATATGAGTAAGAGTAACAATGTCTAAAATTTGAACCAATAACTGTCTCAGCAAGTGTTCTACAAGTATGAATCAAATCTCATATTGCATCTCAAGTCCATCAAAAGTTTCGACTTTATGGTGTGAGCGCGTGTTATTAATCCAAAAGAGTATATTTTATAATGACGATATAAAATGATCTGGTGGCATCTCAGTCAATTTAGCCAAAAGAAACTTTTGTAGAGCTGATGATTCAAACAAGTGAAAGCTGATGCTTTGTAAAATTGCTTAAAATAACACACAGAAAGGAATTTGTTTCCATGTAAAAAGAAAATGCCAAAGAAGTAGCTTCCATTGAATCGAGTTCAATAATACCAATCATCTCTTCCTCCTTTTCTCTACCATGAATAACATTTTGCACACCATTAATAAACATATCAGGCCTTAGGTTAAATAAATCCATAAGTTATCTTGTTTCAAGAAAAATACTAATACCAAAACCGAGAACGGGACCTTTCATAAGTTTCTTGAGATACCTAAGTTAGTGAAAAATTCTGCAGCATCTCAATTCGCCTTATATATATCAATGAAGATGAAATCCCATGGCCAATCCAACGATGCCACTATCATGTTCGTCTCTCAAAATTCTTTTAATTTTACTAAGAGTATCCATAAAATAAAAATTGGATTGAATACCTTACACAACATTTTAACCACTCTGTAATATTGTTGATGCAACATATTATGTGAAAAGCATAACAACGTCTTCAGTGGCCACAACTCACATGGACATTCATCTAGTTCCAAGACATTCACTGTGCTTCTTAAACTCTCAAGTTTCTCAGATAAGATACAATAAATATTTGATTGTGTTGCAAACGTATAGAGATATGTGTAACTTCTCAAGTAATGTGAAAGCCACATACTCAGAGCTAACCAACGTTATGCACTTCTCCAAAACACAAATAATGAAAAGATTTACAAAAGATAGATCTTTGCCACCTTCTGTGATATAGGTGTAATGCCTCAAGAATTCAATATACTTGTATAAAATATTTCCAATTGTAGAAACAACATTACAAAGAAATGAAATAATAACTGATGACAAATTTTTGAAGATTTCAACTTCCATGCCATTTAGAAAGCATGATTGCATCCATAGCCATGGTAAAAGAAAACCATGCACATATTTCTCGAGATTCGTCAAATGCACAAGTGCTTTACATGGCAACCTTGGCTAAATGAAGAGGACGATAAATGAATGAAGATGCTTGTGCATTTGTGTTTGGGTTATAACATGACACATATCTATGGAAAACTGACAAACATCTTCGCTCAGAAATTTTAACAGAGACAGCTGCAGAATTGTTGCCAAAGATAAAAGATTTCTTGGTAGAAACCAAACAAATCAAACAATCCTCTAAGGCCATGGGCATAATACAATGATAAATTTTAAAAGTGTCCAGTAGCTTTGAGTAAAAATATGTTTCACCGTCGTTCACATATACCATGGAGCATTAGAGTAGACCCCGCAAATTATATATAGACTTAACATTAGATTCTTTCTCTATCCCATGTTCAATGCTTGGATGAGTACTGCTCGGAGGCAATCACCAAACGGAGAATTGTCGAAAACTAACAGGTGCTTGTTTCAATTGTTGTGGTTTTAATCACATGAAGAGGGATTGTCCTAATTTGGAGAACCAGAGTGGAGGCGGAGGTTCTATGGCAGGGTATTACAGTGGAAAACAGTCTGAGGCCACTGTGCAACAGAAAGGTTTTCCTGCTCAAGGTTCTCATCGTGGTGGAATATCACAAGGATCTCAGCAACGTCTACGAGTTCAAGGGCAAGTGTTTGCCCTAAACCAAGAACAAGCCGAGGAGCAAAATGAGAGAGTCATTGCAGGTAATTTTCTTTTATGTGGTATTCCTGCATATGTATTAATTGACACTGCGGTATCACATTCATTCATAGCATCAATGTTTGTTAAGAAGCATAAACTACCCTACGTGTCATTAGATGTTTTGATGTCTGTGTCTACACCAATTGGACAAGATGTTTTAGCTAAGCGACTTGTAGTAGACTGTTTGTTAGAGTTTGAGGAAAAATACTTGTCTGCCAATTTGATGATACTAGCTATGGAAGATTTCGATTGTATTATGAAAATCGACCTATTGACTAATTATAGAACGATGGTAGATTGTTATCAACATCTCGTTCAGTTTCATCCAGAAGGAGACGAGAATTGGTTCTTCTTCGGTGAGGGAGCTCGACCTCCAATGCCAGTAGTGTCTGCTGTAAGGGCACAACGGGCTTTAGCGAAAGGAGGAGAAGGATACCTCATTTATGCTGTTGACGTATCACATGATGTAATCGACGTGAAGAACATTCCAGTTGTCGATGAATTTCCTGATATTTTCCCCGATGAAATTCCTGGATTTCCTCCGGAGAGGGAAGTGGAAGCGGAGCTAGAGTTGGTACCAGGAACCGCACCTATCTCCAGAGCGCCTTATAGATTGGCACAAACGGAGATGAAAAAGTTGAAACAACAGTTACAAGATCTTCTTAACAAGGGGTACATTAGACCCAGTGTGTCTCTTTGGGAAGCACCAGTGTTGTTCGTTAAAATGAAGGATGGGTCTATGCGATTTTGCATAGATTATCGACAGTTGAACCGAGTAACAGTCAAGAATAAATATTCTTTACCACGGATCGATGATTTGTTTGATCAACTGCAAGGGACTTCAGTGTACTCGAAGATCGATTTACAGTCTGGGTATCATCAACTTCGAGTTCATCAACGTGATATCCCTAAGACTGCATTTCAAACAAGGTATGGGCATTACGAGTTTCTAGTGATCCTATTTGGTTTGACGAATGCTCATGTAGTATTTATGGATTTGATGAAGCGAGTATTCCAGGAGTATCTTGACAAGTTTGTCATTGTCTTTATTGATGACATATTGGTATACTCTCGTAGTCTTGAAGAGCATGCAAAACATTTAAGGGTTGTGTTGCTAACCTTAGGGAATCACCAATTGTATGCTAAGTTGAACAAGTGTGAGTTTTGGCTCGACAGAGTTGTCTTCTTGGGACATTTTATATCCAAAGATGGGATATCAGTGGATCCTAGCAAGATCGAAGCACTGTTGAGTTGGGCACGACCGGAATCAGCTCAAGAGATAAGAAGTTTTCTAGGTTTGGCAGGATATTACAGGAGATTCATCTAAGGATTTTCTCAGATTGCCAAACCATTGACACATCTGATGTGTAAGAATGTGCAGTTCGAATGGACACATGATTGTGAAAATAATTTCAATGAATTGCGTCAACGTTTGACAACTGCACCAGTTTTAGCTCTTCCATCTGGATCAGGAGGGTACATTGTGTACACTGATGTATTACTTCAAGGACTTGGGTGTTTTTTAACCCAGAATGGTCATGTGATTGCATATTCATCCAAACAGTTGAAGAAGAGTGAAGAGAATTATCCAGTTCATGATCTGGAATTAGCATCGATTGTGTTTCTTTGAAGATTTGGCGACATTATCTCTACGGAGAGAGATTTGAGATTTTTACAGATCACAAGAGTTTGAAGTATATCTTCACTCAAGCAGAGTTGAATATGCGCCAAAGAAAATGGATTTGTTAAAGGATTATGATTGCGAAATCAAGTATCATCCAGGATCAGCGAATCTTACAGCAGATGCTCTTAGTCGCAAGGTGAGATTATCTGCACTTCAGACAAGTTTCATATCAAGTGTAATCCAAGATTGTTGTTCTATGAGATTTCACTTCCGTCATAATAAAGGAATGAAACTCATTCGAGTAACGATTATTTTATCTGAACCGAAGTTGTATGCCAAAATCAGAGAAGCTCAGTTTTCTGACCCAAAAGTTGAAAAGTTAGCAAGGTTAGCTAACAAAGACAACACATCTGGATTTGCGTTCCAAACAGATGGAATCTTGTGTTTGTCAAGAAGAATCGTAGTTCCAGAAGATTCTGAATAAGAGACGAGATTTTATCTCAAGCCCACAGGAGTAAGCTGAGTATCCACCCTGGAAGCGTGAAAATGTATAATGATTTGAAGACCAGGTTTTGGTAGAAAGGTATGAAGAAAAGTGTTTACCAGTTTGTAGCCAAGTGTTTGGTTTGTCAGCAAGTGAAAGCTGAACATCGACGACCAAGAGGATTACTTCAAAAGCTTCATATCCCTGAGTGGAAGTAGGAGCATGTGACGATGGATTTTGTTACCCACTTGCCGTTGTCTTCTAAGAATTGTGATGAAATTTGGGTTGTTGTAGACCGACTGACTAAGTCAACACATTTCATTCTGTATAGTCGGGAATATAGTTTCAATCACATGGCAAGACTATACATCCAAGAGATTCTTAAATATCATGGTGTGCCAACAAGTATAGTAAGTGACAGAGATCCACGCTTTACCTCAACGTTCTGGGGAAGTTTTCAAAAAGCATTGAGAACGACATTGAGTCTGAATACTGCCTATCATCTAGAGACCGATTGTCAGTCTGAGAAGACTATTCAAACATTCGAGGACATGTTGCGTGCTTGTGCTTTGGATTTTGGACCAGCATGGCATGATCATCTGTCGCTTGTGGAGTTTGCATATAACAATAGCTACCACAACAGCATTGATATGGCTCCGTTCGAAGCATTATATGGTAGACATTGTCGCACTCCATTGTTTTGGGATGCAGTAGGAGAACGACAAGTGCAAGGACCTGAATTAGTGCAACAAGCGATTGAACAAGTGGAATTGATTAAGAAGAGAATTAAAAATACGTAATATTGTCAATCGAGTTACGCGAATACCAAGA
Source organism: Primulina huaijiensis (assembly GCF_012295235.1). Lineage (NCBI taxonomy): Eukaryota > Viridiplantae > Streptophyta > Magnoliopsida > Lamiales > Gesneriaceae > Primulina > Primulina huaijiensis. The sequence goes on along the minus strand of NC_133308.1, from coordinate 7,421,995 downwards.
GTAGACCTCTACAATTTCAGTCAGGGGAAAGAGTTTTCCTTAAAGTTTCACCATTCCGCAGTGTGATGTTATTTGGACTCGAAGGAAAATTAGACCCAAATTCATCGGACCTTTTGAGATCTTGGAATGTGTTGGAAATTTGGCATATCGATTGGCTTTGCCGTCGTATCTGTCCAGCATTCATAATGTCTTTCATGTATCGTTGCTATGACGGTATGTAGCAGATGAATCGCACGTTATTGGTCCAACAGATGTTCAACTTGAAGAAGACTTGACTTATGTCGAGCAGCCGCTTTTAATCATGGGTAGGAAAGAGAAAAAGCTCAGAAACAAGACTATTCCACTTGTTCTAGTGCAATGGCAATGCCGAGGTACTGCAGAGGCGACTTGGGAGTTAGAGAGTCGTATGCGCTCAGAGTATCCATATTTGTTTTGAGTTGTATCTTTGTAATAATGAGTTATATTTTATTCAGTTGTATTGTACTTAAGTTTTGATTTCGAGGATAAAATCTTTGTGAGGAGGGGAAGATGTAATGACCCGAATCTTTATTTTGAATGAAGTACAAATTAAGAGATAATTAAAGAGTTGTTAATTAAGTATTATTAAGTAATTGATAATTCGCGATCAAGCTGTTGGGATGCACCGAATTTTAAATGGATAACTCGATCTACTTCAGATTACATTATCTCGAGAAATCAAACTAGACGAATGAGATTCCGACACGTGATAGATAAGATTGATTCGGATTTTCTGAAATAGTCCAAATATAGCCTATAAATGGAAGTTGATTTCTTTTGTTTCCTGCACCGCGTTCTTTAGAGAGAGTTCTAGCCATATACCTTAGGTTTTCTAGCCAGTTTCTAGGGCACTTTGGTGTCGGGAAGTTTCGGAGCTAGTGTCGACTCGAGGGGGGTCGGTGAACTGAGATCGAGACATCATCAACGGACTGACGAAAAATGCAAATATAATCCTAAAGCCTTTAGGAAGAACTTTGTAGCATGTTTGGTAATACAGGATTTGATTTGATAGTGATTTCATATTGTTGGTATTGTCTAGGTTCAGAGCTTTCTGTCAGATTGTTTTAGTGAGGTACGTGATGTACTGATTGAGATATCCAAGCGTAGTATACACACTTATATGCTGCATATTTACCTGTTACATGATACATGTTTTACTGCTTTGACATATTATGCATGACATATCATGTTGAGCATGATATCTTTTGAGATATACCTCGTTTGTTGGAGCCGCTCAGCCCTATTCTGTATTGTGGACGATGGGGCATCGAGAGCTACAGTGTCTGACAGGACCCGCTTGCTCTGATGACTTGGACATTGTAGGTCCAGATCTTGATGATGAGTGTGGGAGCCAAAATATGCATAGAGCAGATTAGAGACTACACACTCAGGCGTTTCTAGACTGAACATGAGATTCATGACTTGATCCTTGATTTCCGAGCATATTGCATTTTCGCATGCATCATATCAGTTTGTATACTCGTACATTCTCGTATTGGGCGATTGTCGTTCACGTCCTTGTTTTCATCTTGGGCACCCCATTCCACGGGATAGGTCTTAGGTTGGACGGTTCAAGTGATCCAATGGAAGTTTTATGTGGTTTATTGTTTTCTCGTTTAGAATTATGTTTTCGATATGGTTGTATAAATGTTTAAGACTGCTGTTATTTGTTCTGTTTTCGTTTGGGTTGTAAGATGATTAAGTACATGGTTTCCGCTGTTTAATTGTATTAATTTTTAATGTTGCATGCTTATTAGTTTGTTTAGTAGTGGCTCGGGTAAGGGCGCTACAGAAAATGTCGTAGCCGATTATTTATCTAGAATAATGACTGAATCATCTCATAATGAAAAACCAATCAATGAAAATTTTCCAGATGATTAGTTGTTTTATGCTACTATTATGTCATGGTTTGTTAATATTGTAAATTTTCTTGTGACAAATAAAATGCCTTCTCATTGGAATTCACATGATAAAAATAAGTATTGTCCTGACCAAATTTTTCGACGATGTATTCCCAACAATGAAGTAGGTAATGTCATTAAATTTTGTCATCCTGAAGCATGTGGAGGTCATTTTTCATCCAATAAAACAGCTATAAAAATCTTACAATGTGGATTTTATTGGCCGTCTTTATTCAAAGATACGAATTTATTTTGCAAATCTTGTGAAAACTGTAATAAGATGAGATCAATTTCAAAACGAAACATGATTCCTTTAAATTCAATCATAATTATTGAAATATTTGATAGTTGGGGGATAGATTTATGAGTCCATTTCCATTATCTTTTGAATTTACGTACATTTTAGTCGCTGTTAATTATGTTTCAAAATGGATTGAAACAATTGCATGTAGAACTAATGATCATAAAGTTGTTGTAAAATTTTTTAAAAAAAATATTTTTAGCCAATTTGGAATGCCTAGAGCAATCATTAGTGATGATGCAAGTCATTTTATAAATAAATCATTTTCTTCTTTGTTAAGAAAATATGACATTACACATGAAGTTTCTACCCCATATCATCCTCAAAATAATGGTCAAGTTGAACTTGCAAACAGAGAAATAAAACAAATTTTAGAAAAAACAGTTAATCCAAATCGAAAAGATTGGTCTTTAAGATTAACTGATGCATTATGGGCATATAGAACTGCATTTAAAACATCATTAGGGATGTCACCATATATGTTAGTTTTTGGTAAGCATTGTCATTTACCGGTTGAACTTGAACATAAAGCTTATTGGGCAATTAAAGTATTTAATATTAATTTAGATGATGCATCTAACTTAAGAAAATTAATTAAATGAACTTGAAGAATTAAGAAATGATGCATATGGAAATTCAAAGATTTATAAAGAAAAGACTAAAGCCTTTCATGATAAAAATATTATTAGAAAGTCATTTGAAATTGGACAAAAAAATTTACTTTATAATTCTCGTTTGCATTTATTTCCAGGAAAACTAAGATCGAGATGGCCAGGACCATTTATAGTTAAATTTGTTTATCCTCATGGTGCTGTTGATATTGAAAATCCTAAAAATAATGATGTGTTTAAAGTTAATGGGCAAAGACTTAAGACTTTTATAGAAATGAAATTCTTAATGATGAGTTTATGCCTTTATATGACCACAATAGTTGTTTGATATTTTCATTTTGTTTTTGCAGATTCTAGTTCATTTCCTGATTAAGTGGCGGATAACGGTACTCCGTGACTGTTTAAGTCGGTTTCTTTAGTTTCCCCAAAATAATTGAAATATAAATAATAATAATAATAATATGGATACTTGTATTGTGAATCTTCGTAAATATTTTGCTTGTTTACCTGATAATACGTTGAAAAAAATTTATAAAGCTAGACGTGAGCGACTAAGGTTGATAAATTCATATGGCATACTGAATGATATCCGTTTGATAATTGAAGCAAAAGTTCGATTGGTTGGGGAAGCAAGTGAAATAATAATAATATATATGCCAAGATTCGGTAAAAGCACATATGCCAGAACGCGAAGAGCTAAACGTATAGGTAGATGTCATAAATGTGCAAGGTGAATTGTATGGGAAAATGCAAAAATGTTGGAATGACATCAATGAATAGAGAAGATAAAATTTTATTCATTAAGAATGGTTTGAGTAAAGAGCCTTTGGATAATTTTCTAGAGGTACTTGATACGCATTCTAGTGGGTACGTGCAAAATGAACTTCTTAAAATATGGTGGCAATTTCAACATGAAGAATATCAATATGGACAATGGAATCAGCCTTACAAAGATCCTACTGTAGTTACGCATATCTGTTTAGATAAGTATATATANCAATTTCGTCTCGGAAATCTGACGTTAAAAGACCCTGTTTGCCAATTTATAAGAAAGTTGGATGGGAAGCAAATCCTCGACTCATAGAAGGCGTTGAAGCCGTTACTGAACGTAAAATCAGAGGAAGATGTAAGCCACAATCATAACTACGTTGTATATATGTGTTTTAATTTATGTTATTTTTATTTTCTTTTAATAATAATAATTTTCTGTTCAAATATTGACTTTTAGCATGTTACGCTTATAAATTCATATGCTGAGATCTAACAATTACAGAAAACATATTTCCCAACATGTCAACATCCACGATAAGTAAAATAAAAAATATTTGTGTATTTTGAAGATCTAGTGCAGGAAAAGATTCAATTTATGAAGAAGTAACAGAAAAGCTTGGGATAATACTTGATAAAAAATATTCATTTATTATATGGTGGTGGTGAAGTTGGTCTCATGGGAAAAGTTGCAAAAGTTGCGCATACATGTGGAAGTGAAGTCTTAGGCATTATTCCGATTAATTTAGCCAATCTTACAGGACCAAAAATAGGAGAAGAAAAGAAAGTGGACAACGTGTATGAACGAATTACTCAAATGATTAAACATTCAGATGCCTTCATTGCTTTGCTAGGAGGTTTCGGTAATGTGGAATAAATATTTCATTCTGTTTGTTGGGCACAATTAAATATCCACAATAAGCCAATTGGTTTGTTAAATGTTAATAAATATTATGATAAACTGTTAGCGTTTCTTGATGATGTTGTGGAACATTCTACAATAAATCAATAAGTTCACTTTCACTTGTAGCAGAGAAGAAAAAAAGAAAAAAAAAGAATTTTATTCTTTGTAAATTTTCCTATTTTGTTTTCAATATTAGTTTATTTAATTGTCTGCTTTAATAATTAGTCTTTTTCAATGAGAGTTAATATTTATTCCAACTTCATGAGTGAAAATCAGCTATTCATTAAATATTTTGATTTGAAGGAATATAGAGTTGAGTCTTTTACAATAATATTCTTGATATTATACATGTTATGGTGGGTGGTGTGAATTATCTTTTTGGCTATATTATTATAAAAAATTTATAAATTTAAAATATATATATATATATATATATATTCATTTGTATATTTGAATATATAAAATAAATAAAGAATCTAACTTGTGATTTTCTGATAAATTTTATTACTAAAGAACTAGTAATAAGATAGTGTGGGGGGTGTGATGAAACTTAAAATTAATAATTTATTATATGTTAAAACCTGTATTTTAAAATTTAAGTTTCATTAAAATTATGATATTTTAGTATTATTTTTTTATATTTAAATGTCTTGTTAAATATGTTTAATTTTCAGATTTTGTACATGTTGGTAAAATAATGATAACTCAAGCTACGAAATTCAAATTGAGGTGATTCAAACATGTTTGGAATCCTTGAAGATGTATCTGTAACTTTGCAGAAGACATGAATGCCTAAAAAATTTATTAAGATGATCAAATTGTGCAAATATCAAAAGGATGTCATATTTACTTTTACAATGACCAGCTTATAGTAAAAAAAAATCATAACTATTTCAATATTTATCCAAATGAGGTTAACCGAAAGGCCAAATTCATCTACAGACAATGCCATATGTTTGTTGTTTTGAGAAAAGTCAAATTCGGAGATTAAAGTCGTGGATCATAGCATTCAAAGAAGGGACATGAAGTTGAAGTTGGAGGAGACAAAAACTACGATTACAACTACATGGTAATAATGAAATTTTTGGCATTTCCTCTCATTTGGTCTATAAATAGATGTCTTGTGTTAACTTGAGGAGCATCCTATCCCATTGTAAAGTATATTTTGTGTGTATAAAAGTTTTAAGTTCGAATATATTTTCTTTCCTAACTATGAGTGATGATTTTAGTGTTGATCAAAAGTAAGCTCATGGTAAGCTAAATCTAATATGTCAAGGTGAAGAGGATGAATTCTTGGTGAAGTAAGATTGTTTATTTTTTATATATTCTTTCTATATTTTTTTCCATTTAGCTAACTTCTTTTTATTGTAGGTATAAAAATGAATTATTTGTTGTTATCAATTTACGTCAAATGTTTGATACAATTGAAGTGGTTATCTAGATTTATTGTTTAATTTTAATACAATAAATATTTCATCAATTATTATTATTGTTATTATAATGATTTAATATTAACATCTAACAATATAACATTTACTTTATTGCAACTAATTTTTACTTTTCGCAACTAACTTTTACTTTTCCGATTCTAACTTTTACTTTCCGCAACTAACTTTTACTTTCCCGCATATAACTTTTACTTTATCTCAACTAACTTATTAAATCATATATTTCATTTTGACAATAGCGTGGCTCTGTCGATTGTTCTAAATGAAATATAATGATTTAATTTAACATTTATTTTATGCAATTTTATATTTATACAGCTATATATATAATCATAGGTACCATATATAAAATATCGATTAATTCGGTATTTGTTATAGTGGGAACTATATTATATTAAGTATGTGTTTAAATTTTTAATTTTCTTTTTCTTGGAACCATTAATTATGGTGATTCTTTTAGTTAAACAATATTACATAAACCAAGAATAAATCCTTGAGCCTTGACAAAATTTATAATTTGTAAACTTCATTCATGCATTTAGTAATTTATAAATTAATAAATTTAAACTTAAAATAACCTCTCTGTGGATCGATCTCATACTTACGAAATATATTACTTGCAGAATACTTACACTTGGGTGAATTATAATTTAAGTAGTAGCACTCACTACAACAAAAATGGCTTTTCGCAGCGCGCAAATTCGTTTTCCGCAGCGCACATTGCACGCTGCAAAGTTCAAAGCTGTTTAAAGTTCAAGATTATCCGCGGCGTACATGTGCGCGCTGTTAATCTTATTATCCTAAAATCGAAACTAAAATCTTAAAATCGTGAGAAAAATTCTGAGTGTTGTGAAGAAATGTGAAGGAAATGCGGATATTTATAGACTATTAGCGACGTTTGTATTTAAACCGTCGCTACTAGCGACGGTGTTATAATAAACCGTCGCCGATGTAAAAATTTGCGACGGGTATAAGAAAACCGTCACTAAATATAGCGACGATTAATGCTTAATTGTCGCTAAATTTGGCGACGGTTATTTTAAACCGTTGCTAGTTTTAAATCGGCGACGGTTTATTTAAAACCGTCGCTAATAGCGACGGTATAAAACTACTGTCGCTAAATTTAAATCGGCGACGGTTAAATAAACCGTCGCTAAATGATGGCGCACCCATTTTCCACGGCGTGCTTATATATGCACGCCGTTAAAAAAAAAAATTTTTTTTTAAAAAATGATTTACTATTAACAGCGCACATAAACATGCACGTCGTTAATAATATTATTAACAGCGTGCCTTTATTGTGTGCTGCGAAAATTGCATAAGTTATTAACAGCTCACATATAACTGCACGCTGCGGATATTACTATCCGCAGCGTGCTTTTAATGCACGCTGTTAATACTGTCAAGTGCAATAATATGGATGCACGCCGTTAAAAGTAATATTCGCAGCGTGCTTTTAATGCACGCTGTTGATGACGTGCTGCGGAAAATCATTTTTCTTGTAGTGACTTGTCCTCAAGCATAAAAGAGTTCAATTCGTTATCTCACTTCTTTATCCTCTTTCTGCTTCTTTTGCTTGTCCGTAAAAATTTTAATGCATCGAAACAATTTGATTGTTGAGCATCTAACATACCAATATCATGAACAATCGCATCCATCAAAATATATAAAAATTAAAATGCATGGGATCCAAACACTCCTCACAAGATTAACTTGTTTCACTCATAAGTATCTGGATATGTATCAAATAAAATCTCATGTCAAAACACTGAAGATATTTACCATAAGCTTGCAAATATATCACATCTTCCACCAAATGAATGGATTAAAATGCATAAACAATGGCTGTAAATAGGTTGTTTTATGGCTAGAGGTAAGATAGGAAAAAGGTAACAATGAGTTTATTGTTGGAATATTTAATGTTCGCAATCTTGATTTTGATGTTAACAAAACTTTTGTTTTTGTTTCTAATGAATTTACCTAAGTGCGCAGAAACTGGAACTGATCAGGATTCGAAATGATCGGTTATCAAGTCAAAACTAAAGCTATCAAGACGCAAACTGAAAATGTCAACTGATTGCTCAAACTGAATCAGTTCAACTGATTGACCAGCTGATAGGAAGTTCAGCAGAAGATCTCTAGAAGTCTGACCAGCTGATGAAGAGCTCAACTGATGAAGAGCCCAGGTGACCAGTCCAACTGAAGCAGTGAAATTACTTCAACTGACGAGCCAACTGATTTCACCAAACCAGTTCAAGATCAATTCAATTGACCGGTTCAGAACATCAGTTAGGAATCAATCAGTTCGCAGAACACGAGAAGCTTATTCAATGGAACCAGCTGTGCGCATTTAAGAAAAGATTTCGTCCAATCAAAGGACAATAATAGATGTTGCAGCAGAGCTTGAAGCTAAACGTTTCAGAATGACTGTCGGAAAGTACATACACATTTTGAGGAACGAATTCAATTTGTAACGAACATATTTGATGAGTCTTGGTGTACGGTCACATAGCTTCTATAAATAACAGACCAATATCATCAACATAAAAAAACAAGTGTGTGGAAAAACAAGAGAGAAGAAGAAGGCTTACAAGAAGCAATCAGCCCAGATTTGAGAGAACACTTCAAAGTGTTATCAATTCAGTTTAGGAGCATTTATTTTCTCAGTGTGTGAGAACACTTTCGTGGTGAATTCATATATAAGTTCTCACACACATGCACACACAATCACTCAAATATACAGAGAGTTAAGCTTATTGAATTGTTGAGTGAGTCTTGAACAAAGACGTAAAACTTGTGTATGTAGTCTTTGGCACATAGACGTTAAACAAGTGTTGCCTGGAAGATGTTTCCTTAAGTCTAGACTAGGAGTTCACTTAGGCAGTAATGTAAGCCCTAAACCGAGTCGGTTTGTACAATGGTTTGTTTAAATCAAAGTCTTATATTAGATCCTACACGTGGTAGTAGAAGGGGTGACGTAGGAGCAGTTGAAGTCTCCGAACATCCATAAACATATCTTGTGTTCCTGACTGTTTAACTATTGTTTTAAAACTGATTTCACATATCAGTTCTCACACAAATGCACACACAATCACTCACATATACAGAGAGTTAAGCTTATTGAATAGTTGAGTGAGTCTTTCACAAAGACGTAAAACTTGTGTATGTAGTCTTTATGTAGTCTTTGACACATAGAAGTTAAACAAGTGTTGGCTGGAAGGTGTTTCCATCAGTCTAGCCTAGGAGTTCAGTTAGGCAGTAGTGTAAGTCCTAAGCTTAGTGTGTTTGTACAAGGGTTTGTATAAATCAATGTATTCTAGTATATCCTACCCGTGGTGGTAGAAGGGGTGACGTAGGAGCAGTTGAAGTCTCCGAACATCCATAAATATATTTTGTGTTACTAACTATTTAACTATTGTTTTAAAACTGATTTGATCAGTTCAGTTCTTTCCATAACTGAACTGATACAAGCTTCAACTGATCCTCCTTAATTAATGTTATTCAGTTAACACAATTTAAAAGGTTTTCAAATTAGTCGGCTTTCTTAACGAAGAATTATGTCGGGTATTTTTGGCTTGGTCTAAAACCAAACTCGATCTAATTCATCGGTGTATACATACGCAGAACACGACCTATTGAAGCACATAGAGAATATTATGTTTGAAGCACCTTCGAAGGTGCCCGGACCATTCCATCATTTATGGAACTGAAAAAATTATACACACTTTTCACAAAAACAATTGCATATAGGTAACAGTAACCTCTTCAATCTCATCATAACATTAAATAATGCGATAATACCATTTTTTTCTTTTCTCAATTTTTTTTTGTTTACTTTCTTCTTTTTTTTTTCATGCATAATACGTTTTTGAGACAATGACTTCTAGCTCGAATCACTCAATCTCAACAATTTGCACTTTCTTAGCTCAAAGTGATGTTAAATGCTAAAATTTTACATGAATCTCCAATTCAAGTGTAACGTCCCGAAAATTTAAAAGTCCACGTGAACCACATACACGCAAGTTATTAAATTCCTTGTGTATTTTAATTAATTGTTTTAATTGCATAAATTAAATATGTGGTGCATATAAACATGTTTAAAATATACTTTTTTTCATGGTTGCATTAAAATGTATTTTTAAATGTTATTCGAGTTGCGATCGAGGAACGAAGACCGAGGGCTGAAAAATAGAAAATGTTTTTATTAAATAATTGTTTTTAATATGGTTGATGCTTTTCATATTTTTGAAAATAAGGGTTTTCGAGGTGATTTTATACGTCGGGACGTAAATTTTATCGGTGTTAGTTTTTCAACAAAAACGCGAACGTTTTGACAACCCGGCTAATAAACTCACGAAATTTATTAAACAAAATATTTTAATTAAGTACTAATGGGCTATTTGGGTCTAATTAACTTTGTTAATGGGCCTAAGCCATGGTTAGTGTTTTATTTATTATTTAAAGAGCTAATCACCACATTAAATTCATTGTAAACCCACGCCCACACCTCTTTACAATTCAAACTCTTTCTTTCAACAATTCTACACGGCACACACCTAATATTCATCAAGAGAAAATTCGAAAGTTTCAAGGGAAAATCAAGTCATCGTTCTTCGATTTTTCAACGTAAAATCGTGCGTTTAATACGCAAAGGCACGCCATATTCTTCCTTTACTCATCATTACACCATAATATGAATTTATTTGTGAATTGCATGAAAAAAGTTGCACCTTTAATTATTTTCGTTTTTAGGCAAACATGAATTTTAAAGCATGTTGTTTTGAACCAAAAACATGATTTTTATGCACATGAAGGGGCTGCCATGTTATTGGATAAAAAAGGTCATGTTTTACACGAATTATAGATTCCTAGAACACATGAAACTAAGCCACACACGTAGAAGAACAAGCTGGAACCGTGGGACAAGAAAAGAAGGGGCCGTGAGTTTGTTGGCTTGCACATACATCATGGGTTCGGTTTTTCTGCATGGGGTCGTGGAGCTCGACCAGGTCTCAAGGGGGGCTCTTGTTGGACGTGGGTCAGGGTCAGGAAGAGTCCTAGCATGGCTAGGACTCCTTGGTTGCAGCCTAAGAGGATTCCTTTAGAGCAAGGACTCCTCGCGCGCTTGTGGAGTGCAGCAGCGGCCAAGGGGGCTCGCTGCTGGGCCTGGGTAGTTCAGGGTAGGTCCATCAGGGTCCAAGGGAGATGGGAATAGGTCGGGCCAGGGGCTGGTTCGGCTGCGGTGGCCGTTGACTCGAGAAAACGTGAGGTAACCTGGGAGAGGCGCGCAACTTGATCTTGCTTTCAGGTGGTTCGCGCGCGGGTTCAAGGGCATGGGCTGGTCAGGGTAGGGTCTTGGCATGGTCCAGGGATGGTTAGGTTAGGTGGGCTCAGTGGTGGCTCGGCTGGAAGAGCCCTTGCTAGCTAGGAGTCTATAGGCATGAGTCAAGCATGTGCGCAGTTTTTGGGTCTTCTGTCCAGGAGTGATTGAGCGAGCTAGGGTCTGGTTCTATGGGCTGGGCTTAGCCAAGAGGGTGTCTGGGTGGGTTGGCTGGGGTTTGGCTTGAGGTGGCTCAAACAAATAAGGAGATGACTCGGATGGTTCGATAAGGTGTCAAAAACAAAAATTAAAAGGCTAAAATTAGAACCATGGGTCCAAGGGTGTGGTTCATGGCTCACAAGGATAGAATAAATAATAAAAATGTTATGTTTAAAATTTGGGATCAAAATAATGAGTTTTGGATTTATCCGAGATTTAATCGCCGCTGAGAACTAGCGCTTCTACTTTTCCGCACTTATGATTTATGTTAAAAGATTTTACGACTATTTATTTATTTAAACTTTGTTGAGAGGTTTTAGTATGGGCTATACATTTCAAATTATTTCTTTTTAGGTTTGGTAAAACGTTTGACGATTTCATGTTTTCACTATTTATTTTGATTTTCAAATATTAGTTGGTTGTTTTATTTTAAAAATGTGTCAAAAATATTATAAGTGTATTGGTATATGCAGCCGAAATCAATGAGAGGTTTTTCTTAAAAAAAAATTTCTAGTACTTTTTAAGCAAGACGAATAGCAGACTTTTCAGTTGGTATCGGAGCAATGGTTCTGTAAAGGGTTGTGCAACCATCAGTGCGGGAAGCTCAGTCTTCAAGCCTCAAACTTGTAAGTTTACATGCTCTATATGATTTTACGATGTTACCTGCATAAGTACATGAATTACATGTTTACGTCACATGTTTAATAGCGCTATGAGGATATATGGTTTATATGTTTTAGAATTTTTATACGTGATACGATATGAAATAAAAATTACATGACTTCGACGCATGTTGGTTTTGTGGTGGAATTGAACTTTGTTGATTTTTGGGTTTTAGTATTGACGTTCTACTTTTTGGGCCATAAGTTAATCGAGAATATTATGAACGTTTTTGAGACACGTAGATTTTCTAAGAATATACTGATGATTATTGGTTACTAGTTGAGTTAATTTTTGGGAATTACACATAAGTAATAATGATTCAAAAACTGCGATAATCTTTGGAAGTAAGAAAATGTATAAATTGGGATTTTAAGTTTTGAAGAAAGGTAAGATTGGTTATGAGAATTGATTTTTGGGAAAATAAGTTTAAAATTATCGAAATTTATGTTATGGAAAACCCGTAGAAGGGAATTAAGAATGCCAAAAACTTATGGGTCAATTGTAAGAATTTCGAAATTAAGGACCAATCGGATAATTTTTGAAGAAATTAATAATTAATTTTGCAATTATTAAGGAATTTGGGGACTAGTGTACCAATAAGTGAGAATTGAATGGGTTAAATGATAAGAATTTTCGATGATTTAGACTTTTAAGAATATTTGGAACTTTGGGATATATGAGTTATAATGTTATAAGGAATGTTAATCAAGGGTTTCTTAAGGATGAATCAATATTAGACTTGAAAATCTAAGTGTTAGCGGATGCGTTTGAGATTTTATTATTGAAATATAATAAGTTGATGAATATTTTGGGTATAAAATAAGGAAAGTAATATACGATAAGTATGGTCATCCATCTTTTAATATTGAGAATTGTAAGAAAAATTGAAATTTGAGGTTATGAAAATGGAACTAGGTCACCATGGGACGTTTTAAGTTGCGATTCACAAATGAAGATTTAGAAGGAAAATTTAATTGGGATCAAGGAGACGTAAGGATATTCTAGAACTTAAGTTTTATCAGAGTAGCGCAGCGGAAGCGTGGATTATTGAGATGCTAGAACTAAGTCTAAACTTTTGATTATCAAGGACAAGAGAATTTCGAGGACGAAATTCAATTTAAGGGGAGAAGATTGTAACGCCCTGAAAACAGGGGCGTAGCAATAGTATGGGCCGGGCCCAGCAAAGATTATCAATTTTTTTTATATAGACATAGTGTAGTCCAATTTTTTCCTTAAGCCCATCCATTACAAAAAAAAAATGAAAAGAAAAAAAAGAGAGAAAGTAAAAAGACGATTGAAAAAAAAAATGCTCATCTCTCACAGTTTCAAGAGCGCCTGGAAATTGGAATTCCCATCTCAATTCTCAACCCTCTTTCCTGCGCCACACCCCACTTATGCCCTTGTTCTTTCTTTTTCCCAATGTATTTGTCAGGTATATCTCTAATTATTTAATTAATCTTTTTTAAGCATAATCCTTCTTGATTCTTGATGGGTTTCGAGTTTAGATTCTTGTAGTTTCTAAGAAAAAAGTTACAAATCCGAATCGCAGTGGCATGAATTTGAAAAGAAATAGTATATTTCAACCCTTGCATGCAAACTCACGACATGAAGGCCACCTCTAGGATTTCCAAAAACTAGATTATCAAAGTCAGACCAACTACTTTAAGTCTTTTCTTTCATATTCAGTTTGATGTTGTGATATCTTAACACGAGGGTTGTATGCCACGCTGCAAGATAAACTATGTAATTAAGCCAATTTTCTGATGCCGCGTATCTCTTTAATTAAGCACTATTCTCCTTGGGGTTCATTGGTTTGTGTTTTCCCCAATATTCTTGTAGTTTCTAGTGTTTTTGAATCTGAGTTTGGTCTGTTCTGGGTTCAAGATTAAAAACTTGCAATAATTTAATTGTATGCTTTTATGGAATCATATCGTCATGAATTATCTATTTAGTGCCTTTGATGTTTGGTTACTCAAAAGATAGAAATATTTTTTATCATCTTTTAATTGAAATGAAAAGTATTCTTTTAGGTGAAATAAAATGACGTTTATAGGTTTTTTATTTATAGGTGAAAAATCGAAGGTTGCAACTAATGTAGTGTTTATTTAAGTTACTCTCTTTTGGCGTAAGTTGTATTTTTTTATTATGTGTACTCTTTCATATGATTAATGTTTGAACTTTTGGAAAATATTTATCCAGGTTTGATGATTATATTGTGAAAATTGTGGATTGCACTTAATCTTTATGTCATGTGGAAAATGTTGTATTGATTTCTAGATTAATTTTTTTTTTAATTTTCTAGCCCCCATATTTTGAAATTCTGGCTACGCCCTTGCCTGAAAAGATAAAATTCTATGCGAACCACATGCACACAAGTTATTAAATTCCTTGTGTATTTCAATTAATTGTTTTAATTGCATAAATTAATTATGTGATGCATATGAATATGTTTAAAATATAGTTTTCTTCATGGTTGTATTAAAATGTATTTTTAAAGATTATTCGAGTTGCGATCGAGGAACGGAGACCGAGGGCTGAAAAATAGAAAGTATTTTTATTAAATAATTGTTTTTAATATGGTTGATGCTTTTTCATATTTTTGAAAATAAGGGTTTTCGAGGTGATTTTATACGTCGGGACGTAAATTTTATCGGTGTTAGTTTTTCAACAAAAACGCGAACGTTTTGGCAACCCGGCTAATAAACTCACGAACTTTATTAAAAAAATATTTTAATTAATCACTAATGGACTATTTGGGCTAATTAACTTTGCTAATGGGCCTAAGACATGGTTAGTGTTTTATTTATTATTTAAAGAGCTAATTACCCCATTAAATTCATTGTAAACCTACGCCCACGCCTCTTTACAATTCAAACTCATTCTTTCAACAATTCTACACAGCACACGCCATGGTTAGTGTTTTATTTATTATTTAAAGAGCTAATTACCCCATTAAATTCATTGTAAACCCATGCCCACGCCTCTTTACAATTCAAACTCATTCTTTCAACAATTCTACACAGCACACACCTAATATTCATCAAGAGAAAATTCGAAAGTTTCAAGGGAAAATCAAGCCATCGTCTTCGTGCCGTCGTTCTTCGATTTTTCAACGTAAAATCGTGCGTTTAATACGCAAAGACATGTCATATTCTTCCTTTACTCATCATCACACCATAATATGAATTTATTTGTGAATTGCATGAAAAAAAAGTTGCACCTTTAATTATTTTCGTTTTTAGACAAACATGAATTTTAAAGCATGTTGTTTTGAACCAAAAACATGATTTTTATGCACATGAAGGGGCTGCCATGTTATAGGATAAAAAAGGTCATGTTTTACACAAATTATAGAGTCTTAGAACACATGAAACTAAGCCACACACGTAGAAGAACAAGCTGAAACCGTGGGACAAGAAAAGAAGGGGCCGTGAGTTTGTTGGCTTGCACATACATCATGGGTTTGATTTTTATGCATGGGGTCATGGGGCTCGACCAGGTCTCGAGGAGGGCTCTTGCTGGACGTGGGTCAGGGTCAGGAAGAGTCCTAGCATGGCTAGGACTCCTTGGTTGCAGCCTAGGAGGAGTCCTTTAGAGCAAGGACTCCTCGCGCGCTTGTGGAGTGCAGCAGAGGCCAAGGAAGCTCGCTGCTGGGCCTGGGTGGCTCAGGGTACATCCATCAGGGTCCAAGGGAGATGGGAATAGGCTGGGCTAGGGGCTGGTGCGTCTGGGTTGGCCGCTGGCTCGAGAAAACGTGAGGTAACCAAGGAGAGGCGCGCAGCTTGCTCTTGCTTTCAGGTGGTTCGCGCGCGGGTTCAAAGGCCTAGGCTAGTCTAGGTAGGGTCTGGGCGTGGTCCAGGGATTTTTAGGGTTAGGTGGGCTCGGCTGGAAGAGCCCTTGCTAGCTAGGAGTCTATAAGCGTGAGTCATGCATGTGCGCAGGTTTTGGGTCTTCTCTCCAGGAGTGATTGAGCGAGCTAGGGTCTGGTTTTATGGGCTGGGCTTGGTCAGGAGGGTGCTTAGGTGGGTTGGCTCGGGCTTGGCTCGAGCTGGCTTGACCGTGGCTCGAACAAATAAGGAGATGGCTCGGGTGATTCGATAAGGTGTCAAAAACAAAAATTAAAAGGCTAAAATTAGAACCACGTGTCCAACGGTGTGGTTCATGGCTCACAAGGGTAGAATAAATAATAAAAATGTTATATTTAAAATTTGGGATCAAAATAATGAGTTTTAGATTTATCCGAGATTTAATCGCCGCACGAAACGTTAATTAAAGAATTAATTGAAACGCCTAAATTTAAGCTTAATAAAATTATAGAAAATTATATTTAAGCTCAAATAATTATTAAAATTCGAAGTTTTTAATTTGGGAATTTATATTAAGGTTTGGTTTAATTCGGGATTAAAACGTATTAATATGTCATATTTAAAGATTAATTTAAAAGTCCTCGATTTAAGCTAAATAAAAATACGAGAAATTTCATGTAAGCTTAAATAATTATTTGAGAAATGTTTGAATCAATGAAATTAAGAAAATGTCAAAAACGTGAAATTTTAATTATAGGTAAAACGGTAATTTTACACCCGAAAATTACTAAACATCATGGCAGTGTCCTGCATGCTGTTTTATATGATAATATGTTTATGTTAAATGTTTATGGATTTTTATGATGTTAAAATATTTATTTAAAATGTTTATGGATTTTTAATATGTTAAAACGTTTATTTAAATGCTTATGATTTAATATGTCGAAATGTTATTTTAACTGTTTATAATTTAATGTGTTAAAATTCTAATTTAAATGTTTAAGGATTTTTATATGTTAAAACTTTTGTTTTAAAATATTTATGGATTTTTACGATTTAATATGTTAAAAATGGTTATTTTAAATGCTTATGGAATTTTACGATGAAACGATAACGTTAAAATATATGTTGCATGCTTGGTTTACAAGAAAAACGTTATATGCATGTTTAATTTTTATTAAGTGATGAGAATACAAAACGTTGAAGGAAGTGAAGTAATTGTGACTAATACGATGATATGTTGGAGATATCATGAGGGCGAAGGTCCCAGTGGGAGCCCGACGATCGTATTTTCATTGATACGAATACGATGATATGTTAATACGTAAGGCCAAGGCTCAGTTGATGGGTGAGAATGTCGCTGATGTCCCTGCGGTTCCATGTAGATAGATCCATCGCTCAATACGTAGACGGATACGAAAGTCACAATTAAGGATCTGAATTCAACGAAAGGAAAAAAAAAAGAATACATATATGTTGATGATAATATAAATATGAATACGTTGATGATAATATGAATACGAATATGTTTATGAGGATATGAAAATGTTTATGAAAAGTTTATAAAAATGTTTACGCTTATGCATCATGAAAATGTTTACGAAAATTCTCATGTTTAAAGTTTATGCATCTTCATGAAAACGATATTTTAAGTATAAGTATATTTCACTGTGGCATGTGATTGTATACGTATTATTCGTTATCAAGAATATGATGTGTTGAGTCTTTAGACTCACTAGGTGTGATAGATGCAGATGATTATGATAATAATGGTAATGAGGGTCTTGATGGTTGACCTGACTGGACTGAAGGTGCACCTGACCCGATGACCAGCGCTTCTACTTTTCCGCACTTATGATTTTAAGTTTATTATTTATGTTAAAAGATTTTACGACTATTTATTTATTTATGCTTTGAGGGGTTTTTGAGAGGTTTTAGTATGGTCTATATATTTCAAATTATTGCTTTTCAGGTTTGGTAAAATATTTGACGATTTCATGTTTTGACTATTTTTTTATTTTCAAATACAAGTTGATTGTTTTATTTTAAAAATGTGTCAAAAATATTATAAGTGTATTGGTATATTCGGCCGAAATGAATGAGAGGTTTTTTTTAAAAAAAAAAATTTCTAGTACTTTTTAAGCAAAACGAATAGCAGACTTTTAATCAAGGCTCAAAAAAGAGGAGTAACCAAAAAAAAGGGATTTATCATGGCTTGTAATGTGACTATTTTCTAAGGAAAAGCTCAGGCTCGAACTTGGCTCACTAGGGGTCTATGAATCCGTGTAGGCTCAAAGAACGATACTGTTAATGCGAAAGAAAATAGTTTGTACCTAATGCCCTTATTTTTTTTTATGTCTCTAATCCACCACAAGATGTTAACAAAGACATGTATAACAATGCAGGTTCTAGAAAAAATAGCAATGCAGGACCAACACACAATCAAAGAAACAGAGCATTATATAATGATAGCTCATAGGCTCAAAGCTCACTAAGGAAAAATGGTATGTGTGCTAAACCACATACACTTGTCATTTCAACCCATCATCAAGAGAAATTACCCATAATTACAGTAGTAAGAATGCAAAATTGGTTGTTTTTTTTTGTAGACTTGTGGTAGAAACATTCAGGATTCAAAAGAGAGAGGTAACAAATAAACATTAGATGAACCTAAAAACCCAAAAAAAAAAAATTCAAGACTAGAATTCAAGCTATATACCCTCTCTCACACCTATATCTGACATTGTGGGTCTAAAAGAAAATGTTCAACTGAAACAATAAAAACGCAAGAAAATTAGGTAACTCCCCTGAAAATGTTGAGCATCGTAGAAAAAATGTCTTCTAGTTCTGCAATGGTGACAACACGATGTGAGGGTGGTGGAAGATGATGTGCAGATAGTATCTTTCCGGGTTTTTTGTGCTGCGTTGGTGGGTTGTGCTGTGGATTGCACTGTTGGTCACTGCATGGGCCTTGTTTCAATTTCATAATGTGTTTTCTTTCAAGGCATGCCCACGTCCTAATCGAAATTATCTTCTGCATAGAGCATGACAACAATTATATCTAATCCCAAAAAAAAAAAATTAAATAAAACACAATTAAAATAAAAGAAAACAAGAAAAAATTTGGGTTGCCTCCCAAAAACGCTTGATTTTTAGTCGCTAGCTTGACCCTCAGAAGCATTCATCAAAGAGTGCTGCTGACGTCCAAAGTAAGTGTCATGACACCACATATGGGTCTTGGTTCCATGTGCCCTCATGTTTGGCTTGTTATATACAACGTAAACTTGTCTCCTCAACAAAACATGACTTTAAATAATAGGTATGAGATCAGTGTTGGTTCTTGAAGAATAAAATCTATTAAGATCAGATAGAGAAAGACAAGGATCACATAGATGTGTATATGATAATCCTATCGATGAGCTCAAATCGATGATCTGAAGAGCTTGTTCATCTGTCAAATTTGTTGGTGGCTCATTTTCGTTTGTTATTTCTTCCAAATCTTCTTAAAACTGAGGCTCAATAGCTACCTCATTCAATGCCACACGCTTTTTTATCATATAATTCAGTCAACTTATGATTAATTCAATACTATCTCCCTTATCTTTTTTATGCTCGAAGGTTGGTCTGTAAAATTAGGATGGCTAATTTCTGGGTGGTATTTGTAGATTCAACTCTGTAGCTAAGGATCCTAATATTGATGGTAGTCAAAGTCGGACATATCATCCAACAAATATATCACACAATCTTCATGTCGATTAAGTAGTGGACTACAAGTTGTCAGTGCCCCATTAAATAATTATCTTTGTGCAACTGCATCCAAACTTTTAAGGAAAAGTCAAATAAGAACATAGTTAGAAAAATCATGATTCCTAAGTGTTGGTGCTAAATTATTAAATCTCCCCCATACTGCATATAATGGCTCTCTGTTTTCTTTGGGCTAAACTTGTGAATACATGTTGATGAAACATCTCGAAGTATTTCTCAACAAATAATTCTCAAATTCTTCTTGTAAGTTCCAAAAATAAGACGACGTAATCCAATTGCATGCAAATCTAGGGTAAATGAAAAATAGTTAATTAATTGATTTTAATTGCTAAATTGATCATGTTGATATGTTTATATGATTTTTAAGTAGTTTTCTACTTGAATGTATTAAAATGTATTTTTAAAGGTTATTCAGTTGCGATCGAGGAACGGAGACCGAGAGCTGAAAAATGGAAAATGTTTTTATTAAATAATTGTTTTTAATTATTTAAATTAAGGAGGATGCTTATTATTATTTTTGAAAATAAGGAGTTCTGAAGTGATTTTATACGCCGAGACGTAATTTTTATCGGTATTCGATTTTCTACAAAAATACGAACATTTTGGCAACTCGGCTAATAATTTCATGAGCTTTTCTAAATAAAATAATTTTTAAAAGCACTAATGATCTTATTGAGCCTAACTAACCATGTTAATGGGCCTAGGCTTGTTTACATGTTTTATTATCAAATAATTAAGCCCATATACCCTCCCCATTAATTATTAATACACGCCCCACTTCCCTCACAACACACAACTCTTTTCTCTCAATCAAACACACGGCACACACCAAAAAACAAGAGGAAAGTTTAATCATAAGCTTTCAATCATAAATCATTTTGGGAGAAGTTTGATCCTTGAAAGTGACTAGCTTTTATCATTTGGTCGACTGCAGTCTTAGCTCCACATGGTCAATGGGGGTGGGCACTAGGCTCCACCATGAAAATACGATCGGGATCCCTCTGGGGCCTTTTCCCATAGACGGGTCCCTCTGGGGCCTTGGCCCGTAAACGGGGTCCTTCTGAGGCCTTGGCTCGAATATGGGTTCCCTCTGGGCCTTGGCCCTCACGTCATCTCCACAAAAATCATATATCATTATATCATATCTTTTGTCATAGTCAATTCACATCCCTCAAAATATTTTTTTTATTTTAAAATCATAAAATAACATAGCTTTCAAAAAATAGCATTTTAAACAGTAAAATTTGAACAGCTTTACCATAAATCGTAAAAATACATATTATCATCAAAATCATCATTTTTAATGATATGGGATTATTCTAAAATAATTATTTAAGCTTAAATATAATTTTTCATAATTTTATAAAGCTTAAAACTAGGTTTTTCAATTAATTCTTAAATTAGCGTATTGTCCGTCGATTAAATCCCGGATAAATCCAAAAATCATTATTTTGATCCCAAATTTTAAACATCCAAGTCATGAGCCACACCCGTGGAACCATGAATTCAATTTTAGCCTTTTAATTTTCGAATTTGACACCTTATCAAACCACCCGAGCCATATCCCAATTTACTCGAGCCACGCCCGAGCCACCCTGAGCCAAACCCTAGCCAACCCACCTAGGCACCATACTTACCAAGCCCAGCCCAAATAACCAGCCCCTAAGCCGCTCAAACTCGCCTGAAACTTGACCCCAAACCTGCATGTGTGGTGCGTGTGACTCTTTGCAAAATCTAGGACTCCTAATCCAACTAAGACTCTCCCAGCCGAGCCACCACCGAACCCAGCACACCCTAACCCTCCCTGGACCACGCCCAGACTCGAACCAGACCAGCCTTTACCCTGGAACCCACGCACAAAGCTTCTGAACCAAGAACAACACTCCTGTACGCTACTGCCCCTCACTCTCTCTTGAACCAGCGGCCAGCCCAGCCACTCCAGCCCCTGGCCCAGCCCTTTCCCATCATCCTTAGACCCTATAGGACCTATCTGTACCACCACAAAGCCCCTACTCCGCACAGCAAGCCACGCGACCAGCCTCAACGCGCAGCAGCAACCCTCGCACCTCCATGTTCTCCCACGTCTTCTCGAGCTAGTAGCGAGCCCAGCCGTTCCAGCCCCTGGCCCAACCCCTGCACATCACCCTAGGACCCTGATGGACCACCTAGCCCAGCCCCAAACCGAGCCACAGCCCCTGGAACTCTCAGCCACCCTTGATCCTACGCGTGAAGAGTTTCTTCACACTAGGACTCTTCCCTACCCACTAGCACGAGCCCTGGCCCTCCTAGGACTCTTCTTAGGACCTAACCACGTCCCAACCGAACCCTCCTCAAAACCTGTTCGAGCCCCTAAGCCCCATGCATAAGAAAAGAACTCATGAAGACAACACACAAGCCAACATCCTACGGTTCTTCTCTTTATTCTTTCCTACGGTTATAGCTGTCTTTTTCCTTTAAATTTCTCATGTTTTGAATATAATTCTATCATATTTTATCATGTATTGGCAGCGTGTCCGTTGGAATCAAAGACGATTTCCAAATAAGCGTGAAATCGATAAAACTTTGAAAATACGTAACGTAACATAAAATAATTGAACACACGTATTTTTCATACATAATCAATTAAAACACACATATTATGATTTGTATGATGTTTGAAAGGGTTTAAAAAACGTACCTTTGCATTTATAACGCTCGAATATACGATCTTCGACGAGGGTGCGACGTTGGACGACCGGACGACGAAGAAAACAAGCTTTTCTTTTCCTCATTAATTTCGAAATTCTTGGTGTGTGCTTGTGGGTGTTTCACAGCTGCTTTATGTGTGAATTGTGTAGTTTTGAACACCTAATACCCTTATTTATAATTTAATTAACATAATAATGGGCCTTGGTTTTGGACTTGCAATCTTAAGGATAATCAAGCCTACTTAAATTAATTAAATTGGGCCCAATAACACTTAATTAATTAAATAATAAAAGTTTATAAAATAAGTTTCCATAAAATAATATTTTTGATCTTTTAAAACTCCTTGTTTGCCCAAAATCGGATTCCCGAGAAAAATCGAGCTCGACTTGTAAAATAATTCGAACTCCAACATTTTTAAGAAAATTAAATCATTTTTAAATCATATTAGGAAGCCTTGCCATTAATTAATGAAAAATATATATTCTTGTCTTGGTCGTCCCCGGTCTCCTTTTTCCTGCCTATTATCGAATATTCAGGTAAAATCCTTCATTTCATGAAATCATGTCATATTATCATTTAATTATGCAATCATGCATTTAATCATATAATAAATATCATGTAAGCATTTAAAAGCAACTAAATAAAACTATTAAGCAATTAAAATAGTTTTGCATGCATGTGGTTTACGTGGACTGATTTTTCGGACGTTACACAGATTATGATAAAAGTTACTTTTAAAGAAGTGATAAACTCACCCATTACTATTGCTATATGTGATAAACGAATGGGTAATCTTCAAGATTCAATAATGGAAATTTTATCAGGAAATCTTTGTGCAAGAAAAATTGTAGGAGTAATTTATCCAATAATTACCTACAATTCGGCAGATTGCAACTTCAGTCGAGCTTTGACGTTGCATCAAA
Source organism: Primulina huaijiensis (assembly GCF_012295235.1). Lineage (NCBI taxonomy): Eukaryota > Viridiplantae > Streptophyta > Magnoliopsida > Lamiales > Gesneriaceae > Primulina > Primulina huaijiensis. The sequence continues at coordinate 7,398,660 of NC_133308.1, read as the reverse complement.
ACTTCAAAGAAAAAATGCTGATGAAAAAAGGCAATATACCATATTTTATTACTTATCAAATTTCATATGCTCTATCTAATACACATAATTCAGAATTATAAATGAATTTATTGAAATACCAGAAATATTTGGAAAATGTTCTCAAGAAATTTATACAGAAATAATCGAGTTTTCTTTAATACAAGAAACAAATATCCAAATCTAAGATAAACCGATTTTACAAAGGAATCAAAGTCTTAGATTGGAACCAAGAAGACTATATTTTCAAGATCTCTTGACATGGTGGAATAAAAATCAACTCAAAGCTAGTCATAAAATTAAGGAAAATAGAGAATATGAATTTTTCAGATGCAAGCCTATCTCGATTAACATAATTGATTAAAAAGATATGCAGATTATTATAAAGAAACATTTGGACCTTGGACTAAACAAAGCAGAAATATCCTTATACAACAGTGTTAGAATTAATTTAATTGTGGAGATCAAAGTCAAAACCAGTAGATCGTGTTAGTATAACCAGAAGACAGTACATAAGCAGAAGTTTTCATATCACCTTACCAAAGCAGTACTCTTCGAGTACTTATCAGATTAGAAAATCAGAAGCAGAACTTGACATTACTAGGATCAGAACTTATCGAACATATATTAAATGTTACCGTTACTTTACCGAGTACGAGTATTAAATGCATTATTAATGCTAAATAAAGTCATTTAATACGTTTTACTAATTTTGGTACGAAACAAATCTGATTATTCTGAAGCTTTCTGCAGGAACCTTTTTCGGTAATAAAGCTGATTCTATCAGAAGTCAAAGAAGCCGTTTTGTTTATAGACGTTAGAATCAAGACTTCTATAAATACACAAGAACAACGACGTTTATAGGTTACCCCACCTGAACTCAACAACGAACACATTCTCTATTATACAAACGTCGATTTGAGCACTCAGAACTACTTATTATCTTCAAGCTCAATACACAAAAAAGCAGCACACACGCCTCATAGTAGATATCCAATCTTTTGAGATTATATTGTGCTGACTGTTTCTTACTCTCCAAGCTATTCACGCTACTATATATTTGAGAAGAGTTTGTAAACTGGAAAAGAGTCTTTTCCAGTACTCTGGTGTATTTGTTTTTACTATGTTGTGTAACTAAGAGTTTCAGTAAGTTAAGGGTAAGCCCTACTGCAGTGGGTGTGTACAAGTGTTGTACTGTAAAATCCAAAGTCTTTTAGTGATACCTTCTGGAAACAGAAGAAGGGGAGACGTAGAAGATTTTATCTTCGAACTTCAAGAAACAACCACTGTTCTACTGCCTACTGTTCTATTGCATTTTTCAGTACTCCATCGGATCGTTTCCACACTTACTATTGTGACTGGTATACTTACTTTTGAACAAGATAAGCTATAATCTCTAACAGGATTCTAGCACCCTTTGCAAAACACCCAACAAAGGAAAGAGTTTATTCACCCCCTCTAAACTCTATATCGATCCTCAACAAGTCCAGGTTTTCTAGTAAGAAATCATCGTGATATTACATACCTAGTAAAGAATACTTGATTAGTTGGATAGTCAATGCGAAAATATTCTCAAAATTCGACTATAAGTCCGGATTCTATCAAATTCGAATGCAGGAAAATAGCAAGAAATTCATAGCTTTTTCCACACTACAAGGACACTATATTTGGGAAGTCTTACCGATGAAATTGGCCAATTCTCCCTAGATATTTCAGAGAAAGATGGATAATAAATTCAAGGATTATTTCAGATTCATGTTTGATATATTGATTATGCTTTAATAACATCTAAAAATATGGAAGAACACAATAAACACTTAGATATTTTCTCTAAAGTTTGTAAAAAAGAAGGACTAGTCTTATTTGAAAAGAAAACAGTCATTGCTACAAGAAAGATTGAATTCCTTGACAAAAAAATCGATAAGGCTGTAATAGTTCTACAGGAACACATAGTGGAAAAAGTGCAGAATATTTTGGATAAATTTGAAGGAAGAAAACAACTACAAATTTTTTTATGAGTCGTTAATTTTGCTGAGATGTTTATTAAAAACCTAGCAAAACACAGAAAAGTGTTCAGTTCATTGTTGAAAAAAGATACAAAATTTATCTAGACAGAATAACACACAAAAGAGTTTAGCCAACTAAAATAAATTTGTTAAAAAACTTTCAAAAATGGTTATTCCTCAATATAAAGATGATTTGGTATTATACATAGATTCCAATTATTATTGGTGAAGAGCGGTTTTCACAAAGTTCACACCAGAAGGAGAAAATCATGCATATATTGTAGTGTTCTATTATCAGAAGCATAAGCCATACGATGACATATCAACGAAAATGAATTTTATGCAATAAAAAGTCTTTTGAAAAATGACCATTATTTTATCTAGCTAAAAAATTTACTTTAAAGATTGATAACACACAAGTAAAAACTTTCTTGAAAATTAGAATAAAATCTAAATCCGAGAATATTAGATTATTAAGGTGGAAAACTTTATGTCAAAATTATATTTTTGATATTGTGATTATTAAATATTATGACAATATTCTTGTAGATTTTCTTAACAAGAGATAGACAACGGTGATATCAATGACATCATAAAAATACAGAGGTATTTTGAGGGAACACCTTGAAATATTTCAAAACGAGTTTAACAAGCTTGCCCTAAATGCAGATGTTGCGGGTAGGCTATATCAAGCCGATAAGAGAATTGTCTCTGATCGAATTACAGATTGTATACAGGCTCATACTAATTTATGGTCTGTAATATCAAGAACTATCCTCCAAGGCATTGAGAAGTCACTGATTTCCCGAATGGAGAGTTTTCGAGTACACGACTCTATACATGTAGCAGGGGATTCAAATATCCTTAGCACAAATGTTAAGTTGGGATCATCTCTAGATGAGTCGGTCAAAACAAAAATTGAAACTTCAGACCCTTATCTCGATCTTTAATTCAATCATTCATCTCGAGGATCGAAAATGGAGAAATCAACCTTAAACCTCATACATATAAGAGTAAATCTAAGGTTGATACTAATGAATCTGCAGTTTCTTCATTTCAGGTATATCAACAGAAATGAGAGAAATTGAAAACAAGAATATGCATTAACCCAGCCACAATCCGGGTTGATGTAGCAGGAAAAATATCATAGGGTATAGATGAAACCGAATTCATACTAAGGAGGTCAAGATATGGTATGAATTTGGAGCTCTTGCCTCGGTTTATACTGTATCACTCACCTTTCTAGAAATCTCAGTATTACCAAAGTGGATATAGGAACCATTGCACGAGACATGGACAAACAATGATTATATGTCTAGATGAGATATTCTAGAACTATATTTTTTCAGTACGACACCAAAACCAGCAGAGAAAAGTTCACACGAAACCTTTAATTTCATCAAGCTTAAGAGACCATATATGAACATCCAAAAGTTCATAAAGGATATACGAGAGAATGAAATACCCATCTTCTCTTCATTTAATGAGAATGACATTTCCACCAAGAAGAGCGCGAGGGTTATGGATCTATCTAACCGAAATGAACAAAGTCATGTTTCCATTTAAGTTTTATCAAAATTATGTAAATGGTTTTTTTTTGTTAAACACTATGACATGAAAAACAACAAGTTTTGTAGAAGACCTATTTGAAAAAAAAATCTTCTGTGGAATAGAAATTGTAGGAGCAAAGAAACTCGCCGAAAATTCTATTACATGACTCATGTGAGAAGATGATCAAAAAGCATCTGCCCAGAATACCGAACCAACAGTAAAGGCTTTCGACCCAAAACGGGCCGAAAGCATCTTGCGGAGACAAGACAAGTGGTGAGAGACCACACAAAAAACAATTTCTTCAGAGACCATATAAAAGCAGAAGATTCCCCAAAAAAGATAAAGCTGACATATGATCCAACTACTTCATTAGTGGAGGATGAACCACTACTAAAATATGTTTCCACTAAATAATGGAAGATGGATTATTCAACCACCCATAAACACAAACCACTAACTAGTGGTTGAAAGGACCATCAATCACAAGATGTTGTCAGTCACAACTGGCAGAATAATTCACAAGATTTAAAATCGAGATTTCAAATCCACCAAGGTTTCTACAAATACCTAGGCAGAAGAAAGATGAAGACATCATTCAACCTCTTCATGTTGCAGCGATGTGGTTAGGCTGTGAGAAACAGTTTGTTAACTCCAATAAAAAAGGTAAACTGTTCAATTTATTTTACGAAATCATGATGAGCCATTAAAAAATTAATCAAGGTACATAGGACGTAAACTTTGTGTAGCTGTATGTCTTTAGGCTATATGTCTTTAAGAACATGTTCGATAGAGATAACAACGCCACATACCAAAATTAAAAAGCTCACGAATGATTTGCAACATTTTAAACAAAAGTAGAAGGTTTAAACTAACTTTTAAGTTTTAAAGAAGGAGAGAATAAAACCTAAATGAAACTAAAGTTTAGATTTTCATTTACAATTTGCCATTGATGTGGGTTCAAAAGAAAATTTATTTTAAAACGGTAAAAGAGTAAAAATAAATTAATTAAAAAGGGAAGGTTATATTTCGGTCAAATGGTGGATGTTAGTTCCTTAAATATTCCCTTGCGTCAGCCAACTCGATTTCTCTCAGAAAAAATGCAGGCAATTTCCAGGCGATTGGGGCACCAATCCATCAAGCAGTCGCCCGCTTCAGTTTCCTCTTTTAGATCTCTCTGTCCGCTTTCCGATCAATGTAATCGTTCTCTCACCACTTACATAAAGCAACACACACGCTTAACCGCAGGTTTTAGACGAAAATGCATTTTTTGTGGTGTTTTGAGCAGATTATGGAGTGGAGAATCCAAGATTTGCTTCATCTCTTACCACCAAAGGCGTGGGGCATCTGGTTCGCAAGGGCACTGGAGGCAGATCATCTGTCAGGTTATTTTCATTTTCAGAGCCCTAATTTTGCATTAAATTTGTTTGAAAATTGTTCTGTGGTTTCGAGTTTATGGAATTAGTTATTCCCATTTCATTCACTTGCTAATTGTTTTCGCTGTTGTGTGTATTATACAATCTTTAGATGTAACTCTTATTTATTCCAGCTCTTTGCATCTACGATTTCATTTTTTATTGTTTTATTTTCTTATGTCTTCTCAATGGCTACAAAAATGCTAGTTACTTAATCTAATGTCTGCAATGGTAATTGTGTTTTAAGTTATATTATTGCTAGTTGAAGTTGGGAATTTTGTTGCCTGGCAGTGGTATAGTCGCGACTGTATTTGGAGCGACAGGGTTTCTTGGACGATATGTGGTGCAACAGCTTGGTGAGTTGCCTGTTAATCTGCATAGTTTTTTTGAGCTGGAATTCTGTAAATTTGTGCTAAAGTTCATTGTGTTATAACCAAGCTCAACTTCTTATGTTGTTTTATCCGTGTTTCACCTACTCCTCTCCTTAGCAAAGATGGGTTCTCAAGTATTAGTTCCATTTCGAGGTTCTGAGGATTCCCATCGCCACCTTAAATTGATGGGCGATTTGGGTCAGGTGAATTCATGCATGGACTTTACCCTGTGTGTTTAAGTTGTTGCCATTTTCTACTTGCAAAACCTATGACTTGGTGTTCTTCAAATTTCTCATCTGCAGATTGTTCCTATGAAATACAATCCCAGAGATGAAAGTTCCATTAAGGCAGTGATGGCAAAGGCTAATGTTGTTATTAATCTTATTGGTAAGATGCTATTGCCACACAGATATTGTGAAAAAATGTTGCCTGCAAGTGCTTTATGTTGTAAATGGTCTGCAAACAGGAAGGGAGTATGAGACCAGAAATTATAGTTTTGAGGAAGTGAACCATCATATGGCTGAACAGCTTGCTGTGGTGTGTTTCTGTTACCCTTTATGTTTTCTGCTTTGATATTTCTGGCTTCAATACATGAATCATGGTTGTTCCAAGGTGCAAACAACATAGTCTCTCATATATCTTTATCTGATTGATAATACGATGTACTGATAGATTCATCCTGTATGCACAGATTGCCAAGGAACATGGTGGCATATTGAGATATATTCAAGTTTCTTGCTTGGGGGCATCTCCCTCATCCCCTTCTAGAATGTGTAGAGCTAAAGCAGCTGCTGAAGAAGCTATTTTACGAGAACTGCCAGAGGTAGTTATATGTTAACTTAATTTTGTTCATGCTCCACATGGTGCTTAATTTTCTATTATTAATGCTTTACAGTGAGTTCTTTGCTGCTGCACTGTATTCATTCAAGTTTTCACGATATCCATTAATCATTTCTTCCATCGATATATTTTGGCTCCGAAAAAATTCAGCGGATGACCACAAGTCTTGCTATCCCTTATGAACTTTGGATTCTGAATTTCTGGTTAATATTTACTTTATGTTCTTTACTTAATACCTTTCTCAAATCTGACTTTGAGAGAAATTCGACATTCTGTCTGGTTCTCTTTCATTTTATGAGCAACTTTGACCGCCATGACATTGGCAAATTTTGGACAGTGAGATGATATGTGCTCTAATATACCTGGATGCCAGATGTCTACATGATTTCATGTCATACATTTATTTCATAAAAAACTGAGCGACCTTTGACCGTCTCAGTAAGTTAAAACTATTTATCATGATGACATTTACGCTACAAAGTAGGAAATCTTGAAATTGAAACCTTGGTTCTTCCAAGACGTACTATCTCGAAGTCTCTAAGTTTGACTAACTGTTACTTTTCTAAGTTAAGACATGATTCTCTGTCGATTTGTCAAGAAGTATGTGTGCTAACAATGAGCAAGATGATTAGATTTTTCATCACGAGCTAGTGCTAATCTTATTTGCGGTTAGATTTTTAGCTCGGAATGGGACATTTTGATTGACGTAATCTTATTTGCTTTGATAAATCTACTTATCTATTCTCAGGCCACAGTAATGAAACCTGCTGTAATGATTGGCACAGAGGACCGGATTTTAAATCCGTGGGCGCATTTTGCTAAAAAATACGGCTTTCTCCCCCTGATGGGAGATGGATCAACCAAGTATGACTTCTGACTGTTAAATTAATTGCATGTTTTTTAGTTGTTGTGGAGTGGGACATATTTCTTACTATCATGCGTATTCAGAGTTCAGCCTGTATATGTTATTGATGTTGCTTCGGCAATTGTTGCCGCCTTAAAAGATGACGGTGCCAGCATGGGAAAAGTTTATGAACTTGGTGGACCAGAGATTTTTACCACACGTCAACTAGTAAATCCTTCAGCTACTCTCTCTCCCCTTCCTCTCTCTCTCTCGCTCTCTCTCTCTCTCTCTCTCTCTCTCTCTCTCTCTCTCTCGTCATCTCCATTCATATCTCTCTTGCTCACCCTCCAAAACTATTTAGTAATTTCAATCCCATTTTATTATTTTTTGGAAGTTGTGAGAATTTATTCTGACTTTTGTATAGGCAGAACTTATGTTTGACGTGATTCGTGAATATTCTCGCTATGTGAAGATTCCTTTCTCTATTGCCAAGGCAAGTCCCACTTCTTGTGCATGTGCAAACATCTGTTTGTCTGTAATCTTTAAGCCCTGTCTTCTGTTAAAACTAAGCATGTTTCTTTTGCCATTAAAGTGTTCATTTTCATGTTTACGTGGACATGCTTTCTGGTTGCTGCTATGATGGTTAAGAAATTTCACCTCCGGTCTTCATGGTTTCAGGCTATGGCAACACCTCGAGAAGTTTTGCTCAAGAAAGTTCCAGTCCCGATGCCCACACCCTCTATATTCAATTTGGACCTGATTGAAGCCTTTTCTGTTGATACTGTCGTGTCTGAAAATGGTATGGCACATTATTCAAGGATCCTATAGCTTCATTGGTTTTCTTTTCATTGGAAAAGTTTGATTTCCTATGATTTCAGCCCCCTTTTTCTGTACATAAATTTACCTCTCAATTTTATGGTTTTCCAGCTTTAACGTTTGAGGATCTTGGTCTCACACCTTGTAAACTGAAGGGATATCCAGTTGAGTTTCTTATATCTTATCGTAAAGGTGGCCCACAATATGGTTCAACAGTTAGCGAGAAAGTTACACCACAACCATGGTCTTGATTTATATCAGTTCTTTATTTAATCTGAACTCTTTTGAATCTGCTTGGGAGATTTGAGCTGAACTCTGTGACAACGCCACCTGTTATGGTGCCTTGATGGATAATATGAATTGTTCGTAGATTTACTTTCTTACAACTGATGTTATTGTTGGTTAAGTCGGTCTGTTCGACCTTCAAAACAAGGTTGAAATTGTCTGTTTTCTTTGGGACAGACTTGGTGTAATAAACATAAGAACTCTTCATGATTCCGTCATTGTATAATGCCGAAAATTGACATCACTTCTAGTGAAAAAGAGGTAAAAGGTTTTTTAGCGAAGTATACAGAGGATGCATTGTGTTTGCAGTTGGAGGCTGTTTTTTCTGGCATTACTTTCTTCAATGATCAAATATGGAATGAGTCGACCTATTGTTTTGTTGTAGATACTATACTAAACCATAAATTATATATATATATATATACACACACTTTGTTAGGGATAGATGAAGAAAAATAAATTATTTGTTTGGCCTACCAATTAACTTTTTATGTTATAGATCTAACGACATTGGGGTAAAATAAATTTATGTTTATAACTCAAAGATTTAATTACGAGAGAAAAAAATTTAAATTTGAAGTTCAAATATAATAGATTTATAAAAAAGTTATTGGGGGCAGTTTTGAATTTTTTTAGTGACATACGTATGCTGAATTTGTACTTTTAACTGAATTTGTATTGCTCTAATGGACAATTAATTATTGATAAAATAAATTTATAACTTAACTATTTAAGATAAAATTAAATGTTAATAATTATATTATGAGAGAAAAAATTTGAAATTTCAAATATAAATATAATAGTGTATAAAGTTTTAAAACACATTCAGATAAGTGATTAAATGGAGATAATGTCAAGTTAAAATATGATTTCAATTAAAAATGTATCATACGTACGTTACTTTAGAATTCAAACACGACTCAATCAATCAATCGAGAATTATTATCTTATCTTCATTTTTTCAAACCTTCTTCGCTGCCTCAACACAAATCAGTTTTTGTGCAAATCCTAGAAAACTTCAACATCAATTGATAGAACGTTACACAAGATCACCTCAAGTTCCATATTGCAGATTAATTCCTTTCGACACAAGCTAAAATAAATTTTCATCTTCAGGTAACACTCATGCAAAATTATATAAATTTCGTATTGCTTTTCGGAACATTTCGTGTTCACAATCTTGATTTTGATGTTAACAAAATTTGTTATTGTGTTTCTAACATATTTACTCAAGTGTGAAGTTATTAACAAAATAAGCAAACTGAAACTGAATTCTGCACAAACTGAATTTCTGACAAGTTTCGGTATTTTGATGATATCTCTCATCTGGATGATTCAAATGACAATCCGCCAACTTGGCTGATAAGAAAATTCAATTTGGAACAAGTCGTATTCATGTCAGTTGGGCAAATTCATATGTTATCAAGGTTTAACTGATCGCTGAATTACTGAAACTGATTGCACGAAAACAACAATCACTTGGATTTGAGCAGTTGCGGTATTTTGATCATATCTCTCAGATCGATTATCGAAATGAAGTGATTCAATATGCGTTGCAAAGATAAGACGATGATCTACAAATCATCTTCAGAAGTCAAAGTCTGAATCGAATCGTAAGATGCTGATAAATGACGATGAAACTACTGGTTCTGCCCAAACTGAAATCAGCTAGGCAGATTTCAACTGACCAACTAAACTGAACTGAACCAGCTGCTGCTGACCAACTGAAATGAACTGAACCACCAGTTGAACTGAACCAACTGAAGACCAGTTGAACTAGATCAGTTGAACTGAACAAGACCAACTGAACCAGCTGAACTGAACCAAACCAGCAGCTGACCAACTGAACTGAACTGAACTGAACCAGCTGCTAACCAGTTGAACTGAACTACCAGTTGAGTTGACCAAAGTTGATTAGTCGAGAAAATGTCCAGCAAGGCGAATTTGACTGTTGCAATTTCAGAAACAGTACAGAAACTTTTCAAACGGTCATAATCTTGTATCTAACGTATATATCATTGTTGGGGCTTATAAATACAACATCTTGAAAATCAAACAAGAGCTTTTAAAGAGGATTCAAAGCATGGGCAGTTAGCATGAAGAAATCTGCTAGTTAAGAGCACAAGCCCTTGTGTAAGGATACATTTGAGATGTACACTGTAAATGATAAATTCTTCACACACAATCACTCACACATATACAAGAGAGTTAACCTTCAAATATTAGATGAGTGAGTCTTCACACGAAGACATTAAAGATTGTGTTTGTAGTCTTAGCATAAGAGATGTTAAACATTATGCGGATTATGAGGTTGCGGCCTACAATCGAGAGTGTGCTAGGAGTTTCAATTAGGAAAGAGATAAGTCCTAAGTTGAAATGTGTTTGTACAAAGTGTTGTATAAATCAAAATGTTCTAGTGGATCCTTCCCAAGGGGAAGAAGGGGTGACGTAGGAGTTGTTAATGTCCGAACATCCATAAACAAATTCGTGTCGATTTCTTTATTGCATTTACTTATCATTTTCATAGTTTTAAAGATGCATTGTTGAAGCATTTTATGTGTTCTTCAAATACCAAATTATTGCATACCAAGTGTTTGATAAAATGCTTCAAATACCAAATTACTGCATACCAAAACAAAATGTTTAATCGATTTCTACGAAGGATTATTTCGAGTGTCTTCCGCTTGGTTTGAAAATCAAATTCGATTTAATTCATCGGTGTTCAAATTTTCAAGAACGAGCTATTGTAGCTTTTAGAAGTAAATATTTTTCAAAGAGTTTATTCACCTTCCTCTAAATTCTTTCACAATCCTAACATTGCTCTCAATATTTATTTCGGTCAACACTATGGAACGTCTAAAACATTATATTAGTCTACTGAAGATATAACATTTCAAAGTATAAAACATATTTCTTTTAGTTTGTGGGAGGGATTATGAAGTATCCGGCATATTTAAAAAATTCTTGAAAAATCTTTGAAGTTGATTTATAGGACATCAATTTTAGGTTGAGATACATCCATACCTGCATAAAAATATATGTGAAAAATAATTTTAAAATTTTTTGTAGCAAAATATTAATAAAGAGTTCCCCAATTTTGGATCTTAAATATAAAACATTTTCAAGTACAAGATCATATTTATGAGTTGGTTGATGTAATGGATAGAAAAGAAGCATTATCATCATATTCTAAGAGGTATTTCATATACTCTAGATTGTTTAGTTCAAATTTTTTATATCATTCTTTATATATAAATTTGTTTATTTCATTTAGTACTTAATATGATAGATAATTTTATTGAAGGTTCTTACCATTCATCTTCATCCATCTTTATCCAAACAGTATGTTGTTTGGCGTGATGTCTAGAAATATAGCAACTTCTTCATGATAAAATGCAATATGAATGTGAAAATTCTTTAAAAAATTTATTTGATTTATCGATACAACCTATGCTTATAAGTTATATCCTATTATAATTTCCTAAACTTTATACAATTTAAAGATGAGATGAAAAAGAATAACACATAAAGTTCAAGAAAAATATATAAGAGCTTATCAGTTCAGGAGCGTCGAAAATATATTGATAAAGTTTTGAAAAATCAGAATAAAAGAAAAGTTGTTAGATTTTCATCCTACCACATCTCAAAAAACACACAAACAAAATGTAATAGTTGCTCAAAGCTTTAAGACATCTAGGTATCTTTCAAGACATTTGTTATCAAATGTGAAATTTATATTAAATATAATAATATATTAAATATATATTTGTCATTTATCAATTATTTTAATTATTTGTTTATTATTGTGGTTAGATGGATCAAGACATGAGTCGACATTGTTTCAGCGACATGAGGTACATCCGGTGCATATTTGTTGTTATTGTGGTGCTAAGAAATTTCAATTCGAGTCTCCAAATTTTTGTTGCGATAATGACAAGATAAAACTCACAGCCACAGAGGTGTCAACTGATATGATCAATTTATTTACTGACTATGAATCAACAGAAGCTATGCAATTTCTGAAAAATATGCGAGCTTACAATAGTATTTTTGTCTTCACTTCATTGGACGTTAAGATTGATAAAGAACTAGCTTTGTCGAGCCAAGAGGTTTACATTTTTAAAATCTTAAGCCAAATATTTCACAACCTTCCGTCTTTAGTGCATAACGAAGGTTGACCTTCTCATTTCAAATTATATTTCTGAGATATTCATGATGAACTAAATAATAGAATGAATGTAATGGACAACACTCAGATTAATGAAGATACTATGAAAGTATTGATGAAAGTCATGAGAAATAACCCTTATCCGGAATTGTTGCGGAGGGTAAATGAATTCAGAAGCCCTTGCAAAATCTCAACAAATCAGGTAATTCAATAAAAAAACATCTCAAACCATATCGACGAAAATAGAAGTGCAACAAAATAAGTTCAAGCTTCCAATTCTTGGAGCAAGAAAATAATTGAGACTCAAAATATGGAAGATGGAAATGAAAATGCACAAATTAATATTGAAGATGATGATAATATTGTTACTTTTATAAAACGAAAAAACATCAAACAAAGCCCTAAGTCCTAGTCTCGAAGCCAACAAAACAAACAAAAATTAACCGGTAATGTCAAATGAATTACACAAATCCTGATTGAAAATGAAAACAAGATTTCTTATTTCACAAAGAGAAAGAGGCAAGTCAAAAGTAGAAATGATACACAAACAGTGTCATTTGTGAATATCAAGTAAGAAAAACTTTGAACATATCATAAATTATTGCAATATGCTTTTTTATTTTTTTTTATTTATGTCCAAAATTACAATTTATCTCTTAATAAATGTTTGTTTATATATTTTTTAAACATTTATTATTTTGATTGACTGATTATGTATCACAATCGCCACTGCATATAATTATCTTGGGCAATAATCAACATGATATCACGTGCGACACACATGCTACTTCCTAGTTTCTATAAAAGCCAGGATGATGAGCAAATTTTTTGTATTGTGATTTTATTGTATTGCCCAAAAACTATGTATTGTTTGTATTAATTGTATGAACATTGGTGGAAAAGCATATAAAATTTAGGGCCAAATTTGCGATATTGAATTTGAAGAAGTCAATGTATTGCTTATTAATTTAATTAGTGCTTTTATTTTTTTGAACTCATTAAACACTTGAGGATCATAGTATTGTTTTTATTTTTTTAATAGAAAATTACAACATAAGAAACTTTGAAAATAATGTTACGCAAAAATTGAATTAATATTTGATAATAAAATATATTAGACAAATAGCATTTTTTTAATTAAATAATTCTTAGAAAAAATATTAAAAGAATAGATTTTTTAATACAAAAATATATTTTTTATTAAAAATATTAAAAAAATTTTAAAAATTATATTTATCTATTATATTTATAAAAGTGTAAAAAGAATGACAACATTTTTCATTGTAAATTTTCTCTACTATCCCCTTAAATTGTGCATTGTTGGATTAATTCCATGGAATTTTTCTACACAATTTTTGAGAAATATAATAACAATGATACAATAAAAATGAATATAATTTTTTATAATAAAAATACATTTTGTTTTATCTATATCTATATAAAAATGTGGATAATGAGCTCTGTTTTCCAACTGTCAAAAGATAAAAATGATAATATTATCAATACAAATCCAAAAACTCGCACTACCACAAAAATGACTTTTCGCAGCGCGTAACTTACCTTTCCGCGGCGCACATCGTACGCTGCACAACTGAAAGCTGTTGAAAGTTCAAGATTATCCGCGGCGTGCAGGAGCGCGCCGCAGATACTGTTATTCGCGGCGTGCACACGCTCGCCGCGGATACTGTTATCCGCGGCGCACATACGCATGCCGTTAATTGTATTATCCACAGTATGCGATTGCGTGCCGTGAATACTCTTATCGGATACTCTTATCCGCGGCATGCAAATGCACGCCGTTAATACTACTATCCGCGACGTGCATTTAATGCACGCCGTTGTTCTGCAGACATAGGTTATTAACAGCTTGCCTTTATGGCACGCTGCGGATAGTATAAAATATTACTATCCGCAGCGTGCTTTTAATGCACGCCGTTGTTGTATAGGTTATTAACAGCAGACATAAATGCACGCTGCGGATAGTGTATAATATTAACAGCACACATAAAAGCACGCTACGGATATTACTATCCGCAGCATGCGTTTAATACACGCCGTTATTTCTGTCAAGTTCAACAATATTAACAGCGCACATATGGTGCATGCCGTTAAAAGTAGTATTCGCAGCATGTTTTTAATGCACGCTGTTGATGATGTACTGCGGAAAAGCATTTTTTTATTGTTGTAAAAGCAAAAATGAAATATCAAAATTTTATATTTATTCCACATAATATATAATTAATTAGTAGTTTAATTATTTCACCAAATATATAATTAATATTCTAACAAATTATAATGAATTATCGCTATAATATACATTGTTTGTAATAATTTATATCATTTTAAGAATAAAATATAACTCATATGTTAATTTTCTCAAATAATCCATTTTTATACTACCTTTAAATGTTTTATGCCTTTTATTTTCCCTCTACACGTTATTTTATGATTTTAATGCAATTTTGTAATTATATTTTTAATATAGTTTCTACTTAAGTAATAAATTATAGTATCACAAGAAGATATATGACACAATAATTATATATATAATAGTAGAATAACATGATAGGTATATAATGATATGAAGTTTAATACTAACATATTTTATGGTTTTTTAACTAAGAATTAAAAGTAAAGAGTTTAAAAATTATTTTGGAGAATTTATATCAATAATTATGAATGTTAATATATTAAGAATATCATAAAATATGAATATCTTAGAAGAATTCATAGAGTTTAGCTATAATAATAAATTTAAAGATTTTAGTAGCACTTTTAAAAAAATTATATATCAGAAAAATTTATAAATTCAATAAAAAAAATTAGTAGTATTTGAGAAGTTGCAGCCTAAGGCTTTGGGCACAGATTCTAACGAAATTTGCCATGTTCAAAGGGAGACTAAAGAAGTGACACATAAGAACGAAGCTATGAAGAAGAACAGAAAATCAATAAACGAAAACATAACTAGCTCTCGGTTTGCTTCAGGAATTAGGGGGCGTGGTGATGTACAAAAGAAACCCCATAAATCAATCAAGCTACAATCAGCTAAAGAGAAGAACAAGGTGAAAAAACAGGGAAAGAAAGCTACGGAAGAAGGTGACATTGATTCCTACAATATTAAACCAAAGTTATGATTGGGATGTTCTATGAAAAGTCAACTCTCCACCCAATTACTCTTTTATGTCCTCTGAACTCTGATATGTAAATTCACACAACTTGGTCCGATAACAACACGATAATCCACAAAAGATCGACTCATCAATCAAATTCATTCAGAAAAAAATGACCACTATAATCCTAAAATACAGAATACCGTCAGAATCACATCAAATACACAAGCCAATCGCAAAACCCAGTCCAAAAATCACGCAAAAGTTGAAACAAGAAACAATCTTACACACAAATACAACCAACAAAAGAGAAATTGAGACAGATTTTAAGAACCCATACCAGGAAGAGCTCGAGAAGAATGTGTTGAGGTATAAAAGAGATATACGGGTGAAGTTGTTAAGTGCAGAGTCAATGGCAAGTGAGAGAAGTGTGGACGGGTTTCTCATTCATCTATCTACATGAATCGTTCCTTCTTCCTGTTGTTGCTCGTTCTCTCCAATTGTTATCATTCATTGCTGGACATCATATTATTACAAAATCAGAAAATACACCCGTACTACAAGCACACTCGTACAAACAAGCACACCCATGAACAAGCACACCCGTATTACATAAACAAGCACACCTGCAGGGACGACGATTGAGGATTTGGCGATGAACGATGGGAAAAAGAGAAGAAGATTGAATCTGCAGGAACGATGGGGACAATAGAGGAAGATGGAGGGTTTTGATCGGAGAAAAAAGAGAGGCGCGATTATTTGGGGATTTGGCGCCTTCTCAATTGTAAAGTATTAATTTTATTGCTAATACTCACAGCATGCATTGTGCGTCGTAAATATAATTTTTTACAGCGTACCCAATGCACGCCGTTGAAACAAAAGACTTTAACAGCACACTTTCCGGTACGTCGTTGATAGATATATTTACAGCGTTTTTGTTCTGCACGTCGTGGTTAGTGTAAGGGGCAAAGACATTAACAGCGTGCATTTGAAAGCACGCCGGCACGTGAAAAATGACATTAACGGCGTGCTTTTAATGCACGCCGTTAATGTCGTGCTGCAAAAAACCAATTTTCTTGTAGTGTCAGCTCTCATAATATATAAATTTAAGTAATAACAGTTAAACAATTAGTTTCATCGTCTCATATATTATATGACTATTTTATTTGATATTTAAAAATGAATAATAGTAGCAATTTTTAAAAAATTTATATCTCTGCAGTTGTTATCATTCCTTGCTGGACATCATATTATTACAAAATCAGAAAATACACCCGTATTACAAGCACACTCGTACAAACAAGCACACCCATGAACAAGCACACCCGTATTACATAAACAAGCACACCTGCAGGGACGACGATTGAGGATTTGGCGATGAACGATGGGAAAAAGAGAAGAAGATTGAATCTGCAGGAACGATGGGGACAATAGAGGAAGATGGAGGGTTTTGATCGGAGAAAAAAGAGAGGCGCGATTATTTGGGGATTTGGCGCCTTCTCAATTGTAAAGTATTAATTTTATTGCTAATACTCACAGCATGCATTGTGCGTCGTAAATATAATTTTTTACAGCGTACCCAATGCACGCCGTTGAAACAAAAGACTTTAACAGCACACTTTCCGGTACGTCGTTGATAGATATATTTACAGCGTTTTTGTTCTGCACGTCGTGGTTAGTGTAAGGGGCAAAGACATTAACAGCGTGCATTTGAAATCACGCCATGAAAAATGACATTAACGGCGTGCTTTTAATGCACGCCGTTAATGTCGTGCTGCAAAAAACCAATTTTCTTGTAGTGTCAGCTCTCATAATATATAAATTTAAGTAATAACAGTTAAACAATTAGTTTCATCGTCTCATATATTATATGACTATTTTATTTGATATTTAAAAATGAATAATAGTAGCAATTTTTAAAAAATTTATATCTCTGACAAATTTCTAAATTCAATGCACAAAATTTGGTAGTATGTCAGGAGTGTCAAAATCAGACATGACCCACCAACTCGACACGGTTCAACCCGAAAAAAATCAAGTTTGGGATTTTCGGGTTCGGGTCAGATCGGGTTGGACCCGATAGCTGACCCGAAAAAAACGATAGGGTTGGGTTGGGTTCAGGTCAACCCGGGTTGATCCGAAAATTTTAAATATAATTAATAAATATTGCCTATATTTATATATATTGTATTACTGAAAAAATATTTATTGTATATTTTATATAATAAATTTTCATAATTTAATATTTATTTTGAATATTTTTTATTTTTTAAATAATTGTTTATTTGATTTAGTAAATACACTTTATTTTTCTACAATTAGACTTCAAATTTAAATCATATATATGATGGATATTTTGTTATTATGTGTTTAAATTAAAATATATTTTTTTTGAATTTTATTTAATTTTCTTTAAAAAAAATTCAAAATCGGATTATACGGGTTGATTAGGGTTCAGGTTCGGGTTGGCTCGGGTTCAGGTTGAGCAATTTTTGAATGGTAATATTGCTCAACCCGACCCAACCCATCCGACCCACCCGAATTGACACCCCTATAGAATGTGATCTTTTGATTTATAATTTATAATTTATATATATGTTTTTTAATTATTTAAGAAAATAAAAAAATGCACAATCAAGTAAGTGACATAAATATTGTATATAATTTTACTATGATACAAATCTAGAACTTAAATTATATACTTTTTAAAAAATTATTAATTAACTAATGTATATGATAATTACTTGATTGTAAAAATATTATGTATTAACTTCTATTTTTTCTTCAAGTGAGATAATAACTATAAATATGAAAATTTTATAATGTGATGCATATATAATTTGATTTTGATTTTAAAAGATAGTAAAAATTCAAAAAAATTGAAAATCAGAAGAAAAAAATTAATTATAACAAATGTATATATTATAGGCATGATTATTTTATTAAATTGTATAACTAAAAATTTACATGTATCTGCTCGTCAAAATCAATCGTCAATCAAAACCCAAAATATTTAATGCATTAAAAAAAGATATTAGTGAGTAATTAAAAGACACAGAAGTTATTTCTACTGTAAAAAAAAATATATGGCATAATCCTTATAATAAATATAAATTATAATGATATTTGATTATCATTTTTCAAAGTATTAGAGCTTTTACATATGATATTTTAATATCTTTATTTGATTATTTTGAAATAAAACTAACTAATTTAAAAAATACATTTTTTTATGAAAGTTCATTACTTTGGTTATATTTCAGATTTTTATGCTGAAAATCATATCGGTTGTTTAAATTTTATATTTAATAATTATTGTATGAATTTATTTGATTTATTTGATATTTACTATATAATTTTATTTAAATGTGTATTTATTACATATATTGATTATTTATTATTTTAAAATTGCATTGAACAAGAAATTAATAGTCATCGATGTATCGATAAAATTAGTTATCTATGATACATAATTCTAAAATCAAAAGGTAAAAAAGTTCTGTAGGAGGTTAAATATTATTTAAATTGAATATTATAAGTTATATTTTACTATCAATGTTATTATTTCATTAATTTTGATGAGTTAGTCACGAGTATTTTAAATTGATAATTATTTATCCTTAGTGTGCTCACTTATGTAAATTATGATTTAAACAATAATAAAATCCATAATTGGATTGGTTTTAGGATATTATGCCTTATACGTGGTGTTTGAATATTTTCAGGATTGAGATATGAAATTTAGAGGGGGTGAATAAATTTTTTTCCAATCATTTTATCGTGTTAACAATACTGAAACTTTCTTCTTGTCAATAGAGTTTTCAGCAAGTCTATCAGTATCAACTGTGAAGAATAAGACTTACTGAAACTAATTTGAACAAATGCCTATTCAGTTGGGTAATTAATAGAATGTAAACTGAATGATAAATGAATGTAGTAATGTTTATGGATGTTCGGAGATTTTAACACTCCTATGTCACTCCTTCTTCCTCAAAGAAGGTTTGTACTTAAAGAATTTGGTAATTACAAGTAATTTGGAATTAATAACTTCAGTTAGGACTTAATATTGCCTGAGCTGCTTGACTGAAATTCTTAGTGAAATTGAAACTAAAAACTTAGAGCACTAGAATTCCTTGTTTACACTTTATCTGATTTACGCAAAAGAATTTGTGCACCGATATGATCCTTGAAATGACTAGACAGATAATCAATAAGTTATGCTTCTTCTTTGATCTGCTTGTGAGATATTTGATAAAGATTTTTGAGCTTCTTATTTTTGCATTTTTTCAAGAACCACTTATGGTTATTTCAGCTGATCCCATATATAGTATACATCTACAACGGTAACCTATACAAAGAAATATCCGTTCATGACTACAGATGTAATTGTTGTCGATTCATCATTTTTTTTGGTATCAGTTCGCTTATGATAGAACCTGTCACTCTTATCGTTAACACTATTTGGTATAATCAAAAGTTATATGACTTCAGGTTCTGATCCTTAAACACAATTCGAAAAAGGTTTCTGAATCTATCTTGTAACAAATGATAGCCCGTTGATTGGAATTAAATGAAAGGTCTCCTAATCAGTTTGGTTAGTTTGGGATAGCGATCAGTTAGGCCGTCTGATTTTAGTTTCAGCTTGGCTGATAATCAGTTAGGTTATCTTTTATCTATCAAACACCAAAATTATATTTTCCAACAATTTTCTCATTTTTGGTGGTTGACAAAATAATGTCAAGGATAAATTTGAAAAATATTCACATGAATCATTCCAACGCTTATTACAAAATTGTCTGAATAGTAAACTGGCTTATCGAGAACAAGAGTAGAACCTAACAATTTATATTCTAAACTGACTAGAGCTAGCTAATTTCTTCTCTTTCCTTGATTTCTTTTCTTACACTTCCCCCTTTTCGGAAATCGCCGGAGACATGAGATGAGGTAGAATGGAATTCAGTTGAGAGCTAACGATGTCAAGCTTAGAATTGAAATTGGCCTGAACTTCTTCTATCTTGGTGAAAATCTGAAAATTGTTGGCTTGTATTTGCCCACAAAAATGAGTAGCAGTTGCTACTTGTGCCTTTTTTATCTGATCCATTTGGCTGAATATATCAATTAAACTTCTGGATATATTCGACACGTCTTTAAGCATCTTTATCTTTAAAAGATTCTAGAGCTTCTTCAGTATTGAGATTGCAGTGTTTCAGAGCAGTAATGGATGAGGAGATAGCAGTCAGGCTGGAGCTAATGTGATCTAACGTAGTTTCATTAGTAAAGTCCTGATCAGGAGAAGATGGATTGATCGGAGGCAGTTCTTTTTAAGACGTACCAGCTAATTCAAGAGTCTTGCTAGTAGAAGGTCCTGACGGATCAACCCTTGCAACTATCGGATCATAAGATTCTGATTTATTGTGCTCAGCCTTTGTTATCTCAATGATTTCTTCAGTAATTTCTTTGAGGAAAGCAGTTCAAAAAATTTCAGCAACAAAATGTCCTTTGGTGAAGAAATTTTTTCAACAGGGATGATGGAGTTAGACTGTTTTGAAGTAGAAGAAAGGGAACTGAGTGGAAGAGCATCATCTGTATCTTCAATTTGTTGTTGTGCAATCGATTGCACAACTTCGTCTACACTTGATAGAGATATGGTCCTCATAGATGGAAAGGAGGGAGTACCTGATGGTTTGCCTGATTGGAGTTCTTTTGACTCGGTTTCATTGAGCTTTACCGAGGCTAATTGACCTAATAAGATGCTTGATTTCTGACTCTTAGAAATCACTGGTTCAAACAACTTATTATCATTTTCCTAGAACTTAACCTTCATTTGAAGGAAGACCAGATCTATATCCAGTTGATTGATCACTGCTAGATCATCAAACGCAGTTGTGCATTGAGGATCATAGTTGGATCTCTGTTCAACACACACAGATGACAGTTTTTGAATTTTCAGAAGATTAAGAAGATATCTGCGTCGTTGAATGGCTTTGGCTATAATAACTGTCTTGACCTATTTAAGAATAGCTTTCTCAAGAGCTATGAACTGTTTCAGCACTACTTTCGTTTTCAGTTTGGAAGCAAAAATGACTGTCCTGAACTCTACCCATTCATCAAAGAATTGAATCTTCCCCTCAGTAAATTCATTTACTTCATCCATCAGTAGATATATTTCAGTTTGAATAGGTGAAGGGGGTGCTTGGACAGTATAAATGACCTTGTCTTTTCCTTTATCAGCAACTAAGGATTATGATGAAAGTAATCTGCTACAACTATGAGCTTCAATTTTTCAGCCGATTGCTCTGCAGTGGTAGTTTCAGTAAGAAGAGCTGATGGCAGCTGAGAAATTGTTTTGGCCTTAATAGGTATGGGTTCTGGTCTGGCCTTGGTAGTCCTGTCTTTCTTAGGTAGTTTCAGTTTGAATCATTGCCTTCAAATTTTGAAATAAAATGACTGATCAGTTGACCTTTATTCCTGAGGCAATTGCTGTCATTACTGGTCTATGCATCAAAGGAGCTGGCCTTCGCCAAGATTGGCTTAGAGACAACATCAGCCAGGAGTTTATATTCCAGTTTCATCTCTTTCTTCTTTTCAGAGGTATTGATGGCTGCACCAGTCACAGAGAACATGAGTTTCATGTTGTTAGCTGCTTCTTGAGGGACCAGAGAGAAGTCAGTTAGCCCTTAAGTGGGTAGTTGAAAGACTGTCGAGAAGTAATCTTGTCCAATAAGGATATTGTCGTTACCCATCACCAGAAAAACTTTGTCATTATCAGTGACGATGCCTCGACCATAGAAACTCTTGAGTTCTTCGACATAAATGTCCAGAGAAGAACTGAGGAAAGTCTTGAGTCCAGATGACTCAACCGCCTTGAAAACCTTAGTGATGTACGCATCTTCCATGGTGTAGATGGAATTGAAATCAACGGCAAGAGCGTTCATAATGAATGAAGGAGTTACATGAGCAGCATTATCTGAGATAAAAACTTGAGAAAGTATTAGATGTTCGTGAGAGAATTAAAAAAACGAAATGTGAAACAAAATCATTAAGTCAATTAATGACATAATAAAGAGAGTCAAATAATTTGTAAAGATGTTATTAAATGGGAAAATCATTTCGGCTGAAAGTATTTCAAGCATCAATTAAAGCGAGCCCAACTGATTTTGACATTAAGAGACTAACTGACTGATCATCGATGGTAAGGTACTAACAATCAGTTATGTGCTAAGAGTCAGTATTCCCCTTGAATATATGCATTATGATAAATCAATCAGTCCTAAAATATTTCTGAAAAAGTAAAACTTATCCTCAAAGAGTGGTTTGGTGAAAATGTCAGCTGCTTGTTGTTCAGTGTAGACGTATTCCAGTCTGATATCCTTCTAAATTACATGATCTCAAATGAAATGATGACGGATGTAAATATGCTTAGTTCGAGAACCCATGTCTGGATTGTATGTGATAGCTATTGCACTTGAATTGTTACAGAAGATATGCGACACCTTGGTCTCAATTCCATAATCTTTCAGTTGTTGTTGAATCCACATCATTTGAGCACATCAACTTCCAACGCTAGATATTCAGCTTACGCATTTGATGTGGCAATAGATGTTTGCTTTTTCATGAACCAGGATATCAGTCTATTTTCTAGAAACTGACAAGATCCACCTGTGCTTTTCCTGTGAAACATACATTCTGCATATTCAACATCAGAATATCCTATTAAATTAAAGGAAGAGTCCTTTGCATACCATAATCCTACATTGTGTGTTCCTCTAATATATTTACGAATTTTTTTGGCAAGTGCGTAATGAGATTGTTTAGGATTAGACTGAAAACGAGCACACATACAAACTGCAAATAAGATATCTGGTCTACTGGCAGTCAAGTATAATAATGAGCCTATCAAACCTCGATACATTTTTACATCTATTGATATTCTTCTTTCATCTTTATCAAGCTTAACTGATGAACTCATATGTGTTCTTGCAGCTGAACATGATTCCGTTCCAAATTTCTTGAGAATTTCTTTGGTGTACTTTGTCTGACTAACAAAGATTCTTGTATCCAACTACTTGACTTAAAGTCCTAGAAAGAAGTTCAGTTCACCCATCATGCTCATTTCGAACTTTCCTGTATCAGCTTAGCAAACCTCTTGCACAATTTTTATTAGTAAACCTAAAAATAATATCATCAACATATATTTGTACTAACAGTGTATGATTTCCTTTGAAAAATTTAAACCTGGTTTTATCAATAGTTCCTATAAAAAAATTATGATTGACTAAAAATTCAGTCAAAGTTTCATACCAAGAACTTGGGGCTTGTTTTAAACCATCACTACAAGAAATTTAACATACAACCACGCTCAAAAGACAACGGTTTTATCAGAAACCGTTGTCTTTTTTCCTTTTAACAATGGTTTTCGTTAAAACCGTTGTCTTTCTGAATTTCGCTTTGTCAAAATACAATGGTTTTTAAAAAACCGTTGTCTTTATGGGTCAACGACAATGGTTTTAGCAAACCGTTACCTATGGGCGTGTTTTTTGGTTGCTAAAGACAATGGTTTTTGTTAAAACCGTTGTCGTATACCATATACGACAACGGTTTTAAATCGTTGTCTATTAGCGTGTTTTTAGGACATACGACAACGGTGTTAGAAAACTGTTGTCGATTAGCGTGTTTTTGGACAAACAACAACGTTTCATCAAAACCGTTGCTTTATTTAGCGACGATTTTGCTAAATCCGTCCCAAACTTTAGCGCTAGTTTTAAATTTGCGACGGTTTTGATCAAAACCGTCGCTAACTTTAGCGACAGTTTATAATCCGTTGCTATATTTAGCGACGGTTTTAATAGCGACAGTTTATAATCCGTTGCTATATTTAGCGACGGTTTTACTTAAAACCGTCGCGTATATAAAAATAGCGACAGTTTTACTAACACCGTCGCTGCATATAGAGACGGATTACAACAACCGTCGCTAAATTTAGCGACCGTTTTAAAATACAATAGTCTCTATTTTAAGTTTGCGACGGTTTATTGGAATAACCGTCGCTAATAGCGACTGCTTAACCGAAAACCGTCGCAACTTGTCTATAAATATCAGTGTTTTCGTTCCATTTTTATTCACACTAGTTCACAACACTTAAAATTTTTCTCTCTTACAATATTTTAATTTCGATTTAGCATAAATTTTT
Source organism: Primulina huaijiensis (assembly GCF_012295235.1). NCBI lineage: Eukaryota > Viridiplantae > Streptophyta > Magnoliopsida > Lamiales > Gesneriaceae > Primulina > Primulina huaijiensis. Next base: position 7,374,049 of record NC_133308.1, on the reverse strand, counting down.
TGTTTTACTTTTTGATAAATTTTTAAATGTTAATTAAGTTCATGAATAATGTTAGGATTGTTGTCGAATTGTAATTTATTGTAATTTTTTTTTTCGATTTGTTAAATTATTAAAAATAATTTTTTTTTATTTTACTGAAAACGTTAGCGACTAAAATGATGAATTTACCGTCGCTAATTAGCGACGGACTTTATGAATAAACTGTCGCTAATTTTAGCAACGATATGGAATATACCGTCGCTGATTTTAGCGACAGTATTTAAACTGTCGGTAAATAGCGACGGTGGTTTACATGATTTCCGTCGCTAATTAGCGACGGATTTTCAAAAACCGTCGCTACTGTAGCTACAAAAACGGTTAAAAACCGTTGTCTTTGAACGAACCCTTTAACCACATGGGCTTTAACAACAGTTTTAAAATGGCTACGACAACGGTTAAAAACCGTTGTCATTTGGCATTTTTTTGTAGTGCATATTACGCCATGTTTAAACAGTAAACATGATCAGGAAATAAATGACTGATAAAACCTACTGGTTGTTCAACATAAACTTCTTCTTGCAGTAGTCCATTCAAGATTGCAATATTTACATCCATTTGATATACTTTGAAGTTCTTGTAAGAGGCGTAGGCAAGAAACATCCTGATTGCTTCCAGTCTAGCTATTGGTGCATAAGTTTCATCATAATCAGTTTCTTCTTCTTGCCAGAATCCTTGAACCACGAGTCTTGTTTATTTCTTACCGCAGTTCCATCTTCATTAAGTTTATTTCGGTAGACCCATAATATATCTATAACTATTTGATGAAAGGTCTTGGGACTAAGTCCCAAACAAGATTTCTGGTAAATTGATTGAGCTCTTCTTGAATTGAATTAATCCAACTATTATCTGTTAGTGTCTCATCAATCCTTTTGGTTCAATATTGAAAATAAATACCTCGTGTAGAAATTGATTGATCATCTGCCCTTTGGTTCTTATGAGAGCAGATGGGTTACCTATCACGGAGCCAGGGGTGATTCAAGTTCTATTTGTATATGGTTTATACGATTGATCATTCAATGTGCCTTGTGCTTACAGAACTCAACTGAATAGTCGTTATCACATAACTGACTTATGCTGATTAAGTTGTATTTAAGATTTTCAAAAAGTAATAAATTTTCAATGATAATGTTACCATGTATAAGTTTACTCTTATTCACAGTTCTACTTTGAGAAGCATCTCCAAATGTGATATTTGGTCCAGTAAAATGAGACATTTCATTCAGCAGTTCAGTTTCTCCAATCATATGTCTTGAACATCCACTGTGCACGTACCAGACTGACCTCTTAACTGATTCAATTTTGATGTCCTGCAATCACAAATGAATAAAAATTTGGTACCCATACCTATTTGGGGCTAGATGAGATTAGTACTTTTGGAACTCAAACTTGGATCAACTTGACTGGCCTTCCATTGTTTGTGTTCCAAATAGGTTTTGATTGAATATATGTGTTACATGTTTTGCGTGCAGTGGATATCATATGTTGTTTACCTTTTCCAACTTCATTGATCAGCCTATATTGTTTCTAAACAGATTTGCAATTAAAATAATTTTTTTTAATACCTTTCATTGAGTTATGATTGGCTGAACTGGTTTGAAAAAATTTCCAGTTAGTTTAGCATTGGATCTCTCAGGTAAATAACCAATACCAATTTTTTATTTTTGTTCATGTACTCATAGGCTTTTCAATTTGATGAATAGGTTCTTGAGGTTCATATACCATACTGAATATTACAAAGTGAATATATTTCACTTTGCATATATTCAGTTTTGGTTGACCACTAGTTTCAGGAATTCTTTCCTTCTTGCTGAAACCGAGACCAATTTTGTCTCCAACATGTTTATGCAACTCTTGCATTTCAATTAACATAATTAAAGAATTATTCCAGGATGAAACCAATTCAGTTAGCTTGAAATTTTCAATTTTGACATTCTGGTTCTCATCCTGTAATTTTTCATTCTCAATTTAAAGTTTAGCAATCTCTTCCCTTAGACTCAACATTTCACTAGATTTTTCCTATTTAGTTTGAGCTATGTCCTCGGGTAGATAATTTTGCTTAGCTTTAATTTTCTCGAATGATTGAAAAAGCTTTTGGTATTTATTGACCATGTCATAAAGTGCATTGACAAGGTACTCCCATAAAAAAATCTGTTGAGCTAAAGTCAAATACATGTTCACTGGTAGATTCGAATTTAGAATTTTTTGCCATTAAACATTTCACCTTTTCAACATCGCTGAAGCCATGTCCCACACTTCCGTGACTGCTTACATCTCCTGACATCTGAAAAGAAACCAAAATCAACCTCTAAATCCTCAATACAGAATTACTAATGTCCCAAAAATCTTTGCATGCGCTGATACCACCAAATGTAGCGCCCTTACCCGAGCCACTACTAAACAGACTAATAAGCATGCAACATTAAAAATTAATAACAACAATTAAACAGCGGAAACCAAATAATTTAATCATCTTGCACCCCAAACGAAAACAGAAAAAATAACAATAGTCTTAAACATTAATATAATCATATCGAAAACATAATTTTGAACGAGAAAACGATAAACCACTTAAAACCTCCACAGGATCTCATGCTCAGTTTAGAAGCGCCTGAGTGTGTAGTCTCTGATCTGTCCTAGGCATGTTTTGGCTCCTACACTCATCATCAAGACGTGGACCTACAATGTCCAGGCCATCAGAGACCGTGGGTCCTATCGGACACTGTAGCTCTTGATGCCTTAATGTCCACAGTATAGAATAGGGCTGAGCGGCCCCAATAAACAAGGTATATCTCAAAAGAAATCAAGCTCAACATGATATGTCATGCATAATATGCTAAAGCAGTAAAACATGTATCATGCAACAGATAAATATGCAGCATATAAGTGTGTATATTACGCTTGGATATATCAGTCAGTACATCACGTATCTCACTAAAATAATCTGACAGAAAGCTCTGAACCTAGACAATACCAACAATATTAAATCACTATCAAATCAGATCCTGAATTACGAAACATGCTTCAAAGTTCTTCTTAAAGGCTTTAGGATTATACATGCATCCGTCGTCAGCCCGATAATGATGTCTCGATCTCAGTTCACCGACCCTTCCTCGAGTCGACACTAGCTCCGAAACATCCCGACACCATGGTGCCCTAAAAACTGAAAAGAAAACTAAGGTATATGGTCAGAACTTTCTCTGAAGGATGCGGTGTTGGAAACAAAAGAAATCAACTTCCATTTATAGGCTGCATCCGGACTAGTTCAAAAAATCCGAATCAATCTTATATGCCACGTGTCAAAATCTCATTTGTCTAGTTGGATTTCTCAGGATAATGTAATCTGAAGTAGATCGGGTTGTCCATTTTAAATTCGGTGGATCCCAACAGCTTGATCTCGAATTATCAATTAATTAATAATACTTAATTAGCAACTCTTTAATTATCTCTTAATTTGTACTTCATTCAAAATAAAGATTCAGGCTATTACAGTCGGAGTGTCTACTTCGGGCAACTCGGAGACTCTAAAGTTCGTGACATAGCTGACGACCCACGAAATTTGCTGTTAACTGATCTATAGCTACAAGGACCCGTTTACAACTATGTTGACCTATCTACGAGCTAATCGTCTAAGACTACCTGGAACCATTTACAAGTAAGTCGAATCTTCCTACTACGATCTACGTAATTCATCTTCCTAATTCGATCTATGTAATCCAATCAGTTATAATTTTTTTTCTACATCAAGTATCAAGATTAAGTTGACATCAAAGGCATGAAGAATTAAAAATTATCCGATCTCTATAGATATATAACTAACATGAAGTTTTATGTATTATGATTACACTTCCAAAAAATTTTAAAAAAAAACAATTTTAATGACTGAAGTTAAAATATTTGCTCTCATGTATCAGATGTGCCAGCAACTTGCTATGAAATATTATTAAATTGTTGAGATATAGCATAATTAAAAATTGATATCCTTTCCTAGTTAAAAAGATGTGCAGATTATTATACAAATACAGGAGATTACATGGACAATTTTTTAGGAACGAACTGATAAAATACTCTTATATATTTTGTATCTTTTTTACAAAACATGAATGAGAATATCACCTTATCTCCATTCTTGTTAAGAAGGTATCCAAACAAGGTTAAAAATATAGACACAACCCACACACCACCAATTCCCACTATATCATTGTTTCACCTCTAGTCTTACACATTTTTTTTAGCCAAGCATTAAATTGCTCTTTTAAAGAAAGATCCATGTTTACTGGATAAAAAAATTCACATAATGACATAGCAAAATAGGTCTTCTAGTTCCAAATATGTGCATGTTATTGTTCAATGAGAGGGTGCCTTCAATGCATGCACTCTACAAGAAAATCAACATACAATCACACTCAAAAGACAACGGTTTTATCAGAAACTGTTGTCTTTTTCCTTTCAACAACGGTTTTTGTTAAAACCGTTGTCTTTCTGAATTTTCTTTTTCAAAAGACAACGATTTTTTAAAAACCGTTGTCTTTATGGGTCAACGACAACGGTTTTAGCAAACTGTTGTCTATGGACGTGTTTTTTGGTTGCTAAAGTCAACGGTTTTTGTTAAAACCGTTGTCGTATATAGATTACGACAACGGTTTTAAACCGTTGTCTATTAGCGTATTTTTTAGGATATACGACAACGGTTTTAGAAAACCGTTGTCGATTAGCGTGTTTTTTGGACAACTAACAGAAATATTTCAGGAACTTGACCATCTTAATAAAGTGATCATGAAAGATCCTGATGATGTTAAAGCATGCAAGTATTCCATCGAACGATTAAGAGTTCATATAATTCTAGTGGGGTTTGATAAATTTTTTTATCCAATCTGTCGAGAAATTTTACTTTAGGAACCTCTATCAAGTTTAGAAGAATATTACTCCTTGGTTCATCATGAGGCCTGGCGCTCTGCTACGTTGAATCACAATGTTGAGAAAGTAGAAGCTTTCGCTATGATAACAAGAAACAAATTCAATAAATCATCGAATGCTCGACCAAAATCCACATATCCTAAGAATTTCAAAAAAAAGCAAATCCACACCAATTTGCTCTCATTGCAACCAAACGGGACATTCAGAAAGTAATTGCTTTGAAATTATTGGATATCCAGATTGGTGGGACCTCACTTTCCATAAGAACTCTAAGCATCTTTCTACTGCAGTGATTGCTCAACACACGAAAGATGCTGCCACTCCAACAACATCTGCATTGATAACAAATGTGAACACATATTATAAGGTCTTAAATATCTCTTCACATATTTTGAATAATGCTTGGATAATTGATTCTAGTGCTACTGACCACATGAAATTTGATGTTACACAAGTCCCAAACCTTAACACATTCTCACAAAAATGGGTGTTCATTGCCGACGGCAATACTACCCAAGTTGTTGGCGAAGATTCTTTACATCTTACAAATAATTTCATCTTGATTCTGTTTTAGTTATTTATTCTTTAGATTATAATATTATGTCTGTCTCTCAAATAACTACTGTTCTATCATGTGTTGTAAATTTTTTGACTAACTATTGTTCATTTAAATACATTCAGACTTGACAAATGATGGCTTGTGGTGTTAAAAAGGGAAAACTCTACTATTTGGATTTTGAGACCCACACTTCAAACAGATTGCAGAAGGATTTAGCCATATAAAACTATGCTACATCAAGGAAAATAAAAGAGATTTGGCTTTGGCATCGACGGTTCGGACATGCCTCATTTACTTATTTAAAAAAATTATTTCCTAGTTTATTTAAAATTTTGTATATTTATTTTTTAAATGTGATGTTTGTGAACTTGCGAAAAGTCATCACACTTTTTTCACTTTAAAATTCAAGTTCCTTTTATGCTTGGGGAACATCTAAAATTCCTACACTCGGGGGATCCCATTGGTTTGTTACTTTTTATAGATGATTGTACTAGAATGACTTGGTTGTGATTGATGAAATCAAAATATGAGGTAAATTTATTTTTTCAAAAGTTTTTACAACAATCCATACTCAATACAATGCTCGAATAAAAGTGTTACGAAGTGAAAATGGCAGGAAATATAGTTGCCCTGACCTTCACCAATTCTTGGAAAGTTTTGGTTCGATTCATCAAACCAGTTACCGGAACACGCCTCAACAAAATAGTGTGGCCGAATGAAAAAATAAACATTTGTTGGAAGTTGTTTGTGCTTCACTGATCAACACCCACATGTCATTATGTTATTGGGGAGAATCTCATCTATCTGCCACATGACTGATTAATTGTGTTCCATCCCGATCTATCAATTTTCTAACACCTTTTTAGGCACTCGCATAAGTTGTTGTTTCACCTGTAGTCCCTAACTTAACTACACATGTTTTTGGATGTGTTGCTTATTTTCATCTTCACACACATCAACATAATAAGCTCATGCCCCGAACATTAACATTGTCTTTGTTGGATATGCTAATCATTAAAAAGGGTATCAATGTTATCATCCTCCCACTAAACAGATGTTTATTACTAAAGATGTCGTGTTTCATGAAGATATAATGTAATTTTTCGAGTTTTCCTTTCAGGGGAGTATCTTGAGGAAATCCAGACTCTTTTACATAACCTCGATGAAGACATAGTTGAAGTTCCCGATACAAATGTAATTGTTTTGGATTTCAGTAGTGATAATTTACAAAATGATACAACAAGAGTAGAAGTCTGTGATATGGAATTCAATGGTCAAACGAAGGAAGTAAGTGAGAATCGGCACAACCCAAAAATCCATGATACATATGATCTTGAGTCCCAAGTGACACAACAAAATATCACGAGGACAACAATGTTCCTTATACGGTTTCTGATCGTCTATGAGACAATTACCACCACGTTCTATGAGAGGTATTCCAAAACTTACATATGAACCACAATTGACTGGCAAAGTAAGATATCTCATTAACCATTACATGTTTGATAATCGCTTGTCAAAAACAAATCAGTCATTTGTAAATCAATTATCTATTGTATCTATACCTAACGTGCAGGAAGCCTTAACTGATCCAAGATGGAAAGCAGCAATTAATGGAGATGTCAACTTTGCCCAAAAAAAAAAAACTTGAGAGCTTCTTAATCGTCTTGCAGAAAAAAACAGTTGGATGTCGATGGATCTTTACGGTGAAATAAAAATTTGATGGTACTATCGAGCGTTTTAAGGCAAGATTAGTGGCAAAATGATACTCTCAAGCATATGGGATCGACTATATAGAAACTTTCGCCCTTGTAGCTAAAATCAATACACTCTGAGTCTTGTTGTCCTTAGCTACCGATTTAGATTGATCCTTGTAACAATTCGATGTGAAGAATGCATTTCTACATGGTGAACTATTTGAGGAAGTCTCTCCCACCAGGGTGCATGATAACGGAAAGACATAATCAGAAGGTGTGCAAGTTGAAGAAATCATTATATAGATTAAAACTGTCTCCTTGGTTTTACCAAAGTCATGACAACCTTAGCTACAAACAATGCAATTCTGACCACACATTGTTCCTAAAAAAACAAGGTAAGATTATTGCGCTCATAATATATGTGGATGATATGATCGTTACAGGAAATGACCCAGAAGAAACAAATGCTTTGTAAGAGTACTTTTCAAAAAACTTCGAGATGAAAGACTTGGACCCCTTGAAATACTTTCTAGGAATTGAAGTATCTCAATGTAAGAAATGAATATTCATATCTCAAAGGAAGTATGCCTTAGATTTATTATAAGAAACAGGTATGTCAAGATGCCAACCAGTTGATACACTAGTAGAAGGGCCAAAATCATGTAATGGGGCCAGACCAAGTTCCGGTTGATAAAGGGAGATATCGAAGACTCGTGGGAAGACTGATGTACTTCTCTCATACAAGATCAGATCTTGCGTATGCTTTGATTATCGTTATCCAATTCATGCATAACCCCGGTGAACAACATATGAATGTAGTAACACGTATTCTGAAGTACTTGAAATCTTCTTGAGAAAATGGAGTTCTTTTCTCTAAAAACACAAGTGAACAAAATAGAGAGGTATACACAGATGCTGATTGGGCCAGAGCAATTGATGATAGACGCTCAACTTCGGTATACTTCACCTTTGCAAGTAGAAATTAATCACTTGGAGAAGTAAGAAGCAGAACATAGTTGAACAATCTAGTGCAAAGGCTGAATATATGGGAGCGACCTTAGGAATTTGTGCAGCACTGTGGCTGAAATTTCTATTACAAAACTTGGACTACTCTTGAGGAAACTGATTCAACTATATTGTGATGTGAAATAGCTCGTAATCCAGTTCAACATGATCATACAAAACATGTCTAGGTAGATAGATTCTTTATTAAAGAAAAAATTGATGAGAAGATTTAGAACTACCCAAGGTTCGATCTGAAAATCAGCTAGCAGATATATCAACTAAATGAGTCTCTCATTGGGTGTTGTAGAAGTTTCTAGTCAAGTTGGGCATGTGTGACATCTAAGCATCAATTTGAAGGAGAGTGTTGAGATATAACATAATTAATTAAATAATATTCTTTCCTAAATAAAAATATGTGTAGATTATTATATAATATAGGAGATTACATGGACGATTTTTAAGAACAAATTGATGAAATACTCCAATATATTTTGTATCTCTTTTACAAAACATGAATGAGAATATCAACTTTATCTTGTTAAGATAAATAAATAAAAATATTATATGCTACTAGAAATAATTTATTTTAGGCATATTCACCGTATATATTGCATCCCACCGCGTGAGATCATCGTTTTAAAACCAACATAGCAATATGCTGCTTTACTACTTTGAAGGAACTCAGAATTTTGACCCATGGGTATCAAAGTTTGACTTGTAGACCTAGATTTTGTGTGCCATGCAAAACAATATATATATATTTTTTCTTTTAAAATACAAATTTATGCATAAAAAAATATATCTTTTCAATTTTCGATGTAAATTTTTTGAGGTTGAATCCAAACACTTAATTTTTATAGATAATTTTTCCTAAAATCAAATGACGAGTGAATTTTTTTAGAGTAGGTATCTTGTGAGACGCTTTCACGAATCTTTGTCTACGGGTGATATTCACAATAAAAAGTAATACTCTTAGCATAAAAAGTAATATTTTTTAATAGATGACCTAGATAAGATATCCGTCTCCAAAATACGACCCGTGAAACCGTCTCACACAAGTTTTTGCCATTTTTTTAAGTAAGCGTTTGGAATTGAAAGATTAGATTTCAAACCTACATCTTAAATCTATTTTGTTCAAAAATAGAATGAACAAAATAAAATGAAGGATTGATATCCCTTGTTTTAGTTAAATATGTATTTTTTTATTTCGATTTCAAATTCACTCCTCAACTTAAAACATTTCAAATTCATGAATTTCCATTAATTTTTTTATTTAAAATCTCTCATAAATCTAAATCCATCAATTCAAACGTAACTTTACAAAATGTTCATAAAAACCCGAGGAGACGTGTACTGACATGTCTTCAACAAGGAAAAAATTAAAATAATAATTACTTCAACATGCATGTTACATGCAAAACGTGTTTTTTCATAATTACATTGTCCTATGTACATTCCATGAATCGCTGGTTATGCACAACCATTTACATCCTACACATGCGCAATAATTTATTTATTTATATANGGGCGGTCGGGTAACAAATATTATGTAACCCGACATGTTAGAATTTAATACGAATTTGTATATATATATATGTATATATAACATGTTTAGACGGTACGGTGCATTTATATGTTATATTTGTAAAGAACAATACTAGTAGTAAATATACTTTTATAATAATATAACAAAGTTACGTAAGAAAATTGGCTCATATCAAAGAAAGAAAAAACGTGTAGGAAATGACGACGGTCATTGCCTACAACTTTTGACAAAACATGCGTACGCAGCATCAACTTTAGAAAATTGAGATGCGTACACACTTCTTTTTTTGACTCTCGGCTCCCGATACACTCATCTATGGTATGAGAAACGCATATAAATAGCGGTGATTGAGGTCCCTAAGCACACACCTCATAAGAAAAATATACACCATTTATAGAGAGTGTGAAGTGCTTAGAAGGCTTCAATCAGAGGAAAATCAGAAGACTTACAAATTATTCAATGGCCGGAGGTAATGCTCGATCTATTTTCGCATATTGATTATCATGTTTATTATGTGCAGAAACATGATTTTGAGGAAAAAAATTCTGACAAGTTACACTATTTAACAAATTTTATATAATCCTTTTTACTTATTTGTAGTTAAATAAATATTCAAGCTTCAAAATTATATCAGCATGTCCTATAATATTTAACGATAAGGAAAAACTTCAAGAAAAATGTGTTGATTAATTAGTTTGGCCAAGTTGATTTTGTAATAAGAACCTTAACTTGAACTTTTTTTTTATTATTATTTTATTAATAAAAAATTAAAGATGTAAAAATATATAATAAATATAATTGTCGAACAAGTCTAATATGTCGAATCGGGTATGTGTTTAAGTTTTAAATAATCTTCAAAAAAAATGGGTCGGATCGAAGGTCCTAGTGACCCGACCCATGGCCATCCCAAGGATCACATGACTCTCTTTCATGCATCAAAATTGACCATTCCTACCCATGAAAAGAAAATGATATTTTTCTCTCAAACAGCTAGATTGTGCATTCTCCACCATTCATTATATCATCACTTTCTCTACTTGTGCATGCATCGTATGTTCCAGGAAATTTCACTTCAAATTTTCTTCTTTTTTTATAAAAAATCTTCACTCAGTTTTCTGCTCTATATATATTTAAAAGGGAATCAATCTTTCTGAAACATTAAAGCAATAAAAAAATAAGTCTTTAAACTGCGAAGCCAAAGAGATGATGCTAAGGAGCTCTTCTACACCAATTCTTGGATCCCTTCTCTCATCTTTCTCAGAAAGCCCCAATAATTTCCATCATCAATCTGAATATCACGGCGCCACCGTGAAACACAGCACACTTCAGCTCGGTGGATCTCAAAATTTCAGCAAATTTTCGCTACATTCTCCTTCTGTCGGTGAAATAAAAGCAACCACCCCGGATTTAAGTTCCAAGAAAGGATTTCGAAGGGTTCAATCTGAAGGGAACCTGGAAGAATTGGTTGATGCTTCGTACAATGTTGATGAGTTTGGTTTCTCCAACCAGTGTTTCAAGAAAGTTGGTCGAAAACCTGGCCGAAGTAATTTGGAGGCAATCCCATCTATCTTATATCGAAAGATGAGAACTTTTGATGAGTGTGAAGATAACGATGAGGAGTATGTTGAAGAAGAAGATGATTTTGAAGCGGAAGAAAGTGGGAATCTTTTTAAGGTGGAAAATTTGGTTTTGAAAAAGAAAAGAACCGATATGATTGGTTATGGTGGCTTGAAAACTGAAGGTGATCAAGGGAATATGTATCTAGCAGCAGGCCTTGGCGTTTCTGATACCACTTCTCTCGACGGTGGTGGATATGTCCCAGGCGGCGGTAGTGGTGGAAGTTATAAACCTGTTGCCTTCGACAGAGACGGTGGTGACAGCCAGGGTGTGAGCATGGAAGAACATTACAAGCGAGTGTTGCAAGAAAATCCAGGAAATCCATTGTTCCTCCGAAATTATGCTCAATTCTTGTACCAGGCGAGTCCTTTTTCTTACTCGCCAAATACTTTACATATCAATTACTTTGTTTTTTTTAAGCCATAGCAGTTTTAATAATAGACTTTATTGCATAAAAGAAACTTACCTTCTAACAATTCGGTCTTGTGCAGAGAAAGGGAGAGGGAGACCTTCGGGTAGCGGAAGATTACTATTCCAGAGCAATCTTGGCTGATCCTGAAGATGGTGAAGTTCTGTCACAATATGCAAAATTAATATGGGAATCCCAACATGACAGAGAGCGAGCCGCGAACTATTTCGAAAGAGCAATTCAAGCATCATCAGAAAACAGGTATAGAAAAGCAAGAAATCTGAAGCTATAACACATTCATCCAACATGTAGGAACTCAGTAACAATAAATCTTAGACAAGTATATGTTAATGTTTTTCTCTCCTAAGCTTCCATCGCTTCTGTGTTTTACCAGTTACATACAAGCAGCCTACGCTAGTTTTCTCTGGGATGCAGAAGATGAAGGCGAGGGAGAAAACAATGCGGCAGAGAACACACATGTCAGGCCTCTAATCTTTCCACAGGGATCCATGGCTTCCGCTACTGCTTAGTGAAAGTTGAGCTCGCATTACAATCCCAAGTAGGAATTGAACACAAGATGCTCTTAGTTGGAAGTGGAACAGGAGAGTGGATGTAACTTGGTATGAAATCTTATCGTTCGTCGTCCAAGACGTCTTAGCACAAGTTTCCATGTTAGCATGATAAAATACTACATAATTAGCAGAGCTACATGCCAGGAATTGGAATTTCAGAACAGGTACCTTATCAAGAATGAGAGAGTCACGCGTTTTTTGTCCACAACTCACAACTACTTCACCCCAAATCAAAAAAAAGAAAAAAAAAATGTAGTCATCTAAGTTGTAACTATAGCTAAGATTTTACTCATGAGATGTATGAAATATTATTTAATATAATAAAAGTTTTAAATTAATAGTATTAGTGTTTGAATAATTATTATAATATAATGAATATATTTTAATTTTAAATATTATTATACAAAATTATTTTATAAATGGTGTTGGTTGAAGGATATGACCAATCACGTAGCTATTATTCATTGCTAACAGGTCGATGTCATTTTGATCTAATAATAATGGAGTAATTATATTTTTTTTGTAATATTCAAATGAAATGTCTTATAATATTCATAAAATATTTATTATGTCAAATTATTTAATAATATTATGATTAATGTTATAATATTTTTTATAACTAATGCAAAATTAATTTTATTTAAAAATATATAAAATAAACATTTATAATGTGTTTTTCAAGATTTTAAACTTAATTAAATGAAAAGTAATTAATTATATAAAAATATTAATATAATTACGATAAGGATAAATTAGGGAAAAATCATGAATTCAACTTTTAATTTAGGATTTACTTCTAGGACCTAAAATCTTAGCTTGAACTCCCCAACTTTGACAAAGTGATACAAAAATATCTTTGATTTTGATCAGAAATCGTATCAGAGTCTAGGTAAAATTATTTCAAACATATAACATTATTATTACTGAGTAATTAAATGTTTGAGGAGGCGAATTTTTTCAAATAATATGGATCCGAACACATGTTCAATATTAATAATTTGTAGGACTTATTCCAATACTTTGGAATAGTTGAAACAAGAAGATCTAACCAATGTTAGATATCAGGAGCAAAGTGAAACTTATCAGAATCCAAAAGTAAAATTATGATTTCGTCTGATAAGTTCCTAGAAATAGTACCGGATTCATCTAAACTCTCCGGAAATATTAAAGAAATCCAAAACATGGCACACAATTATGCCAGTATGATGTATTATATACCACAAAAGTGGGAAAAAAATCCTTAAAAAATAAGAAGAAATTATTATGACGCTAAATGATATTCAAACAAGAACCCAAACTCTAGAACAAACGAGTTCTAGTAAAAAAAAACTTTGGTAGGAAAGTTACCACCATCTTTCGTTACTGAACCTTTATTACACCAAAAAAGAACGATCAATGTGATGTCAAAACCTTTAACCAACGAAAAAAATGATCAATCTAATTACAAATGTCTCAGAGAAGAAATTAATCTGACGGAAACTTTAGAAAAGATTTGTTTCGATGATCTCCAAGTCCTTGCAGAATCTTTTGCAAATCTCAAGGTCATAGATTTGAAGATAAACGCACCTGGGGTGAACTGCCTGCAATAACCTGGTCATATTCTCATGAAACATCAAGGAAAATTATGGGATCTCATAATACAAATATGAGAGGACCCAAACAGATTTTCATGTTGGTGGATAAGCACACACAGCGGGAATCGGGCTAAGGAGAAATCAAATTCTCTTGCACCAAACAATCTATCGGAAATATGTTTTAGAACATATACAACTTTATGGGATTATGCTTAACCTTGATGTACTGGATTTCAAAAACAGAAAAAAAAATCTCGTAGATGATTGGACATCTAGCCGGAGAATCTCTCAATGAGATAGCCAGAAGAATGACTACCCTATTTAAAGCATAATTTATAGGGATAAACTATTTTAACAGTCAAGACACAAAAAAAATATACTCAAACTCTATATAGTCTTAAATTACATGAAATATGTTTAGTTGATTAATATATTATGCTATTCACAAAATATAGATGAAATTTAAGGGTCGAAAAAATAAAGCGATACAACTTTTCGTCACCAAAATGCCAAGTCTCTGGAGAGAAATGCTAATTAAGGAACATGTCCCTAGAAATCCAGATACTTTGGTACGAATAGCCTATTTATAAAAGAAAAATTGGCTGAATTGTGTTACATGACAATGTTACAAAAGAATTACAAACGATTAAGGGATATTAATAAATGTACTCTTTTAGGTTGTAGAAAAAATGATCTCCCAATAATCATTGGAAGTGAGCCTCAAACGCATAAAAGAAAGAGCTTTAGATCACATCCTTGTACCAAAAGTGGAAGAAGTGAAAAAAATTTTTGAAAACCAAGAACAATGTGGTCTAGACAAAAATCCAAATCCTATAAATTTGGGCAGAGAAGTGGACCATCAAAGAATAGAATTTCATCCCAAGCATCGCGCACATTTCGAAGCATGGAAAGAATACCTACAAAGAAAACTTTTAGAAGAGCTCACACCCGAGCTAATAAAAATTTTTAATATTGTAATTGTTGGACATGTGGAGCAAGATGTCACATTTCAACCAATTGTCCAGAAAATGATAGAATGGGAATAAAATGCTTCAATCTAACCCCAGATATTGAAGAAGCGGTTTATTAAGAAGATCTTGTTTGAGTATACCAGTTTGAGGATATTGCCTCAGACGAAAGTATATATAAAGAAGAAGAAATCTTGAATCAAGAAGAATCTGATGGAATAGAATCAGAATCTCGCTGAAGGCGAGGTGTTTTGACATCAAACACATGAAGACTTGTCTGGTTTTTGTTAGCCAGACAACAATATTTCATAAAATTTTCCAAAATATCACGAGAGAAAATCCTATCCTACAGAGATATCAAGGATTCTATGTAAGACAGGTAAAAAAGTGTTTAGGAAATATTGGCATAAGAAATATAAAACATCGTCTAATTTATAAAGTTTCCAAAAAGGAAAATGACAATCCCAATGGAACTTACGTGAAATCGGATGGAGATGCAATTAATTCATTCTGAAGAAATTAAAGAATAATTACAAAAAAATATCAAGATAGAAGTAGTATGAACCATGTTCTGGATTCATATCGGAGCAATACAGATTATGATAAAAGCTATTTTTAAAGAAGAAATAGATTCACCTATTGATATCGCTATATGCGATAAACAAATGTGTAACCTTCAAAATTCAATACTATGAACTATCTCGGGAAATTTTTGTGTAGAAAAAATTGTAGGAGTAATTTATCCAAGAATTGCCTACAACCTAACATATTGAGACTTCATCCGAGCTTTGACGTTGTATCAAAACTTCAAAGAAAAAAAGCTGATGAAAGAAGATAATATACCATATTTTATTACGTATCAAATTTCATATTCTCTATCTAATATATATCATTTAGAATTATTTATTAGAAATGAGCTTATTGAAATACTAGAAATATTTGGAAAATTTTCTCAAACAATTTATCCAAAAAGAACCGAATTTCTTTTAATACAGGAAACATATGTCTAGATCCAAGACAAACAGATTCTACAAAAGAATCAAAGTCTTAAACTGGAACCAAGAAGATTATCTTTTCAAGGAGATAGAATAACAAGTCACGGATGAGGGGAAACACTTGTCCAAGAAATCCAAATGATAAGAAAAAAAATTTCAACAATAGGAAAACTTAGATGTCCAGAAGGATTGGTGGAAGTCGAAATAGTACTTGATATTACAAGACAAAGAAATCAATTTTCTTGTGATACTATATACTATTTGGAACAACCTATGATATAAACTTACTAAGGAATGATCAATACCGGATAATTGAAAGTTCACAACACCATGTGATCATTTATTATAAGGAAGCATGATGTGTTATTTTATTAAATAAAAACTTAATTCAAGGTATATAGGCTTGAAACCTTGTGTAGCCCTATGCCTTTGGTCATGCTCGATAAGTATAACGTCACATACCGAAAAAAGAGTTCAATGATGATTTGCAAAATTTTAAATATATTAAGAGGTACAAAGGAGTGACTCTAAATGAAATTATTGTTTGGAGATTTATTTGAAATTTGTCTTTACGATAATATTATAAAATATTTTATTTAAAAATAAAAAACATTTACCAAAATTCATTAAAAAAAATTAAAATTTAGTGGTGAACAGTAAAATTTATAGATAACAAAATACATAATAATTATATTTTTTTCACATTGTTTAAATAAGACAAAATGTTATATAAGTAAATAAAACAATTAAAAAAAACAACTAATTTGTGAGATTTTTAACCAAAAACGGGGATGATAACAACACTGAAGTAATTTAAAAGGTTAGATGTAAGAACATTTTAGCTTTGGTGATTTTAACAAGGGTGTTGATCTAATGGATAATCGTAGAGCCTAGTTGAACTGAATTCGGGAAGGAAACTGATTATTCATGAGCATCTCTGTTTCTTAAGCAAAACTAAAAATCAGAGCCTTACTGACGCTTAAGCAAACCTGCTAGAAGTCTATTCGCTGACTAGGGGCTATTGAACTAAGCTAAGCTGATATAAAAGGTCATCGATAGAAGCCAAAATGGTCAAAGGACAACTGATTAGAATAGTTTGCTTCAATGGATCAGTCAATCCAAACAACG
Organism: Primulina huaijiensis; assembly: GCF_012295235.1. Classification (NCBI taxonomy): domain Eukaryota; kingdom Viridiplantae; phylum Streptophyta; class Magnoliopsida; order Lamiales; family Gesneriaceae; genus Primulina; species Primulina huaijiensis. The sequence continues at coordinate 7,357,026 of NC_133308.1, read as the reverse complement.
AGCATTCTCTGATCATCTGCTAACATTTATAAAAAAGCAAAGCCCAGTTGATGATTGGATAAGATCATCCATAACAGCTTTTTTCTGTTGAATGTCAGAGTCCATGCGCCCTACCTAAAGTATACGAAGTGGGTGTTTTAAAAGTATTATAATTACCGAAGTCTTTTAACGCAATCCTTCCACAAGGAAGAAAGAGTGACGTATGAGTGTTGAATTCTCTTAACATCCAGAAACCAACTTGTGTCATTTACATTTTAGTCAGTTTATCTTTACTTATTTATTTGATAGCCTAGCCAATTTATACCTGAACCATTTTCGTGTTCAACCTTTTCAGTGAATCTATTTACGCACAGTTTCCACTGTTGATTATTGAATACACTACTGACAAGAGTTACGTTTCAGTGTTAGTAATCCAACCGAAATATTTTTCTAATTTGTTGAGATTATTTATTCACCCCCTCGAAATCAATATCCAATACTAACAAGTGGCATCAGAGCGGGTTAACTCTTGTCTCTGAATACTATTCAAACAAATGGTCTCATTTAGCAAAATCCCGATGTTTTCCAAAGGGGATTTTGATGGCTAGAAAATCAAAATGCAGGCTTATTTAACTGCACAAGATGATGACATGTGGTGTGTCATCACAGATGGCCTAATGAAAATCTTGAAAGAAAACACTAACATTGTCATTTCTGATGGTGCTCCTCAGATTATTGAAAAATCGAGAATGGAGCAGACCGATGATGACAACAAAAAGGTAAATTTAGACAATGTTGCCAATGAAATCTTGTACAAGGCATTGGATAAAAATACATTGAGCAAGATTAAGATGTGTTCTACATCCAAGGACATCTGGGAAAATAAATTTTTTGTTGTAATATAGAAATTTGACAGCATCAAAATGAAGGCAGGTGAATCTATGTCAGATTTTGATGAAAGAGTCGACAGTTTCATAATCTAACTTACTACTCTTAGGAAATAGTATGACAATCGTGAATTAGCATTGAAATTAATAGTGACAATCCCAAGAGAATGAGACGTCAAAACAATGGTCATGCGTGAATCAAAAGATTTTAACAAGCTTGAATTGTACGATCTGCTTGCAAACCTTAAAACATATGAATTCGAACTTAAAACAAGAACTGATAGTGAGTCATCAACCAAACTGACGAAGGCTTTGGCTGCTGCAACCATTGAACAAACTGTCTCCAAAGAGAAGTCTGCTGAGTAGTTGAGTAGTAATGCTATGTCACTGTTTGTAAGGAAATTTGGCAAGTTTTTAAGGAAAAACCAGGGAAATTTCCAAAGCCCAAGCAGATGCAAATATTATAAGAAAGAGTCCACTGATGAGGACAATGGTGTTTCAACTATGGGAAGGCCGGGCATTTCATAACCGACTATCTTAAGCCAATGAATGATGATAGGATGCCAACTGATAAATATGGCCGACCATATGACAAGAAGAAAAAATCAAAAGAAGATAGAAGGTCATTCAGGAAAAGAAGAGATCATAAGGTATTGGTGGCCGAGGACAATAAGGCATAGTTGGCTAATTCTAAGACTAACTCATCCGAGTCAGAGTGTACCACTAGTGAGAGTGATGAAGATGAGGTGCAATGCCTCATGGCCGATGCTGAGCTGAAATCTATCAATGACGACGTATTTGATTTTAGTTCAACTGATTTTACACGAGATAATATCATCACTGCAATAAATGACATGGTAATAAAATACTGGACTTTTTCGATCATTCGAGGAAGTGAAAGCAAAGAATGGAAGCCCAACTGAAAGTGATACAAAGCCTGGGGCTGTTAGGTGAATTGTTTTGTCTCAAGACAGAAGCTTCAAAGCTTAAGACTAAAAATGAAAGAGTACTGATTGAATATTAGCAACTTATTTCTGAGAATAAGAAACTAACTGAACTGATTATCATTAGGAACAAGTCTTCAATGAGTCTTAAGAAAATGCAGGAGCTGCAAAAGCACTCACAAGACAAAGCTAGTCTTGGCTTCAGTGGTGATTATAGCAACCTCATTGAAAATATTTTTCAATCGAAATTGAACATGTATAATTGGAAATATATTCACTTTGTTAAGTACAATATAATACATGAACATCAAAAACCTAGCATATATAAATATGAATAGCCCCTAGAATGAAGTGGAACAGGAGGGGCGGGTATAACTTGCTATGAAATCTTATCGTTTGTCTTCCAAGACGTCATAACACAAGTTTCCATGTTAGCATTACATATAATTACCAGAGCTAGATGCCAGGAATTGGAATTTTAGATTAGGTACCTTATCAAGAACGTAATCATCTACATCATAGTTTGGTACACATGATAAGATAAACATGTGATATATAATATAAGAATAAGTTAAGGATAAATAAGATGTATGATATTATATTTAATGTTTGTTATGATTTTAATAAGAGTGATTAATTTTATGTATTAGATTGTAATGACAAAATTAACCTTATCATAATCAATTTTATAATTTCAAAGTTGTTGCTTGAGTTCATATTTCTTATCTGTTCATGCGTCGACAGTGCTGACATGATTTATTTATTTTTACTTAATTTTATATATTATATAATATGATAATTGAGCCCTTGATTTTGTGTGTCAAGTGAAATATCAAATTTTAATGTTAATCAAGCGATACTAATAATTTTATTGAAATTTATAAAAATCATTTATATAATTATCTCGAATTCATTTATATAATTATCATATTATATAATATATAAAAATAAATAAAAATATTTATTTGACGGAGCGATGAAATGAGAGAACGATAGTGTTTATGATCTTTACATGTTGAGAAAAATTAAGTCATTTGTGGTGTTTTTTATCATTAAATTAAAATTATCACATCTCATAAAAAAAATATTTTATCTTTATATAAAATTATTTATCACGGGAATATCATGAGCTTTCTAAAAAGGTACAAAACGTAAGATAAAGATGAATATTTATCAATCTCTTATCCATTGTACCAAACTATATACCTAAGTCGTAACTATCAGTATGATTATTTCTAGTTATTACAGGCCATCGAAACACTGGCATCATGAAAGATAAAAAAGTAAACGAACAGGGTAAATACCATATAGGCCAATACCACATGAACCGACCAATTAAAGAGCCAATGCCCATTTAACATGAGGAGAACAATCGTGCAGTGAATACAGCTGCAAGCATTCGCCAAATAGCTAATTAGGAAAAGAAAACAGCAATTTCTTCGGCTTTGAATTCTGAAAGATTAGGCAAACCAAATATCTCACAGTTACTGTCCATATATTGACAAATTGGATCTTATTGCAAAGATACGCTCTCTCTTCAAACCCTTTTGGCAGGTATAACAGACTAATGGCAATTCTGCATGTTGTATCTACCAAACGAAAAACATAGAACAAAGTTAATTATAAATCCACCCCACTTCTTCACAACCACGACATGGAAGGATCCACTGATTGAGATTATTGAACACTTGTACTTCGCGTTCTGGGATGAATGGCTATCAATTGAACTTCGCGTTCTGTGCAAGTTTACAATTCCGCTCTGGAGGCTTCATCTTTAGTAGGTTCAACAAAAGTCGTGTAGGCTTTAATTACTGATTCATAAATTTTAATGCCTTTCAAATACTCATCCTTGTTCAGAAACTGCAAAAGCGGAATAAGAAAATTTAGTTCGTCTGCTTTCATTTTGCAAGTCAGGACATACTAGGCATATATATCATAGATAGATATCAATTGAAGGCTGGAAAATAAAAGATGAAGAAAGGGGAGAACACGGAAATACCATCTTAGGTGTTTACTGATTTAAAAGATATCGACAAACGAAGGATTATGATGTCAAAACATTCATCAATTGAAAAGATTTAAACTGATCTTGAATGGTCACACAAATGCAACATCCAAATTATTTTTCATATTAAAAAACCTTATAAAATATTATTAGTAACCCCTCAAACTAGAAGAAAACAAAAAGTCACCTCATTATGATCGTGAAGTAGAATGGGAGTCCTTGCCATTGGAGAAAAGCCAATTGCTGGAATGCCTCGATCCCTGAAATAGCGAGCGTCTGTAGAAGCCGGAAATATCTCGGGTTCTCCAAATTTCCCATTAGCCTTTTCTATTGCTTCTTCTAACAGTATCCACCAAGGATTGGAACTGTCAAAAGCTGTAAGAATTGGCTTCCCAAACTTGTCATACAAAGTTGCCCTCTGCTTGAACTGTCCCAACTAAAAATTCATTAAAAAAGTGCCCTATCATCTGAAGATAAATTACCTAAATCACTAGACCCGAGATAAATTACCTAAATCACTAAACCCACGCAACTTAACAAGTAGAAATTAAATAAATGAATGAACCACAAGTCAAAGAAGGTCGACAATATTAGCAGCCTCTAATGTTTGCAACAGCGATATCAGAAATACCTACTTAAACTCCATTTTCTACAGATCAATGCAGATCTATTAAGTTTCACAATATGATTGTTCCTCGTAAAATTGCTTCAATAGTGGGACAAAACTACCAAGAGCGGTTCATACACATCCACTAACAATTGGATGGAATTTAATTTCTCAAAATTTATGAGTATGCACATTGAAGCTCAAAAGTGGTACTGCTTCAAAATTAGATTAAAATGATTACTCACATATAGGATTTAAAAAGGCTAAAACTATGGAATACTGAGACAACCAGAGGTATTATAGAAATGAAATTTCAGGGACTACGAATCCTTTTAAATTTGAGGAATATCTGCATGACTAACCTACCCATAACAAAAATATAAGCCACACCGCTGAATCATATTTTTCTCACCTCAAAGGTCATATTACGAGTAACAGGAGCCCATTCCTCAGCAATTCGTCTTTCCAAGGACACTGCATCTGCAGTTGGTGGAACTCGGATATCAAAACCTGCTTGAGCTTCGGATGGTTGCAAATTCATGACAAAACCCTGACAAAAATACACCAGTTAAACATATTCTACATACAATTAAACCAGAGAAGCATAGAATAGTAATGGTCAGTTAATATTTGTGTCCAACTCACAGAATAAAATACAGAAAATCCAATCATTTGTATTTCATACAATGAAAAATACATAAAGGTTGTCCAAAATACAATCAGTGAACGAAAGTATAAGCAAAACTCTGATATTATAGAAGCACATTCAAACCAAAATAAGCAGTGTCTGCTGTATTGTAAAAACAAGGCACAAAAGAAATAAGAGACTCACGTTCGGAGATGGGGTCCCGGCTTTTAAGAAGACCATATTAACAGAAATAACCTCTCCTTCAGCCTTCAGTCCGCCTTTGATCAAATCAAATTGAGCGGCCCTGAATCTTCTAATACTCTCAATACTCTTCAGTAGATTCTCCATGGCAGTGTTATCATAAAGCTTAGCCCCGTGACCAGGTGCCCCAGTGGCCGTGATTACTAGCCACCAGGGGCACCTCTCCCCATAAAACAAGCGGTAATTTTCAGTAGGGGATGCCAGTCCCTCGTCCAGCACAATACCCACATTCATTTTCCTGAAAATGTCAGAGTCTGCAAACTTCTCTGCCCCATCATGGCCACCTATTTCCTCATCTGGAACGAATGAAAGATAGATGGTGCGCAACGGGTGGAAGCCAGATTCCTGGAGCTTACGAATGGCCTCCAGGTACTGAATACCTACATTCTTCATATCCTGAGAGCCACGAGCATAGATGTCACCGGAAGATGGGTCGAGATGGGCATCAAAAGGGGGGTGTGCCCATTTGTGGTGCTCAGCAGGTACCACGTCTGTGTGGGAATTCAGGAGGATGGAGGGAAGCTCAGGCTTTCGGCCCACCCACTTGAGGAGAACCATGGGTTTCCCCTTTGTGAATTCAAGGATTTTGGATTCTAAGGACAATGACTTTGCTTGGGAGACAATGAATTGCACTGCATCTTGGTAGTTTGGGAAGGGGTGGGCAGTGTTGATTTGGAGGTATTGTTGGAATCTCGAAATGATTTCCGAGGCATTTTGATCTTCACTTCCTACAGTGACAGTCACCTTTGCTATTGATAACACTGCCAATACCATAACAGCGACGAGCAAGGGACTGCATATGAGCCGAGAGTGACAGCAGGCGTATACTCTCCTCATCTCTTCAACCAATTTGAGTGCCTACAGCATCAAAACTCCACATTAGCAAAACAAAAACCAAAACAATAAAAAACTCAAAAACTTACAGACTTCACCTAGTACTACTGGTTTTCATTAGAACATTTCATATTAAACATATTACTTACTCGTTCGCATACATATCTACAGATCAAGATATGGCTCAGTCACCGACTTCCATGCAGGGCCGGACCTTCTATGAGGCTAGGCAAGCCACCACCTCAGTGCCCGGCCCAGGAGGAGGCCTACTTAAATGAAAAAAACCGAGCCCCATATTAAGTACATATGGGGGTCGTACCTAAATTTTGTGAAAAAGTGCATCATTCGAAGAAAAAACAATTTGATGAAAATGGTAGTGACGATGTAACACAATCAGGTAAAAAGTCTTTTAGAGTTGAATATTTTTTATTTATAATTGATCAAGCTCAATCTTCTCCTCAAGTTCATTTTGAATAATTTAAACACTATCAAGAGACTTTTTGGGCTTTATCGAATTTGGAGAAGTTAAAGAGGGAGTATTTATTGATAAAGTCTCGTATGGAGCTTCAACAATTTTTAAGTCAGCGAAAGACGTTCAGAAATTAATGGTGATGAGTTTTGCTCGGAGTTGATAGTCGTGAGATGCTATTTAACAAATGAAAAGAAAAACAATTCATAAGATGCAGAATAATTTATTTTTAAATACTTATATTATCTGTTCAGCAACAGCAGAAATATGCTTCTCGAAATTGAAATTAATCAGAATTATCTTCAAAGTGAATTTTACGATTATTTACGACAACAAGAAACACATATTTTACCTTTCCCTACCGTCGAACAAAGGTAATGCTTTTTCTTCCATTTCACTGGCACAGAAAAAGATTCACACACAAAAAGAAAAGAAACAAACACTAGCAAGCACACAATGAATCGCAAAAATAGGTTACAAGAGCTCAATAACATCATCAAAACAAAACAAAACAAAACAAACCCCTTCACAGTTCATGATTAATCTTACCCCAAACCTCAGGAACAAAGACTTAAAAATCAATACCTCGCGTTTAAAAAAGCCCTTTTAACTGGAAATTCAAAACCAAAAACTTCAATCTTACCCTTTTACAACAAATTGACTACTAGAGAAAAAACCTCCAAATAAATAGTCCGATTAGGTTTTCGATTTCCACAAATAAGTATTGTGAGCGTATGAATACAGAGGAAAGGATTAAACAAAGCCTCCACACCTGTTCAAACAGAGATCAGGTAGCGGCTCTACCGTGCTAATCTCGTCCAGATAACAAATTTTAAGCTTTGGTTACTAAGTGTGAATATTTTTATTATTTATTTGTTATTTTTAAGATCACGTGGACTTTGATTTTTTCTTTTTTTATTTTATTTGCTTTTTTCCCACATAGACTATTTTCTCATCAAAAACCAAAATATCCAAATTTATTTTCGAACTCAGAATACTGATGATCAATTTCAAATTTGGAAAAAAAAAATACGGAAATTTGAAAAAAAAAAATTCAATTTAATGCACCGAGTCTTTGAATCAACTCATATTAAGACTAAAATTGGAAACTGTGTAAGTTACGAGATCAAAAATATAATTTATCTTTCTATTTTAATATATATCAATACTGCATTATTAAGTGTTAGTCTAATATAGAAAAAAATGTTTGTAGGTTGGTCTGACCAAGTTCAGAAATCAATTACCCAAATCTAGATTAATTTTCTTATAATTTGAAATAATTGTATTGCGTCTAATATTTACATGCCAAAACCAAAATCTAATATTTACATTTTTCCACCTTCATGAATTATGGATTCGGTTCTTCAAAACCAAAATAAAATGGCAAAAACTTGTGTCAGACTTTCTCACGGGTCGTATTTTGTGAGACGGATCTCTTATTTGAGTCATCCATTAAAAAATATTACTTTTTATGCTAAGAATATTACTTTTTATTGTGAATATCGGTAGGGTTAACACATCTCACATATAAAGATTCGTGAGACCGTCTCACAAAAGACCTACTCTCGATAAAATACAATTTTTCGATTTGCTTATAAATTGATTGTAAGATCCCAAATTGAAATTGCATTAATATTCCATGCCAAAACTGCTTTACAAAATAAAGATGTATCCCTTGAATTCGGAAATAAAATCTAATATTATTATTAATTCTAAGTATAATTGAGACAAATATTTGATGTCATGAAATATGTTTTTTTTTCTTTTTTTGTTTTTATAATTTCATCAATTCAAATTGTATTTTAATCTCTCGTCAATTTTTATAATTATGATATTAACTCATATAAATACAATGAATTCAAATTGCAGTACGACTTGTTACAGTTATGATTTCCCAAGAAAACTCCATCGGGTTTGATTCCCATAAGAACAATCGACACAATCAAGCTAATAGCAATTCTATATCATAAACCAAGTGAAAATGACATATACAAGTTGTTACCCTTGTGTGGTTCCTCAGCATCCAAATCAAACTTGGGTAAAGTTTTGGTCTACTCTTTCAGAAAAGGCATAGATACCACTGTCTCTGATAGATGGTCGAGATTTTCCATTAACCTGCAACTTTAATTTTCAAAGAATGGAAAACAAAAACAATAAGCCAATAGAAAGAAAACTGGTCATAAGTACAATAGAAATAACAAGATATTCGAGTATCCGTGAATATTTTTGGAGTAGCTTTTGTGAGACACTACTTTAGAGGACACCAAAATATTTAATTCTATAATTACCCTTCTTACCATATTAAAAACTACTCAAGTCACTCTATATTTTACATATAAAAAAATCTAAATAAAACTCTTCTTTTAAATCGAACAATTCTTTTAAGTTGAAAATAATTTCGTGTTAATTGTTTAATATTATTTGATCAAATTAAAAATAATAACAACACATACAACGGGTTTTCATCTTTTATTAGTACTCACGATGGACTCATGGACATATGTTCTGAAATTAGAAATATCAATAACTTATCATCTCAAATGTTTGAAATTATTTTTATTCGACCAAAGATAGATAGTTCTTGCACAAAGTGTTCACCTTTATGAATATTTTAAGATTTGATATTTTATCTATTAAATAATGAAAAATATATTTCAAATCAAATATAATACAAGCAAGTGAAACTAAAAGCTCAATCAAAACTCAACTCGAACTTGATTTGATTGAGCTCGAGTCAAACTTGACTTTTTACATGAGTTGAGTTCGAATTTAATTGTTTTTTCGATTATTTATATATAATTTCTAAGTTTTGAATTGTTTATTGGAGTAATTAAATATTATTGTATTGTAAAAGATATATAATTTAAATATACTTTTGTCCATACAAATAAATAAGCAAGGTCGTTAGAGCAAAGAATGTAATATTTACAGACATATCTTTTACGTAGAAAACACCTTCACATCTTCTTGAATCAATGACGATTCCCTGTTGTGAGGTTGAGAGAGCATATCATGTTCACAACCGGACGGGATTACGGGTCGAATATTGCCTGGATTCAAAGGGAAAAGGATCTTGTAATATCCATCCATGATTGCTTCTAAATTGCATGTTTCTGCAACTTTTGGGATCTGGTCCACAAGAAGATCAAACAATTCAAGATCCCTAATAGTTTGAGATTTCAAAATCATAACACTTCAAAAGTTTGGCTGTCACCAAAACATATTCACCCCAGATTCTACAAGCATCCAGAAACCGGGCTTGATGTTTCTTGGCCAAAAATAAGGTAATTTGCATTCAGATCAATGGTGTGAAAAACAAAATCATCTAAAGACCCTGTCAAGAAATGATAGGAAAACCTTGTCCGAATTTGGTTTCATTTCTAGTGTAATTTTCAAAGACGTGCTCAGATTGTGTTTCGAACTAAAACCGACACCCATTTTCCAGCATGTTTGACATACGCAAGGGTGATGCATTCATCCACACATACTCAATGCTTTCAAGATCAGTATATTTCGCAACACTATGGTGTCAAAATGTGAAAAAGAACTATTTTTACCTGATATATGTCCCGCAAGTATCCGTGAAGGTTTGGATATTCAACCAGTTTCCTTTTGGTGCACTTGAACAGAACATTGTACACACTATCAAACCTTATCAAAGTCGTGAACAAACACACATCTGCAAGTGTAATGGTATCACCACACAAGTATCTTGAGCTCACTAAATGCTCATCCACCATGTTCAAAGTACTAAACAACTCGTTTACCGCCGTATCGTAAGCTTCTTGACTCTGAGCAAAGCCACACCTATTGTGCAGACAAATCACATCACACAAGTCAAGGCTTGTCACGAAATCACATAAAAAGTTGAGAAAATTTATTCATTAGCCCTGCCCAAATCCAGAGCACGTTGGATGTAAGTCTGGATATGCTCCAACATATTGTTTTATATTTTCATCCACTTATGTTTCTTAATCATATAAATTACGGAGAGATTTTCGATGGCGATGATCAACAACCTGTATACACCATTGTTGACAGTGGGGTATATAATTTGGTTCCATTCTTCTATCTTCTTCTTCAATCGAGGAGGAGCTAGGTCTAATCCCGGATTAGATGACAACTCATTCAATCCAGAATTGAACAGCTCTATGATATCATAGCTCTCGTTGCAAGCAACGTCCTTTTTGTCCACATCCCACAGCATCGGAACAGTGGACCTGCCGCTATATCCCCCACGCCGCAGATTGTAAACCTCCTTCAAGGTTTTACAACCATTTGCCTTATCGGAACCAGGAACGAGCATGTCATTCTTCGTGGCAGAAATGGAGTTAACCCTGAATTCCCAGGAGCCATCGGCGCCCGGGGAGGCTATGGAGACGGGGATGGAACCTTCGAGGCCTTTCAGTGCGCGTACGATCAGGGTACGGTGTGCCCACGGGCATGGTAGGCCGACGTAGAGGTGGAGGTTTGGGCGGGGTTGGATCGTGGGGCTGCGGAATTGGGACGCGGGGCGGTTGTATCGGCCGGTTGGGTCTGAGGGGGCGAGCTGGGACATCATGAGGTGCCAGACGGTGGACCAGGCGGAGCGGGCGGTGGAGATGAGGAGTTGGGGTGGGAGGGAAGGACCCCACAGGATTTTGGTGAAGGTGGTGATGGGATTTGTGTTTTTGGACATTTTGATGGTCGGTCGGAGGTGGCGGCGCTTGGAGTTGGCGGAGGGCGGAGGGAGTATGAGGGAGACACCGGTATATGAAGTGCTCGCCATTGCTCTGTTGTCTCTCCAGTGAGTCGGTCTATACAGATACCAATTGCTGACGGGTGCAACTGTAAATATGAGTAGGTATCTTGTGAGAATTAATCATAATTTTTTATTTATGAGATATGTCAATTTTATCGATATTTACAATAAAAAATAATATTTTTAGCATAAAAATTAATATTTTTTTTATGGATGACTCAAATAAGATATCTGTCTCATAAAATACGATCCGTGAGATCGTCTCACACGAATTTTTACTTCGAGCTTGGGCTGTTGGGAGTAAGCCCTCTTAAGTACCATAGCCCATGTTACTCACTCAATGAGACGAAAAGATTTTATTCATGAAAAATTTAAGATTTGTGTTTCCGAATATATTTTAAATTTATTATAATTATTATTGAAATTATATCACTTTAATTTTATGTATATAAATTTGAAATCAATAAATTTTAAACGCGACATCAGGTTAAATGTCCAAAATCAAATCACATGCACCAAATCCCTTATTACCTATCAATGTACTATTTCTTACTCTATCTCATCACTTTTAATAATCTTTATCATTTTGTAATGGTATTATGTGGATTAAATTAGGGGTGAACTACGGTATCGTATACCGTACCGTAAATATCGATATGGAATTTTTTCATACCGATACCGATACCGAAAATTCGGTATTCCGAATGTTCGGTATACCAAATTTTCGATATGAAAAAGTTCATACCGGATATCGTACCGACACTGAAAATTTTGTCGGTATACCTAAAAAATGTCGGTACCGAACTTAAATTTAAAAAAAAAAATAAAAAAAATAAACCGAAATACTGAAAAAAAAAATTTACTTACCGATATCGATACCGAAAATTTCGGTACAGTACGAAATTTTCGGTATATTGATTTTTTCGGTAATTTCGATATTTTTTCGAATATTTCGATATATTTTCTTTAGATTAAATATTCTAGCCGAGTTAATAATTTTGTATAAATCTTTAAAGTCAACTAATTGACATTAAAACCATATATAAATCATGTTTTATTGACTAAATATTATATTATAGAAATTCAAGGATTTCGTTTGGTTGGCTTGATATTATTAATAATTCAATTCAATCAAAGGTTTGGTTACAATTTTGAGTATGTCTCGTGTGAGACGGTCTCACGAATCTTTATCTGTGAGACGAGTCTATCTTATCGATATTCACAATAAAAAATAATACTCTTAGCATAAAAATAACACTTTTTCATGGATGACCTAAATAAGAGATCTGTCTTACAAAATACGATCCGTAAAACCGTCTCACACACGTTTTTATTTGTAATAATAATTTATCTCACTAAATTAAATTATTAAGTATTTATCAAACACCAATAAAACCATAAGCAAAGTGCGACACGCTCCAAAAGGCGCGTGATTTAGACTGATAATTAAAAACATTAATGAAGAGAAGGCCAAGGAGAAGAGTGACAAGGAAAGGCGCACTGGTCACCGTTCATTTTTTTTTCCCACTTGCCGGCGACGGAATGCCCTAAACGACGCCAGCGCGTGCTAATTCCTGTCACACGTGAAAATGCAACTGCCTTTACGTATACATCGTGTTTGTTATGCTTAGCTGTCGCAGAACTGTGGCGTAGATTTTGTTTTTTGGCCAGATAATTCGAGATGGGGCTTTGAATTGCCATTTTCTTGTACTTTGGGTAAGAGAGTAACTAAATTGTGATTGATTTCGTAATTGGTAGTATTTTTTCAATCTGGACTTGATGGGCTAAAATTTCAAGCACGACCCACGTCGAATTTTTGTCGATTACGAAACTTTTGTGTTTTAGCCGTAACGGGGGTTCATTGAGCTCAGAATTTGAAGATAAAAGAAGTTGGTAGTTGTAATTAAGCCGAGCACGGTATGACTTATGGGATTTTTATTGTCTGGTGTTTCATTTCTATTTTAGGAATTTATGTCTTTCTTTGTTGCCGTTTATTTTGATTTGCTTATTGTATTCAGAAAATACTATGGACCTTGGTTTGAATTTATACATCATTATAATCAACTTTGGTGCATTTTTAGGTTCTGATATTTGTTGTCTTTTCAGATAGCTTGAGCTGACCGATTAAGCTATATTGACGAATAGTTGTTTGTTAGCAAACTGGTATGTTTCTTTGAATGGGAGAACACATAGAATAGTCTGGTGATTGATTCAACAATCAGCTTGCAAACAAATCTGAGTTTTATTCATAAATCTTCTATAAAGGTAGATTCTTGCCACGGGAAAAAATTAAATTTCCCTGTTCACTTCTCGATTATAATGCCTCCGATTTTTTCCATTAGAAAGATCGAGCAAAATATCGTTGCTTCAAGCCTTCAACAGCCTAGGATAATACCATTTTGATAATTAAGATCTTGTTATTTCGTTGTGAAAGTGTGCCAAAAAGAGCGACTTAGAAGCACAGAACTGACATCGTGCTGGAAGAGTGTGTGTGTTTTTTTCCTGGCAATGTTATAGCATTAATGATAGCGTAACTGTGGAGTGATTTAATGAAGTGGCAGGTTTTTGTCCTTGCCATGCATGGTAAATTTTGTGTGCTGCAGTAGTGTTGTTTCTTTAGAAGCATTGACCACTAATTATGAATTGAAGATTTACATTTGTTTTAAAGCTTGATTAAAATGAATTTCTAGAGCTAACTGTTGAAAATTTGAAGCATTAGCAATTATGTGTTTCCGTGAAGAAGCTGTGTTTTATTAGAGTCGATAGGAATTTTTAGTGACATCGCGTGAGAAGAGACTGTTATGTTATGTGAAACTGCACATAGTTCATGATGCATGAAACTCCTATATTGTATTTAAATCACTTAAGTGAGTTTCTATTTGATTGGTCTGGTCAAAGAAATATCATTTATCTGTAATAGAACAGATGATGGTGGTGTTTACTTAATCTGAAAGTTACACTTTGAGGAAATCTCCCTTGTAGTTTAGCCAGAGGGGCACTGACAGTGATCATTCTTCTTCTGAAATTTTTCTGTATGCAAAAAAATTAATTTACTCTCCTAAATTTTTTGAATGTTGGTTTGGCTTTCTTCTATGCAAAATTTGTGCCTCTGCCACTGATTATCTTCCCATGGTATTGTTGCAAGTTAAATAGGCGACCAAAAAAACTGAGCTGGTTTTGGTGACTTCATTGAAATTGTTGTCTTGTGTGCCAAAATTGTCAATGGAAGCAAAACCAGCTTTGTCCGTTCAGAGATCACGTGCAAGCCAACTGGGTGCTTTTGGGACGTCAGGAGCTGTGCCACCTTCATTTCCTTTTCTTCCAACTTCTGTAGAAGGGACATATGCTAAATGTTCTGACGCCCTGCGGGTATCCCTGGAGAGGGAATCAATGCAACATCCTTCATCTGTAGTTTCACCATCGTCTTCCAGTAGTGGAGCAGTTGGTCATATTTTTGCTTCATCCTCGGGAATTTCTACAGATCTCCAGTTTTCATCTCAACAACTAGAAGGAAAGCATCCAAGACAATCCCCTTTCATTTCTCAGTCAACCAATAGTGGGGAATCAGTTATTTTGCCATATTCTATTGGTTCTAAAGCTCTTCAATCTTCTACATCAAGTCACTGTAACAATCAAAATAATGGATCCTGGTGTACAGATTCACTGCCTGAGTTTCTTGATTTTCCAGCCACAGCGCAAAGTTGTCCTCTTGATGGTAGTGATAGTGGCATAGTTTCTATCCAATCTGAGGATCTAAGCAAGCAAAATGATTGGCAGGATTGGGCTGATCAGATTATCATTGATAATGATGATTTGACTTCTGATTTGAATGATCTTCTTGCCGGTGCAAATGTTGCAGAGCCAGAGCCAAAGGTGGAGATGATTTCTCTGTCCATGGTCTCCTAACATTCTCTTTAGCTTTTAATTTGTGTTAATGCAGGTTTTGATTCAGATGTCCAAAGATTCGATAAATTACTCAATGCTTCAGCCCCATGCATCCCAACAGCTCTCAGCTTGTGCCACTGCTGGTCAATCTCCCTCTTCAAATACTGCTCCAGCGAAACAGCGAATGCGTTGGACTCCAGAACTTCATGAAGCTTTTGTAGAGGCGGTCAACAAGCTTGGTGGAAGTGAAAGTAGGTTTATTTTCAACCTTCTCCTCATGAAAGTCATTTTGATTAAATAATTGCCTAATTGACCTTGTACTCAAAGTCTCAAACTAGTCATGTTATTTTTTATTTCTAATCACAGGAGCTACTCCCAAGGGTGTCCTAAAGCTAATGAAAGTTGAAGGTTTGACCATTTATCATGTAAAAAGCCACCTGCAGGTAGCAATTTATACTTTATTGCCCGTTTGTGGAACCTGTGTTTAGTATGATGGTCACTTTTCTTCACATTAATCTGTATTTTGAATTGCAGAAATACAGAACGGCCAGATATAAACCAGAGTCGGAGGAAGGTGTGCCGCAAGTTCTTCCTAGTCCTTTTGCTATTAGTTTTTTCTTTAATTTATGTCTTCTAGTTTATTTCCTTCATAATGAAGAAATGATGAAGAAAAGGTTTGTTGGCTAAGTGACAACTGGCTGGAAAAAAATATAATGAAAAAGCGTTATTATTTTTCACTTGTTTGGCCACCCTTTTAACTTACATAGTACATAAAAGATGAAGTTTGACTGCCGGCTGGAATAAATATAATGAAAAAGAGTAATTATTTTTCACTTGTTTGATCACCCTATTCACTTGCACATTACATAAAAAAACAAAATTTGACCTATAATTTATGCTTGCATTGTCCAAAGGAACAATAATTGCTGTAAGGAACCATTTTATCATGGATGGTTGGGCAGAAAGACAATTCTTCGATATAATCTATGATATGTTTTCTTCTTTAAAGTACCACAGTCAACAACTTATATGATTTTCCCAGTTATCTCCGCTGGTGGTTCATCTTGAGTTATTCGGAATTTATTTCTTTTTCATTTCCTTCTCTCATTTGGTGATGGGTTGGGTTAGTTTACTATTATTCTCTCTTTCTTGGGTTTCAAGAGTGCTAAGTCTTTTCCATCAATGTCAGGTTAAATTAAGTCTCCAACACTATTATTTTTTAGCATGTTTTTCTTTCTTTTTTCTTTAGTTTTTGTTTTTCTAGAAGATTATCCTTGTCAGTTTTAAGGAAAATTATCCTAATAAATTTACATACGCTTGATGATATTTTGTCTACGAAAATGGTTGTGTTCGTTCTCTATTAATCATGTTTATTTTTCATGAAACATAACAGTATGAAGTCCTAATGAAGTTTTGTGAGCTTTGTCATATTGAAGTCATCCTTTTGCTATCAGTAACGGCTGAGTTTATACATATACCTCCTGGAGTTTTTTAAAGAAACTGGTAGACATCGTATATATGTATCCTCTAATCTGTGTTGTTTTTTTTTAAAAAAAATTATTTATTTCTCTCCAATGCATTCCAAAACTTATTTCTTTATTTTTTTCATCATTATTTTTGGTAGATATAGTCTTGTTACTCTAAAATGGTTATACATAAAAGAGACCAATATTGCCGGCATCACTCACTTGATGTTTTTCTTTTGCAGAATCTTCAGAGAAAAAACTTACCTCCATTGAAGAGCTGTCCTCTTTGGACTTAAAAACGTGAGTTTGACAGTCTGTTGAATCTATGTTATTGCAGTGGGAAATCGTTCTTTATTGTTGCTTTCCTAATGTTAAGGATTGAAGATTCATTTGCGTTTGAATATCTTGACTGGGTCAATCATCGTCATTATACAACTAGGTCATGTTTATTATCGCTGTCATTGGACATGGATTGTGTTAATATTACTCTAAGCTTCTGTAATTGGTTGCTTATATGTGCAATGAGTATTGCAAAATGCCACATGATACATTGTGATGCAATAAATGGGTTATATCCAACTAATACCATGTGTTTTCAATCGAGGGGAAATTTCTATACTTTTTAAAACTTGAAATATGCTTGATAATTTTATTTGTCCACAAAGCTACTTCCTGTGCTTATATTGATTGCTACATAATTTTGAAATAGGGGGATTGAGATCACTGAAGCATTGCGACTGCAGATGGAAGTCCAAAAACGGCTTCATGAACAACTTGAGGTATGATTTTGTCCTTCATGAAATTATATGGTAAAATTATCTTCATCCCTGGCCTCTTTTTGTAGTTTGGAATGAAGTATCTTTTGATATGGCTCTAGGCAACTCTGATAAACATGGGGATTACACTGGTCTTCTCTTAATGCTGATGCTAATTATGCCTGCAGATTCAGAGAAATTTACAGCTACGAATAGAAGAACAGGGGCGATACCTACAGATGATGTTTGAGAAGCAGTACAAGCCTGGCACGGACTTGATCAAGGGAGTTTCATCAACAAATGAGTACCCATCTAATGAGTTGACAGATGCACCGCCAAATTCTCCTCCCCAAGAAATTTCAACTCTAGAAGCCAATAACAGCAAAGGAGGTGACTCGACTAATTTAGCTACAACATACTCAGAAACTTCCAGACCTGTTGCTGGAAATCCCAAGGCCAATGATGCTGGCATGGTTGAGTCACCATCATCGAAGCGCACAAAGGTGGATGAGTAGGGCCGCGGTAGTGTTCTAGGCAGTATGTTGTCTTTCTGGGCGATATGTTGTCTATCTTGTTAGTACCCTCCCTAGAGTATGTTCTATTGCCTTCAGAGAATACAGTTTGTGAATTGTGAGAATTATTTCAACCCATGATAATTTTTATGCGATCTGTGAATACGAGTCTCTCTTCAACATGCCCAAAGAAAAAGTAAATATTGTTTTAATATGTAGTTTGGTGGCACTAATTTACGAAAGTTTTGATAGAAACATTTCGAATTTGACTAAAAAAAATTCATGTAATACTTTCTATAATACTTGTCTAAATGTAACGTTGAAGCCTGAATAATATACGACAATATTTCTGAGAATAACTGCAGTTACTTTTTTTTTCTTTCAGATTTTTGCAGCCATACTTAAATTAATATATTTAAATGTCATGCAAATTCTTATTACTTTTATTTTGGAATAAAAAAAGAAAGCTACTTTCATTCCAGTACTAATAAATCCAGAATTTTGAGGAAAATCTGCAAAAATACGTAACAGAAAATTCTTGTTGGAGGTGATTTTGTGTAAATAATTTGCAAAGACTGAACATTAATTAAATCTGAAACCTCTGAGGGAAAAGAAATATAACTAATAGGAAGAGAAACGAAAAGTCAATTTAGAGGAAGAGAGTTTGGTGGAATCCACTGATTAAACACCTTCGAGTCGAAGCTACAGCTACACAGACATATTGATTTTGGTGTGAGTTTATGGAAATATTTCATACATATCCTAAAACTTGGTTATATATATATATATATATATATAGTTCTTGTCATGCAGACGTGCAAGTGTATACTCGCCCCAACCTAAGTTTAAAGCATTGAAAAATGAGACATTTGCCACTCTTCTTTGTATGAAATTCATCCTCTTTTTTAGACCATATATACACACAACACCCATGTACTTGCTCCAACTCAAGACGTCGGCCACATAAAAAAAAATAAAAATGAGTAGGTCTGTTACGAGATGATGTCAAAGATATTTATTCATGAGAAAATCAACCCTACTAATAGTTTTCATGAGTGATCAAAATATAATATCCGTCTCACAAAATTATGTCATGAGATTGTTTCACAAGAATTTTTGGGTAAAAAAAACAGATTATTTCTTGAAAAAATAAGCCAAATAGTGTTAAGAACAACTACTTAACATTATTTCGTTATCATTTCAAGATTCTCTTCAACATGGTCCCTTCAAAAATGTTATTTCATCGTCAACGACATGATTCACAATATAAAAAGCAAAATCAATCAATAAAATATCAGACCTCAAAGCTTTCTAGAGCTATCATGGCTTTAAATTTCAATCGTATTTTAAAGTATCACTTGTTTTATTCCAACAAAATATCATCTCATCAGCTACTAAGAAATATAAAATATTTAACATTGGATGAAGATATCTTAATGTTTTCACATGGATGGAAAAAGAAGAAGCAAGCAAGATGTCCCTCTTGGTACCAATCTTGCTTCTTTTCGAATCAAACCCCAAATGCAGACACCTCACCTACAATCTGGTAGCCTCCCCCCTCCCAATCAAACTCTTCATAAAAACCCACCTTCCCTCCACTAGGAACCACCCAAGCTAGCTAGCTATCTCCGACCCCCCGGCCATGAAGTCGTCAAACACCACGTCCGGCCTCTTCGCTGGCTCTCACGCCCGCAACGAACTGCATGTCTTGCATGGAACTGATCAAGATCAGGTATACTAGCTAACATCTTAGTGATTATGATATATTTGTACATACACTGTCTCCGTTCACTGACATGAGCTAGTTTTCATGATTAATTGCCCGGCATACACAGCAAAATCGGGATACATCATCAACAAGGGAATCTACCACCAAAACGTGCCGGGTATGCGGAGATGAAATCGGATTGAAGGAAAACGGAGAGAGATTCGTGGCGTGTGGTGAGTGCGGGTTTCCAGTCTGCCGGCCTTGCTATGAGTATGAGAGGAGTGAAGGAAACCAGAGCTGTCCTCAATGCCATACTCGATACAAGCGCCACAAAGGTATCTTACATTTCATTCCTCATTTATCTTATCGCTACATATATCTTTGATCTAATACGCGCGCGCGCACACACATATATATATCGCAAATATACGAACCCGTCGATAATATCGTCGCGTGTAGGTGATCGTATAGTAAATCTGTTGCATGTTTGATTAGGTTGCCCAAGGGTGGAGGGAGACGACGAAGAAAATTTCGATGATGATTTTGAAGATGAATTTCGACTCAAAAATCATCATGATAATCATGTGTCTCATCATCACGATTCGGTAATTCTACAAATTACTAAGATATGTTAAGACTGTTATCTATCTGTTGCTATTAGTATGGTTGATATATAAGAGCCAATAGATGCATATTTCGGTAAACCTTACATATAAAGGCTACTAAGCGGGTGTACAGTTATACGTATAAAACTGATGCAATTTGGCTCGAATATGATTGTCCGAGTCGGTAGAGTATGTAAGCACTTGACCAATAGTCAGGAGTTCGATTCACTCTACAAAAACTTTTTCAGACGAGCTTGTTGCACAAGTTCTGCAGAATGTGGTTTACTTGACGTGATTTGAAGACTATCCTATTATCTTGTTAGTTTACCTAGTTAGCACAGCATGATAGCAGATGAGTTTCATCGTCATAAAAACAATATGATGCAATTTATATCAATTCAATTTGGTGACATAATTCCTAAATCAAGGTGGCAAAATGAGATTCAACCGATATTACATATATGAAAATTACCCACACAAGTGAAATAGTTCCGCGTGCGAGGATTTATCGATTTAGTTAATAAGATAATATTTTTTAATTATTAATCATGATTAAAGTGGAAATAATTTATTCAAAAATGTTTATACATTCAAAAAAATATTCTAATTTTTTTTGAAAGTTTGGGTTAAGCGAGAATATGACATGGTAGCTATAGGAGGCTTAAAATTCACTAATTTTCATTAAATGAATAGATAAATACAATGAGATAAAAATTAAGCATTGCATTTTATTGATACTAATTATTTAAAAATAATTATATTTAGGAAAAATTGATTTTTTGATGCGTTATGTTTGTCTATTTGATGATATAGATGATCAAAATCAGAAATGAAAATATATGAGATCAAATATATAATTTATCTTTGAGTACGTCTCTTGTGAGACGGTCTCATGAATCTTTATCTGTGATACGAGTTCTTCTATCGATATTCACAATAAAAAGTAATATTCTTAGTATAAAAAATAATTTTTTTTTATATATGACTCAAATAAGAGATCTGTATCATAAAATAAAATAAAATAAGATATATGTTTGTGTTTAGGTTTGTTGTGCATTCTTCCGACAATTATTTAAAAAAAAAAAAAAAACTTATCTTGGATGTATCCTGACCTGGGGGGATGAATTGATTCGGATATTGCAATTCGTTGAATAGAATCCCTTCCTCTGCAGGAGAATGGGGATTACCATCAGAATCAGAATCAGAATCAGAATCATCACAACGGAGTCCCAGTTAATTCAGTTGCAGGAAGCGGTAATCAATTTTAAGAAAGTTTTTGTTAATTTAATGTTCAAGAACAGCCCGTTATAAATTTATAATGACCTCGACAGCATGTTTTATTGATTTTTTTGTTTGATATAGTTGCCGGAAAGGATTTTGATGGTGAAAAGGAAGCTTATAACAACGAGGAGTGGAAGGAAAGAGTGGAGAAATGGAAAACCAGACAAGAAAAGAGAGGCCTCTTTACAAAAGCAGATGATGGGAAACATGATCAAGATGATGACGAGGACTTCCTGTAAGATATCTGCATCCCTACTTTGATGTTTTCTTGATTTTGCTGATGTGATTGCAACTGTTTTCTTGATAGCTTGTTACCACTGAACCCGTGTTTTGTTGTTTTCTCGATTCATTTTATGTCATAGAAATGGTTTTCTTGATTTATTTGTTACAAACTAATATGCGTTTTCTTCATTTCTCTTGTTATGATCGAAACCGTTTCCCTGTCTTCGTGCGCTGATGATACTACTATGATTCCTCAGTATGGCTGAAGCCCGTCAACCTCTCTGGCGAAAAGTCCCAATTTCTTCCAGTCTAATCAACCCATATCGCATTGTCATCGTCATTCGATTTATTGTTTTATGTTTCTTTTTCCATTTTAGAATCTTGAGCCCAGCCTATGACGCTTATCCCTTGTGGATTATCTCTGTGATATGTGAGATATGGTTTGGTTTATCCTGGATTCTCGATCAGTTTCCCAAATGGTTGCCCATTAACCGTGAAACCTATCTTGATCGCCTGACTTTGAGGTTTGAGCGGGAGGGGGACCCTAACCAGCTTAGCCCAGTTGATTTCTTTGTAAGCACAGTGGACCCTCTTAAGGAACCTCCCATTATTACATCTAATACTGTCCTTTCAATCTTGTCTGTTGATTATCCCGTGGAGAAGGTGAGTTGCTATGTATCTGATGATGGTGCCTCCATGCTTCTCTTCGACTCTTTGTCTGAAACGGCCGAGTTTGCTAGGAGGTGGGTACCATTTTGCAAGAAATATAGTGTTGAGCCCAGGGCACCGGAATTCTACTTCTCTGAAAAAATTGACTACTTGAAAGATAAGGTTCAACCTACTTTTGTGAAAGATCGTAGGGCCATGAAGGTAAATAATGTAACCCCTTCTTCAGCTGATCTCAGTTTAATTGGTTGCATTATATAACTCGTATAAAGTTTTTACCATTGTGCAGAGAGAATACGAAGAGTTTAAAGTAAGAATTAATGCATTAGTGGCCAAGGCTCAGAAGAAGCCAGAAGAAGGATGGGTTATGCATGATGGGACTCCATGGCCAGGGAACAATACTCGCAACCATCCTGGCATGATTCAGGTTAAGAGACCTTAGCAGAAATTTTTTTAGCCCTAAAAGTGGTTGAGTTCTTGAGCTTTTGGCTGAATGTAATTGCTGATTTAAATTACTTGTGCATTACAACAAATGAGCATCTACTCACGAATGAAATTAATTAGCCGAAAATTTCTTGTGATGCAGGTATATTTGGGAAGTGAAGGTGCACTCGATGTTGAAGGCAAGGAGCTACCACGGCTGGTGTATGTCTCACGTGAGAAACGACCTGGTTATCAACACCATAAGAAAGCTGGTGCAATGAATGCTCTGGTATGTAGCCGGTTTTTGTTTAAATCTGCTGTGGTTTTTCATTGGAAAAGTGGTATTCAGTTAAATGTTGCTGATGCTTGGGACCTGCTTTGCGTTGAGCAACAGGTACGAGTATCTGCCGTGCTTACTAATGCACCATTTATGTTGAACTTGGACTGTGATCATTACCTCAACAACAGCAAGGCTGTCAGGGAAGCCATGTGCTTTTTGATGGATCCCCAAATTGGGAAGAAGCTCTGCTATGTCCAATTTCCGCAGAGATTTGATGGTATCGACCGCCATGACCGATATGCTAATCGCAATATTGTATTCTTTGATGTAAGTCATATCATTCTATCTAAGTTGCAAGGCAATTCAACTATCAGACACTTGTAGTATTTTCTTCTATGGATTAATCCTAATGAACATGTTCATAAAATAGAATTCTCGAAAGGAAATATGAATAATAATATTATATCATTTCCAAAGCTTGGCCTAGCTCAAAAGTGAATTATCTTACAGATCAGGCTTCCTCTAATCCCAATCTCTATTATAATAGATGAAGAGTTGAGATTGATTTGAACCTTGCTTTTTATTACAATCTTTTTAACACTGCCATGTATTTATCTACCAGATTAACATGAAAGGTTTAGATGGCATTCAAGGGCCTGTATATGTTGGCACCGGGTGTGTCTTTAACAGGCAGGCATTGTATGGCTATGATCCAGCTGCATCTGAAAAGCGGCCGGCGATGACTTGTGACTGCTGGCCCAACTGGTGCTGCTGTTGCTGTGGTGGATCAAGGAAGTCAAACACTAAGAAGAAAGGGCTGAAGGCTTTACTTGGGCTTGGAGGACTCTATAGCAAGAAGAAGAAAATGATGGGAAAGCAGTACACTAGGAAATCATCTGGACAAGCTTTTGATCTGGAGGAAATAGAAGAAGGGCTTGAAGGATATGATGAGTTAGAAAAATCATCTCTCATGTCTCAAAAGAATTTCGAAAAACGGTTTGGTATGTCACCAGTTTTCATTACTTCCACTCTCATGGAAAATGGTGGTGTTCCTGAGGGTACTAACCCAACATCACTTATCAAAGAAGCTATTCATGTTATTAGTTGTGGCTATGAAGAGAAGACTGAATGGGGCAAGGAGGTCAGTAGAAGCATTAGACTGTTACCATCTTTGTCCAAGAATATCATTTTTCTTTTTTCATTCTAGTAGACAGTACATTTACTTTTGTTTACTATTTTAGCTATCCAATAACCTGAAGCCTGAGTATCCAGTTCATATTGAATCTTTGACCAGATCATTAACTTCTCAAGTTTATTTGTCCTCAGATTGGATGGATTTATGGTTCAGTTACAGAAGATATTTTGACCGGCTTCAAGATGCACTGCAGAGGGTGGAGGTCTGTCTACTGCTCGCCAACGAGACCTGCTTTCAAGGGGTCAGCTCCGATCAATCTGTCTGATAGGTTGCACCAAGTCCTAAGATGGGCTCTAGGTTCTATTGAAATCTTCTTTAGTCGCCATTGTCCACTTTGGTATGGCTATGGGGGAAAGCTAAAATGGCTCGAGAGACTAGCTTATATCAACACCACTGTTTACCCATTCACCTCTATCGCTCTTCTAGCCTACTGCACACTTCCAGCTGTGTGTCTTCTTACTGGAAAATTTATCGTCCCAACTGTAAGTGTAATTGCTGGTGAAATATTTTTTTTTAAAAAAACAGTTGGAATTAGCTAGTTGACTAAATGGAAAGGAAATTTCTAATTTTTATATTCTAAGCCAATGCTTGCTGATTAGCTGGATTACTAAACAATCTTCAGTTTGTACTGGTTGATCGATTCACTTAACCAATCAGATGTATCTAAAGGAGTTGCAAATATGCTCTTTATAAGATTGATTATGACTGTTCTGATGGGACTCTTTTTATGCAGCTGAACAACCTAGCAAGCATATGGTTTCTTGCACTTTTTCTCTCCATTATAGCGACTGGTGTGCTTGAGCTCCGATGGAGTCGAGTTAGCATTGAGGATTGGTGGCGAAATGAGCAGTTCTGGGTTATTGGAGGTGTCTCAGCACATCTTTTTGCAGTTTTCCAAGGTCTTCTCAAGGTCCTTGCAGGAGTTGACACAAACTTTACCGTGACAGCAAAAGCAGCCGATGATGCTGAGTTTGGGGAGCTCTATCTCTTCAAATGGACTACCCTTCTGATTCCACCGACCACATTGATAATTCTCAATATGGTCGGCGTGGTGGCAGGGGTAGCTGATGCCATAAACAATGGGTATGGCTCATGGGGTCCTCTGTTTGGAAAATTATTCTTTGCCTTTTGGGTTATCGTGCATCTTTATCCATTCCTTAAAGGGTTGATGGGAAGGCAAAACAGGACTCCTACAATTGTGGTTCTTTGGTCAATTCTTCTAGCTTCAATCTTCTCTCTGGTTTGGGTCAGAATCGATCCTTTCTTGCCCAAACAAACTGGTCCGATACTTAAACAATGTGGAGTAGAATGCTAATTTCCTTCAATACCTTGCGTCATCTTATCATTGTAAATCTCTTTGCCAATTTTTCCTTTTGTGATTCATGTTATTCAGAGTGCTATGATGCATATGGTCAACCGACTCGAGCCTTAAATTTTGTTACTATTTCAATAGCAATGATTGATAAGTTCATATTTTGATATGTAATTCGTTTGATTTATCGATATTGATTTGGTGAATTTTGATGGTTAAATGTATATTCATAGTTCTTAATTATGATTTTCGAATGCGCATGCGATCGAAACACCAGAAAAAGGAAAGCATTTGCGTCGTTTATACACATGAGCGAAGAAGAAAATTCAATGCACTGAATAAACAAAGAAGAAATCAAATAGAAAAGGCACGGTTCAAATGTTCTTGTTTTGTGTGGGATCATAATACATAGATAAATCAAATAATAAGGAAGCAAAATCTATGACAATTGCCTGTGTCTGATGCAATCTTAGCATATCGTGACATTGTTCGGTTTGAATAGAAGATTCGTCTCACAAATCACTCGTGAGACAATTTAATAGGATTTTTTATGGTCGAGTTTAACGAAAATAAGTGGACCGAGAGTTCATGTTTTTTGGAAATAAATTAAAGAAGTTTGAAAAACAGAAAAAAAAAAAAAGGAGCATTGATATTATGGATTTTTACATTAATAATGTATGTGTATGAAGAGTTTTGGAAGACTAGTTATAGAGATGTCTTGTTAACTCGACAACTAGTGTGGAAGATGATTACTGAGAACTAGAGAGCAATTTGTAGCTCTTGAAAGTTTGCCAAATTAAAGAGGAGTGGAGTTCAACAAGAAGATTTTCTTGAAGATGTATCAAAAGAGGTGTCACAAATAAATCATGATTTAAAGGAATTGTCTAGTTACTTGTGTTATGCATTCTTGGATGACAATTGACACATGCTGTAAAAATAAATTATTAGGCGTTTTGAGATAATTTAAATATGCTTTGGGATGGTCGAAATATGACATTAATGATATTAATCCCACTATTTCCATGTGTGAGATATTGATGGATGAGTCATATACCCCTTATGTTGATCAAAAGAGGTCAAACCCAACTATGAAAAAAATAGTAAAAGTTGAGGTGCTGAAATCATTGAATGACAATATTAGTTATGCTATTTCTTATAGTTCTTGAGTTTCGCCAGTTCTAGTGGTACAAAAGAAGTGAGGAATGACTGTGGTAAGTAATGAAAAGAACGAGTTGATCTCGACTCGTACAATCACTGGTTGGTGAGTATGCATTGATTATAGGAAGTTGAATAATGCTACACGAAAAGATCACTTTCCACTTCATTTATTGGTTAAATGCTCGATACATCGACCGTTTATCAGCATATTGTTTTCTAGACGGTTATCAAGGTACAATAAAATTACCATAGCATCAAATGATCAAAAGAAAACTAATTTCACTTCCCCCTATGGCACAGTCGCATTTAGGAGGATACTTTTTGGTCTTTGCAATGCACTTGCTACTTTTCAGAGGTGTATGATATTTATTTCTCAAACATGATGGAGGAGATTATGGAAGTCTTCATGTATGATTTTTGGGTATTTGGCTCTATTTTTTGATCTTTTTTGTATAATTTTTCCCTTTTTTTTGCAGATATGTCAAGAAAAGAACTTAGTTCTTAACTAAGAAGTGCCAATTTATGGATCAAGAAGGCATTGTGCTTGGAGATAAAGTGTCATCCAAGGGACTGTAAGTAGACCGAGCCAAAGTGGTTGCAATTTAGAAGCTTCCACGCTTTCTAGGACATGTTAGGTTTTATCGTTGCTTTATTAAATATTTTCTAAAATTACTAAACCCTTGTGCAATTTAACAGAAAAGGATTATTATTTTTATTTTTGGTGATGAGTGTTGTAGGAATTTAACAGAATTAAAGACGAGTTGATTTCAACACTGATCATGGTTGTGTCAGACTGGAAGGAGCCATTTTAAGCAATGTGTGATGCTAGTGATTATGTTGTTGGAGATGTGTTGGGCAAAATAAGAGATGAGATGTTTCGAGCAATCTACCAGGAACTTAACACTCTTGATGGAGCACAACAAAATTATACCACAATTGAAGTCAACAAATTAAGTTCCTAACTAATTTACTCAAAGGTAATTGTTTATACTTATCATGCAGCGATTCACTATTTGTTTTCCTAGAACGATGCAAAGCCTAGGTTGTTTGGGTGGATCTTTCTACTACAAGAGTTTGACTTTGAGATTAAGAACAATAAGGGCAACAAAAAAATAGTAGCGGATCTTATCATCAAAGAAAACTTTCCATAAGAACATATTTTTGAGGTAACCTTTAAACTCGCTAATTTACAGACATTGCTAATTTTATTTCTTGTTGTGTTTTGTCTCCAAATCTAAATCACCATCAAAATAAAAAGTTCTTCCACGAGGCAAAGTTTTATTTGTGGGATGATCCCTAAGTTTTTTTAGAAGTGTGCTGATCAAATCATTAGACGATATGTGGTAGAAGAAGAAGCATGGGATATTTTTGAGAAATGTCATTATGCTCCATATGATGGTCATTTTGGAGCTTCAAGAACGATGATCAAGATATTGCAATATGGTTTTTTCTTCTTCTCCTTAGCATCCTCCATCTTTCATTTCATTCTTCTTCCATCCTTTTCCTCTACATCTGTAGAATTTTTCTTCTTTGGTTCCTCATCCTTGATTTTAACCATTGTACTCTCTGCGTTCACTCCTTTCGGGTTTTTCCAAGTATCACTTGGTAGTGTTCCAATGGCTCGATTTTCTATCTGGCTAGTTATTTGACCCATTTGAGCTTCCAATCTTTGCAAGATAACATCATGATTTTGTAGCATCGTTTCCATTCCCATGACATGTTTCATCGTAACATCCTCATAAACTGGTCTCCCCCTTGCTTGAATCCTGGGCGTGCTGTAGCTAACAATAATCCTTGTTGTCTCGCATGTTGAGGAGCCGAAAATAGAGGAATATGTGTTGGATTAAGAGCATTCCGAGTATTCTTCCAAGAAAAATTATGGTGATTTCTCCATCCTTCATTTATGTGGATATATATGGATCATATTTTTTTCTCCATTGATTTCCCACAAAACTCACCGCTTCTTCATAAAAAATGGGTTGTTCCTCGATGGCTATTACTTGGACTTTATTTGATTGATTTCGTTCCGGTTGAGAGAATTTATGGGCAAAACCATAAAATTTGGCCTTACAAGGTTTTGTTGATGCCGATATGGGTGGTGACCTAGATGGCAGAAAAATACCATTGATTATATGTTTACACTAGGTGATACGACAATAAGCTGGGTATCTAAGTTGAAAAAGAAAGTTGGGCTTTCGACCACTGAAGTTGAGTACATTGCATTACAGAAGCTAGCAAAGAGATGATATGGTTGAGATACTTTGTAGATGAACTAGGCCATAAGCTTGATAATAGCATTTATATTATGACAATTAGAGTGTTATTCATTTAGCAAAAATCATGTTTATCATGCTAGTACAAAACATATACATGTTCGGTACCATTTCATTATATCGGTACTGGAAGATGAAATCTTGATGCTTGAGAAGATTCCTAGAAGTAAGAATCCAGCTCATATGCTCACAAAGATTGTGACCATTGACAAACTGAAGTTTGTTCAACTTCAGTCGGGATGCAAGTATAAAAAGAGAGATATGAGCTACTGCATTGATGGTTTGAAAACATAATTGAAATCAAGTCTTCAAGTAGGAGAATTGTTAAAATTTGTAAGAGCCCAGTTCCCAAGCCCAGCCCATTTGTTTTAAGTAAATAAGTTAAATAATAATAATTAAAAAAAAAGAAATGTGAAATTTTGTTTTCTCTCTCCCCGTAGCCGAAGCTTCTTTCTCCTTCTTTGTCAAACAATTTTCGTTCCTTTTACTGTCGATTGTGGTCACACCGGTGATCAAAAAATTACAGTAAATACATATTCGGAATCCTTTCGACGAGAGCTATCCATTGATACCAAAATTTCGCAGAAAACTCGCGACTCTCGGAAACCCGTTAGAGACCGCCGCATGTTTTCGCCGGAAAAGTTGGAAGAAAGCTTGGGTTATGTTGTTTGAAGCTTAAATTCGAAGCTTTGAGCAATTTTCGAAATTTCAGAGGTATAATTATGATTTTAGGGTTTCGAATTTTGGGGATTTTAATTCAATTGAGTTCCAATAATTAATATATATTGGATTATTGATTGTAGGTGTTATATCGGAGTCGATTGGAGGTATTAAGCTAATTTTCGAAATTTAATTAGATAATATTTTGAATTTAGCCTATTAATTTGGGAATTTATGATTTTTGAAATTGTTAAATTGTTATTGGGATGTGTTTATAGTATTAGAGATAAAAAATGAAAATTTTGGACATTCCTAGAAAATATCGAAAATTTCTGATTCGGTACGATTGAATTTTCGAAATTTCAAGTTGTCTGGTATTGAGAGATTTAAGTTAAATAAATCGCTATATTTGACTTTGCGATGAGTTTTAGGAATTTTAAAGCCTAAATTATGGATTTTTAGAATTTTAGGCTAAATTAGTGAATCTTGGAAAAATAAATTGAACTTGATATGAAATGTATTATTTGCCACAGGATTGGATTATTCGAGAAATCCTTAAGAAATTTCAGTGGTAAATTAAGGGTTCAGTTGAGGTACGTATGAACTGTTTTCATTACGACGTCTATTATGACGTGAGATGACGTTGAGTATGTTGTAATGAGTTTTGGCGTGCTTTATGTGCTTCTGTGAATACGTGATTGCATTCATGTCTTTATTTGTGTTGATACTATTAATGCATTGCATTTCGAGCCTTGACTCCTTTGATTACTATTGATATTGATATTGATCTATCGAGTTGTTACGTCATCGATGGAGCGGGTGGGTAGGATTAGCACTCCTGATGACTTGCACGAGGGCTGAGCGGGTAGCTCCCGTACCCTCGATGCTACGTGCATGGATGAGTGGCGACTTGATGTTGCGTTGCTACGTTCCTGGCACGGGTGGCCACTGTTACTGTTGTTGATGCGATTCATTTGGACTCTGTTTGGTATCCATTATCGGTTGTTACCCTTCACGTATTGCATTACATTGCATTGTATCGCATTTTACTTGATTTCATTTCATGTCAGTTATATTTGTCGTAATATTACTGGTTCGTCGTACTGGGGCCCGACCCCTCGTTTCTTTTTATGATGTGGTTGTTTTTGATGCCATAGCAGGTTATTCAGGAGGATTTGACGCGTCTGGTGGAGCGTCAAGTAGTGGTGCCCAGTCGTCGAGTCATGGTTGAGAGTTCCCAGATATATACTATATTATAGAGTCATACATTTACCGGAGAGATGCCCCGTGTAGCTGTACTGTTATTTTTACGATGTTTTGAATTGATAGTTGTGTGATCGAGCCTTGCCGGCTTTGCATGTGTTTAGTCCTGGCCAGTGCGGCTATAGGTTGTGAATTGATGTTGTGACTTTATTTCGAGTATATAAATATTATTTGTGATGTTTTGATTTTTTTGGGATGTCCTATTTACGAATAGGTCATGCCGAAATTTCTGTAGGCCCAAAATGGAAAATTTTAATCGCTTTCGCTGTTTACATTAATAAATCCTGGTTGTTTGGTCATTAAATATTAATCAGGAGCACGGGCCCCCACAAAATTTGAACATGTGTTTTTGACGAAAATTGTAGGCAAGAAAAGTGTGCCTATGTTCACATATGACATCCAATGTGAACGTCCACACTACCATCCAAATGATGGCTAACAAATTTTGAATTTACATTTTACTTTCACATTTGATGAGTTTTCTATATATAGAGCTCATTTGTTCATTTGCTAGATATCACATATAAGCTTTCTAAGAATCTCAAGCTCAAGAGAGCAACTTAAGTGATAAGAAAAAATTAGTGTTATCGAGAAATTTTTTTCTCGGTTATGCTCATGTTGGGATTGTGATATGTTGAGTGTTTTGTATATACTTGTAATTTTTTCCCTCTAATAAATATTTGCAGTAGCTTCATGAACGTAGCATATATTGGGTGAACCACATAACCACATAAATATTTGTGTTGTTGTTGATTATTTTATTCTGCATTTTTGGTACTATATTATCATCATGATCGACATTGTTTCGATATATTACTCAACGCTTTAGAAACATTTCCCAGTTTACATCTTCATTTGTATTCATGTTGAGCTATTAGCCTTTTATAGGTCTGGTGGAAGCGTGATGGCTGCCTTCTGTTTGAAAAACAACCTATAGAAAATAAAACTAGCCCAAGATGGAGGCAGGAAATATTGATTAATTAATGCCTTGGCTTGCCTTGCCTTGTATTTTGCAATGAAATCATAAGGATGCATTTTGGTAAGAGACTAGGAGTATCATAATTTCAGGATGAAAAGGTCTTTCAGTACGTTTTTAGGTAAAGTGATATCCATTTCTTTGAGCCTCAATGTTTGAGGAAATCTACTCAGCTTTACAAGTGACATTCCCTTCATGATGTTTTCATCACATATATATTTTTATTTTCATTAACTTAATTGGATCCTGAAAAATATGGTTTAGAAAAATGACAGAGATATATGACCAAGTCATGGACAAGTTACAAAAGAGAATTTTTAAATGCATGCAAGTGGACAAGGAAAGATCTCCTGCATGTAATTGGATGAAAATTTTGTATTTTTTTTTTTTGGAAGAAGAATCCTATTTTCTTCAATATTTCTTTTTTAAGTAGATCTTGTTGTATTATATGTAAAATATGATAATTTGCATGCATTTGTCTTGTTGTATTAACTGTTCAAATGCCATATTCAATGTTTGTCATGAATTTCTTTTCAAGTGTGAGTAATCAAAGTTAAAGATAATTAATGCGTGATCTAAATCATTGATCACATTTGTATTGTATTATATTGTAAGTCATTGCATATAAAAGACACAAATAATACGTTTTGTTTCCTCATGTATCCTCTTGTTCTTTGTCCGGCGGTTTTGTTTTATTGCTCAATATATTTCATCTTTATTCAAAGCTTCCAACAGCTCATCATAATTGATTCTAATCGAAGTCTTTGCATACCATATATTACTGGTACCCAAAAAAATGTGGTAGACCCACACCCAATTTCTCCTCTGCAAAGAAATATTATAATACAAAAACATGTGATCTAAAGATTTGTTGGCCCTACCATTGAGCAAACCTTCGAGTCCAAACTCAACATGACATAGAAGAAAAAATTTGAAGGTGGAGAAACTAGCACATCCCAAATTTAAACAAAGAAGAAGAAGCAAAAGTTGCAGTAACCACATGACAAGACAAAAGGATGATGAAATCTTTTCATCGGAAGTCAAAATGGGAGATGAAAAATTACAACCTGTTTACAGCAAAGGAACTGTAGCTGTGAGAACGAAGTGAGGTAACACCAAATTTATTGTAAATGTCCTCTATGTCCCTGATCTTATTGGACAATTAATTCAAAATGGTTACTCAGTCAATTTTGAAAAAAAAAATGAATGTAAAATAAGGGATCTGAAGAATCTTTTTTATGGCATTTGAGATATGGACATTTGAACTACTATGGACTGAGACTGTTGAAACAGTGAAATATTGTGATTGGATTCCCTAACATTGAACTTTGGACCAAATATGTGAAGGA
This sequence comes from Primulina huaijiensis, assembly GCF_012295235.1. Taxonomy (NCBI): domain Eukaryota; kingdom Viridiplantae; phylum Streptophyta; class Magnoliopsida; order Lamiales; family Gesneriaceae; genus Primulina; species Primulina huaijiensis. The sequence goes on along the minus strand of NC_133308.1, from coordinate 7,323,682 downwards.
TGTATTTATGGTAAAATGCATCGATTACCTTTTCCTAAGTCTGCTTGGAGAGCAAAACAACCTCTTGAACTGATACATGCTGACATTTGTGGACCAACAAGGACATATATCATCATTTCAAAGAAAAAATATTTTCTTCTGTCTGTTGATGATTTTAGTAGGATGATGTGGGTGTTCTTCTTGGAGTAAAAATCAGAAGCTTTTGCAGTATTTATCTGGTTCAAGAAGATGGTTGAAATACAGAGCAATTTCTAGCTCAAAACTCTTAGAACTGATTGTGATGGGGAATTCTTGTCTAAAGAATTCTCAAATTATTGCAGTCAGGAAGGAATCCAGGGGCAGTTTACAGCACACTACACACCTCAGAAGCATGTTGAAAGCAAAAGTCTTCCCAATACTTTTTGGGCTGCAACTGTCAATACTGCCGTATACATCCTCAACAAATCACCAACGAAGGCCAATCCAAATTAAACTCCTTACGAAACTTGGCACAAGCGCAAACCAGAAATCAGACATTTTTGAGTTTTTGGACGTCTAGCTTATTCCTCTCATTCCTTCACAACAACGAGATAAATTCGACGAAAAAGTTGAAAAATACATTTTTATTGGCTACAGTGATGAATCAAAGGCAAATAGTTTATTTAATTATAAACAAACGAGTTAATTAATAATTTCAACATACATACACTTTGATGAAATGAAAGCTTGAGACTTGGAAAATAAAAATTCAATTGAACCAAAAGAAACAAAAGATTCTGGTGCAAATTCTACTGTGGATCCAGTACACGACCAAAATATTTTTAGCTCAGATTCTAATTCAGAGTCCCCATTGAGAAAGGTACGTTCAATAAGTGAAATTTTTATTTATCAAATGTTGCATTTTTCTCTTGTGAACCACAGAAATTTGAAGAGGTTGTGAAAAATAAGTTTGGCAAAAAGCCATGGATGATGAAATTGATACTATTATGAAAAATCGAACTTGAAACTTGGTTGATCATCCCAAAAATAAAGATGTGGTCGGATTAAAGTACCAAATTCAATGAAGATTGTTCAATCCAAAAACACAAACCTCGGCTTGTTGCAAAAGTCTATTCACAACAGCTTGGGATTGACTTCCATTAAATATTTGTCTCTGTTATGAGAATGAAAACTATTCGCATTGTACTTGCTGTTGTTGAACAAAAAGAATTATCAGTCTAACAACTTGATGTCAAATCAGCTTTCTTATATAGAGAGTTGCAGGAAGAAGTCTACCTAAAACAGCCACAAGGCTACATAGTGAAAGGAAAAGAAAACATGGTACATCACCTTCACAAAGCTCTTTATGGTTTGAAACAAGTACCTCGAGCATGTAACAGTAAAATCGACAGTTATTTTACAAACAAGATTTGCTGGAAAAATTTAACATGTCAATGTGTAATCCTGTCACAACTCCGATGGCCTTAAATGAAAATTTGCTGCAAAAAGAAGGAGCAAAAAAACCAATGCAACAATTTATCGAAGTTTAGGGGGTTCACTGATGTACCTCACAAACACAAGACCAGATACTGTCCACTATGTGAACATGATATCCAGATTCTTGAATTGTTGTTTGGGTATTCAAATATGAGAGGAGAAGCAAGAAGAAAACAAAAATAATGGTTTTGTAGAGGCAAGTGTTGAACACGTTCTCCTTAAGAAGAATTTGCCCTCACAATGTGCTAGAGTTGGTGGCAATCGTCTCCCAAGATACAACTACAACACTTGAATAATGAGTACTCAAATATTCAAGTTCTATCACAAGGAAATGAAGGAACTCTCTCTTGTTGAAGAAGGAAGAAGAAGAAGAAGATATGCTAATGATGTTATGTATTTTTGTATGTGTTTTGATTTTCAATAAATCAAACATTTAATGTTTTTTCAAGTGAAAAGACATGAGCTTTCATTCATAAGGATGTCCCTTGGCCATTGTAACTGACCACAATCATCAAACAATGCCAAGGAAATGAAAAGATGCAAGAAAATTCGAAGGGACACGAAGGCCTGCAAGGGCGCCCGCTGGCTCCTGCGCGTGCGCGCGCTGCCGAGCGCTCTCGGCAGGCGCTCGGCAGACGCGCGCACTTGCGCGCAGGTGCGCACCTGTTACTGCCAGGCGCGCGCACTTGCGCGCAGATCAACGCGCAGGTGCGCGTCTGCTACTGTTCACGACCTTTTTTTTCTTTTCCGTCCCTCACATGTTCCGACTACTCGTTTGAAGTTCTTTCAACATTCGATGAACTTGTTTCGAGTTTAATTCAGAACCACCGAACTTAATATTCATTCATTAAGCTTCGCTTTTTTTTTCGAATTTTTTCAATCAAACACATTGATTAATTTGCTTAATTTTCATTCATTAAGCATCAAAATTTTCCAACAATCCCCCACATGAATGAAATTAATGCATGAATGCTCGTGATGCATAAGAGAGAGTATATACGAAAAATTATCATATCAGGAGATGTGGCTTTTGGCTTTGAACCTTCCATAGTGGAATACAATCGGATTTACTAGGCCACGAAGTGAACGTGATGTCTTGAACTTCTAGGCGGGTCATGTAAACCCAGACAACTGTACCCACATGATAACCTTTCTTCCATTTCCATTTTGTTTTATCGGTTGTGTCCGTTTTGGCCATGGAACACATCTTGGCTTCATACGTGTTTCATCGAGGCGGCCCGTCCTCACACGTACATAGGTGATCTCCTTGTAAAAGGGTATCCTACTTACCCCGCTTTTGCAAGTTACGGAATCATTAAAAGTACAATACTTAACATCACTACCTTTGTAGGCAATTTCACTCATCGTATTAGGAATGAGGAGTGATTCCTCAAGTTCTCATAATTTAGTTTTCCCATTGAACCAAGATCTTGGGATCTCCAATCAACAAGGTTGGGTTGCCACTATGAAAACTTTATTTGGTAGGTTTTAAACCCATTCTTCTTGACAGACAGTACATTTGATCTCTATTTAATGCTTTTGTAAGCGGATCCGCTAAGTTATCCTTTGATTTAATATAATCAATTGATATAACTCCATTAGAGATCAACTGTCGTACAGTATTATGTCTTCGACGAATGTGTCGAGACTTGCAATTGTACATACTGTTTTGTGCCCTTGCAATTACCGACCGACTGTCGCAATGTATCAAGATTGCTGGCACTGGACTTGTCCAACATGGAATGTCTTCTAGAAAGTTGCGAAGCCATTCTGCTTCTTCTGAACCTTTATCTAGCGCTATGAACTCCGATTCTATAGTAGATCTAGCAATGCAAGTTTGTTTCGATGACCTCCAAGAGACTGCTCCTCTACCAATGCTAAATACATAGCCGCTGGTGGATTTGGAGTCCTTGGTGTCAGAAATCCAATTTGCATCACAGTATCCTTCAAGTACTGTAGGATACCTTATGTAATTTAGTCCATATTCTGATGTGTGCTTTAAATATCTAAGCACCATTGTCAACGCTTTCCAATGTGCATCACTAGGGTTACTTGTAAACCGACATAACTTGTTAACAGCACAAGCGATATCAGGTCTAGTACAGTTAGTGATGTACATAAGGCTTCCAATAATTCTGGAGTATTCCAATTGAAAACTGGTTCTCCACGATGTTTCGCCAAATGGACATTTACGTCTAAAGGCGTTTTTACTGGGGTAGAGTCATAAGCGTTAAACTTATTTAACACTGTTTCTACATAATGAGACTGAGATAGGACTATTGCTTCTGGAGTTCTAAAGATTTTAATCTCTAGAATTACATCAGCAATACCCATATATTTCATATCAAAATGTTTTGTCAACATTTTCTTTGTACTCTTAATAAACTCTTGGCTATTCCGCATTATTAGCATGTCATCCACATATAGACATACCATCACATAAGATTCTCGAGTGCCTTTAATGTAAACACATTTGTCACACTCGTTAATCTTAAATCCGTTTGACAATACTACCTTGTCAAATTTTTCGTGCCACTGCTTGGGCGCTTGTTTAAGTCCGTATAGTGACTTAATTAAACGACAGACTTTTCTTTCTTGTTCTTTAACAATGAAACCTTCAGGTTGCTCCATATATATTTCTTCTTTAATTTCACCATTTAAGAATGCTGTTTTGACATCCATTTGATGTATTTCAAGGTTATGCAAAGCTGCAATAGCAATGAGCACACGAATGGATGTTATTCTTGAAACTGGTGAGTACGTGTCGAAGAAATCATGACCTTCTCTTTGTCTATAGCCTTTAGCCACAAGCCTGGCTTTGTATTTTTCAATACTTCCATCAACTCTAATTTTCTTTTTCAATATCCATTTGCATCCCAATGGCTTGGTACCTGGTGAAAGATCCACTAGTTCCCAAGTATGGTTTTGCAAAATGGAATCCATTTCAGAGTTGATGGCTTCTTTCCAATAAGGAGCTTCAGGGCTACCCAGAGCATCTTGTATGTTCTTTGGTTCATTTTCCAACATAAAAGTATGGAAATCTGGACCAAAGGACTTTGAGATTCTAGCCCTTTTGCTTCTTCTTGGCTCTTGCTCCTTTGAAGAGCCTTCCAATGGTATAGCATTTTCATTTAGAGTTGGGTCATGTGTAGGTCCTTGACCTTCATGCTCCATCTCAAGTTTTCGCTTGCCAGAACCATTTTCTTTCCTTTCTTTACAAGGAAATATATTTTCAAAAAATACTGCATTTCTTGACTCAATTGTCATGCCCGTATTCATTTCTGCGTTTTCAGATTTGTGCACTATAAACCTATAGGCACTACTATTATGTGCATACCCGATGAATATGCAGTCGACCGTCTTTGGTCCAATTCGCTCTTGTTTAGGCTTTGATATTTCAACCTTAGCTAGAAACCCCCACACTTTAAGGTACTTGTAGGAAGGTTTTTGACCTTTCCACAATTCATAAAGTGACTTGTCATTTTTCTTATGGGGTATCTTGTTCATGATGTGATTAGCCGATAGTATTGCTTCCCCCCACAAGTTTTGGGGTAATCCTGAACTTATTAACATAGTATTCATCATATCTTTCAGAGTTCGATTCTTTCTTTCGGCAATGCCATTCGATTGTGGAGAATAAGGAGCAGTCGTTTCATGAATTATACCCACAGATGTGCAGAATTCATCAAACGGTGCTCTGTATTCGCCCCCTCTATCGCTTTGAACCCTCTTTATATTTTTGCCTAGTTGATTCTCAACTTCGGTCTTATAACCTTTGAATGCTTCAAGAGCTTCGTCTTTAGACCTCAAAAGATATACGTAACAGTACCTTGTATTATCATCAATGAATGTTACGTAATATCTTTTCCCTCCTCTAGTTTGTACAAACTTTAAATCACCAAGATCAGTGTGTATTAGTTCTAGAGGAGTTGTAAATCTTTCAATTGAGTGTTAAGGCGCTTTGGTCATTTTTGCTTCAACACATATTTCGCATTTGTGTGTTGGATCGACGTTGTGTTTAGGTAATAATTCCAGTTTCATTAAACGTTGCAAGGTATTAAAATTTACGTGTCCTAAACGAACATGCCATAAATGAGAACACTCAAGCAAGTAAATAGAACTTTTGTCTTTATTTCTTTCAACAAAATTTTGGCGTATAACCATTACATTCGACTTGAAAAGATTCTCATCGGGATATCTTTTTTCAATAAAATGACCATTCTTGGTCAATACAACCTTGTTAGACTCAAATACTAGTCTAAACCCGTATTTGACCAACAGAGACCCCGACACGAGGTTCTTTCTTATGTCCGGTACATGAAGTGCATCAACAAGAGTTACTTCCAAACCCGATGTCATCTTCAGTACCACATTTCCGGTGCCCACCACCTCAGATGTAGCAGAGTTCTCCATGTATAGTTTTCTCCCGGTCGATGGAGTGTATGTGGAGAACATCCCCTTGTTGGAGCATATTTGTCGAGTTGCTCCAGTATCAACCCACTACTCGTTGGAGTTTTCCACCAAATTTGCTTCCAAAATAACTGCAGACAAATCGAGTCGAGAAAAATCAAATGGTACCGACCTTTCTTGAATTACGTTGGCTTGAGGATTTCCCTTCTTTGGCTTCCTACAATCCTTAGCCATGTGGTTCGGTTTTCCGCAGTTATAACAAGTGCCTTTGAACTTCTTCTTGTTTGGTGGTTGTTGGCCTTGTTGTGGTTGCTTCTCAAACTTCCTCTTTTTCCCTTGGAAACTCGATTCAACAATGTTCACCCTTGCTATCATTTTACTTGCCTTGGCCTCGTTGCCCTTGTTGTCCTCTTCTATCCTCAATCTCACAATGAGATCCTCCAATCCCATCTCATTTCTTTTGTGGTTCAAATAATTCTTGAAATCCTTCCACAACGGAGGGAGTTTCTCGATCAATGCAGCAACTTGGAAGGACTCGCTTAGACTCATTCCTTCCGCATGAATCTCGTGCAAGATAAGTTGTAATTCTTGCACTTGACTCATCACGGACTTTGAGTCCACCATCTTGAAGTCCAAAAATCTCCCAACAATAAATTTCTTCAAACCAGCATCCTCCGCCCTGTATTTCTTATCAAGCATATCCCAAAGTTCCTTGGCGGTCTTGACTTGACAATACACATTGTACAATGCATTGTCAAGTCCATTGAGGATGTAGTTCTTGCACAAGAAATCACTTTGGTTCCAAGCATCCAAAGCGACCCTCTTGTTGGTGTCTGTCTCGTTTTCAGCAACAGTGGGAGGATCCTCCTTCAAGGACCTTGACAAACTCAATGTTGTGAGATAGAAGAGCATCTTTTGTTACCATCTTTTGAAATCCGCACCAGAAAACTTTTCTGGTTTCTCTCCTGGTGCAACGGTTGCATGTTGTGTTGTAGATGATGATGCCATTGATATTCTTCTTGCAAATGAATAAAAATAAAAAAATCTTCTTAAGATTGTTGTTTGGGTATTCAAATATGAGAGGAGAAGCAATAAGAAAACAAAAATAATGGCTTTGTAGAGGCAAGTGTTGAACACTTTCTCCTTAAGAATAATTTACCCTCACAATGTGCTAGAGTTGGTAACAATCTTCTCCCAAGATACAACTACAACACTTGAATAATGAGCACTCAAATATTCAAGTTCTATCACAAGGAAATGAATGAACTCTCTCTTGTTGAAGAAGGAAGAAGAAGAAGATATGCTAATGATGTTATGTGTTTTTGTATGTGTTTTGATTTTCAATAAATCAAACATTTAATGTTTTTTCAAGTGAAAAGACATGAGCTTTCATTCATAGGGATGTCCCTTGGCCATTGTAACTGACCACAATCATCAAACAAAGCCAAGGAAATGAAAAGATGCAAGAAAATTCGAAGGGACACGAAGGCCTGCAGGGGCGCCCGCTCGCGCCTGCGCGCGCGCGTTGCCGAGCGCACTCGGCAGCGCTCGACAGCGCCTGCCGAGCGCACTCGACAGCGCCTGCCGAGCGCACTCGGCAGCGCTCGACAGCGCCTACCGAGCGCTCTCGGCAGCGCTTGCCGAGCGCGCGCCTGCCTGTGCGCCGATCCGCGCGTAGGTGCGCGTCTGCTACTGTTCACGACCTTTTTTTTTCTTTTTTGTCCCTCACATGTTCCGACTACTCGTTTGAAGTTCTTTCAACATTTGATGAACTTGTTTCGAGTCTAATTCAGAACCACCGAACTTAATATTCGTTCATTAAGCTTCGTTTTTCTTTTCGAATTTTTTCAATCAAACACATTGATTAATTTGCTTAATTTTCATTCATTAAACATCAAAATTTTCCAACTCAAAATTTTCCAACATGAATGACCCAAGTCAAATTCATTTTTCTAATGCTAAACGAATTCTACGATCTTTGTAAGGAACAAAAAATATTGGTATAAAATATATCAAAGAAGATTACAATAGTCTAATTGGCTACACCGCCAGAGACTGGGTTGTATCAATTGATGATAGGAAAAGCACGTCTGGATATGTATTATGTAGTGGTACAAAACCAATTTCTTGGTCTTCAAAAAAAAGACAGTTGCACTTTCATCGCCGAAGCAGAATATATTTTTGCCACTAATTTTGTTTGTCAAGCAATATGGTTACGAAAAGTTCTTAAAAATTTACAACAAGAGTCAGAATGTTCTGTAAGAATATTCTGTTGTAACATATATATTTCCTATTGCTATGACAAAAAATCCTGTTTGCATATAGAACTTCGTCAACATTTCATCAAGAATCTCGTCAATGACAGAGAAATTCAGTCGACTTTTGTTAACACTCGAGCCAGTTACAGACCCCTTCACAAAGCCAGTATCTTCAAAAAAATTGGATCATCTCAAGAATCGTCGTATGTGTATTACAAATTAAAGAGGGGTGTAAAATATAATATTAATAATTTGTATGCATATATCTTGTTGTACTAATTGTTCACGTTGTCAAAAAGTGTAGGCTATCACATGTCATATTCAATATTTTGTCATGAATTTGTTTTCAAGTGTGAGTAACCAAAGTCAAGGATAATTAATGCAAGACATGCGTGATCTAAATCATTGATCAAATTTGTATTGTATTATATTGTAAGTCATTGCCTATAAAAGACAGTCGATGATGTAAAGAAGTAGTGAAGAAAAAATACATTGTGTTTCCTCCTTTATCTTCAGGTTCTATTTTTTATTGCTCAATATATTTCATCTTTATTCAAAGCTTCCAACAGGTCATAATCATAATTGATTCTAATAGAAGTCCTTGCATACCATATATTACTGGTACCCAACATTAGAATCGGGATATTGGTTCCTGTCGTCTGTTTTTTCAGAATGCTTTGACAGACATATCCTCTACGAGTTCAGACTCCAGACATCATGGATTACTGGAAAGAGTTGGCTGATGATGTAAGCTTGTGCAGCCTTTTTTAATCTGATGTGTACCTTTTTATTTAATTTTATGTTGGCTTGACTATTATATATGTAAATAACATAGGTTAGTAGTTGAAATAGCTATCTAAAGCAAATTTTATTTTTCTTTTCACTGAATCAGTGGGAGATGAAGCAGAATATCATCGCATAAATAATCGAGTCAGTTTTTTTTACTTTTATTTTTCTTTTCACTGAATTCTTTCTTGATTTTGATTCTCATACATTATATTTTGGTGCTCATGTTTGTTACCAACCCCAGAAAAATGGCTTCCTTGACTTGAGTTTAACAAAAATGATAGATAAGGATGACACGGTGTAAGAAAACTCTATGTTGATTGAGCAAATGTCACAGCATTGTCGATGTTTTGGGCTATTAAATTGATATCTAGAACATAATAATGTGCTTCTGGGTGGACAAGTGCAAAAAAATCACAAGCTATTAAAAATTATCTCAATGAATATTTTTTTTAATTAAAACCAGATAATTCCAAAAGTCCTTCCCAAGTAAGATAGACTAACTATTGATATGTAAGTTCTTCCCAAGGTTGTTTTTTATGTTTCTGATAAATTCTGCATCATTCTATTCTTTGATTTATTTATCGTGCTCATGCATATATCTCTTCCATTCTATAAACTTCCTTCCACTGTTTCATATCCTGGTGCAGGTCTATTGCTGGAAAGATTTAAGGTTTTCGTCTTGGCAAGATTTTTCTAGGGTACTGGGACTCCTACTCCTGACGAACAGCCTAAGCAGATCTGGGATACTGACAGTGGTCAGGAACTAGGCTAGATTGAAGAAGATACCCAAGTTGAACCAGGTATGATCGATGGTGACATGGATGCGGAGGTTGATTTAGGCCATCCATGTGTGTAGTAGCATTTGTTTCCCCTCATGACTGGGGTTAATACTGAGCTTATGGACTAAAATTGAAAAAGAATCAATAAAGCCAATAGTGAAAAATATGATACTGATAGCAACAACCTATTACGTTCACAATTGCAATTGAGTTTTGGATAATGTGTGGCTTCAGTGGTTACTTACGAGTAAACTGAGCTAGCATTCTTAGACATGGTCCTAGCAACCGCTTGACGATAATTCCATGTTTCTTCTTCATTACCAACCCAATTAACAAAAATTTACCAAGTGGAAGGTTGTAATCGTCTTCCAAAATTGATCCGGAGCATAATTGAATGCCTTTGATATTCAGTACTATCGGACTAAATCCTGATTCCCTCCACCCTTTGATTGCATCTAAAAGTGCCTTAGTTAAGCTCCTAGCTTTATACGCCACGTAAATGCTAGCTATGCAGCTAGTGACGGTTGCAAATACAGTAATGACTTCCAATAAGGGAATGTTGTATTCTACTGGACGTGGAGCTCGATTCGCTAGATTATGGAATCCACGCTGTATGCTTGAGATTTTGACCTTGAATCTGGTCTGCTCGTTGGGTACTGGGGTGATCTTGATCTCAAGTTTGGATCCATTTGTTCCGTCAAAAGCTTCCATCTTCTTTATGGCGATACATGATCTCGCGAGGGTACTATTAGTTGCCATTTGATCTAGAAAATAGTAATGATCAGAATGTCCAAAAAATATTAGTCACAGACAATAACACAAATCTAAACTTGGAACAAAAGCAAAATAATGCAGTCAATTCTCTTAAAAGTTGCAAGCCACAATTTCACTGTTTTTGGGATATTTCTTTATATTAGTTTCAAGAAACAAGAAACAGGAAACTATAGACATGTTTCTTAGAATCCCGAATAGGATCATGACATTACTAATCAGAGACATTCAAGAAAGCTTGAATATTCACTAGTTATATATGTGATGTTGAAAATATTTATTGATGAAAAAAGAGTAAATTAAAAACATATAATTGAATTACTCCATAATATATATTCTATTCTTCAGTTGGATCATTACCTAAAACCCACAAGTAACGGTGAATTTTTTCCGGTTGATAACAAGTACTTATTAGAATTTCAGCAAGACAAAAAATTGACCATATGAAACACAAAAAAAGGTTGTTCACACGCACCATCGTACATTCAATATATTGACCCGCACGAACCAAGAGACGACTCATGTCATGTGTATATGTACATGTTACATTGAGTCGTTAATAGTAAAAAAGAAGAGGTTTGTGTCATCGTATAAGCATCAAAATTCAATATTTTGGAGCCATTGGCATAACTGAGGCAACGTTGAACAAACCCTAAATGAAGACATTACAAACTTAAGAATAAAACTAACCTTGATTTACGGTAGCAGCTGCGATGAGGCAAAGTTGAAGATTTTGTTTAACTTTTACTGCTAAGTAAAAAGGGTTTTATTAAGATGATTTGGATCATTATGGATGGACTGTGCAACCCACTTCTTAATCAAGCCCCAAAAAAAAAACCTACTGTTATTATTGATTGCACAGGATATTTTTATTTATAGCGTAATATATATTATCTATCATGATTTTTAATCATTCTTTAAATTGAATGAAAGGAAGATAACATAAATATAAATATAATTTTGATTCATATATATTTTTTTAATGTGGATAAGGTTTCTTAGAAGTCAAATTTTAGGTTAATTTATAGATATGGGTTATATTTGTAATTTTTTAGATGTCATATGAAGAGACCGAATAGATTATTATAGCTAGGGGTATTCAAACTTCGAATAAAATCGAAAATCTAAATCGAAAAAGAAGAACAATGAATTGAACCAAAAACCGAATTTTATATATGTCTAAATGTTTTATCCGAAGTTTGAACCGAAAAACGAATTTTAGGTGACACGTCACTATTTTTCGGTGTCACATCACTATTTTTCAATATCACAACATTATTTTTTGGTGCCACGTTAAGTGAATAAAAATGCAAGTTATTGGATTAAAACCGTGAATTAATCGATAACATGAAAATTAAAAAAATATATATACAAATTACAAGACCAAAAATTGTTCGACCAAAAACAGTTGTCGCATGCACATAAACACTAATTAAAAAAAAAAAACTAGTATGTATAATCTAAATTATACTAAGGTCGCGTTTGTTTGTTTTTTTTTTGGGTAATTAACATGGGATGTGTTTATTAGTCCCAACTAATCCAATGCTTACTTACAAAACTAAAACATTCCTTAAACACAAAGGCTCGTAAATAATTGGATTTGGCAATGAGTTTTAGTCTTTAATTTCAATAAGGATAAATAATCTATGGTTTTGTAAAATGGAAAGAAAATGAAAATCTTCTAATTTACCTTATTAAGATCGGGAGATTGGTTTCGAGGGGATGCATAAACAATCTCAACAAATATCAAAATTAACTCGGTTGGGTTAACACTAAGTTTGAATTCTCGTCAGTTGGTATCAATAACACAGTTATGCATTGTGCAAAAATAAGTTCACTAAAACAGTTAAACACTGAAAGTGGCTAATAAAATGAACATTTGGGCTATCAAACTGATATAAAAACAGAAAGTAAAATGTACAAAATATTTTCTAGATATTCGAAGATTCGAACAACTCTTATGTCACCCATTTTTCCACTCAAGAAAGATTCACTAGAAAACTTTGGTGATTACAAGCAATTTGTAAAAAAATCGATTCAGTGAGACTTATCTCTTGCCCAATGAAACTCCTAGAATACTTCACAAACTTAAACGAATGATCATTAAGACTCTTACTGTCAATTACAAGTACTTTTGAAACAACAAAATGGGAAAGCCGAATGCAAGAATAGAAACCGTGTGTATTTAAGAAGTTGATCAACAATGACATCCTATGAGATAAACATGGGAATGAAACCAATTTTAAATAATTTCATGTTTTTGTTTGTGTTTGCTATGTTTTGAATGAGAGAGATCACCTTGAAAAATTTGCCTCGAAAAGTGATTAGTATTTATTCCTTGGATATGACATTAATAGTCGTGCTTATCGGATATTTAATCTTAGAACTATGACTATTATAGAGTCTATTACTGTTGTTTTTGATGAACATGCAGATCTGAAAAAGAAAACTATTGAGGACATGGATGACCTGCTGGAAATTTCAATCTCACTAGAAAATTCAGGTGTTGTCCCAGATGTTGCAACACCGAGCACAACACTTTGAACCCCAGGATGAACATCAGAGTGATGATGATGCAATTGAAGATGGAATGAATATTCCAAACGAAATTAAGAAAATCATCTATCATATCAAATTATTGAAAATGTACATGGAGATATTCAAACTCGAAAGAAAGAAAAGGTTGTTAGCACAAGATGTTCGGGTTAGTATGCACGAGTTCCATGTACTCCCAGGTTAGACATCTATGCTTTGTATCCCACTTTGAACCCAAAAATATTGACGAAGCTTTAAAAGATGAGTTTTGGACAAATGCGATGCATGATAAGCTTGAGCAATTTGTTCGAAATGATGCGTAGTATTTAATTCCACCTCCTGAAAATGGTAACATAATTGGTACAAAATGGATTTTTAAAAACAAAACTGATGAGTCAGGAAACATCATTCGGAACAAAGCTAGGTTGGTTGCTCAAAGGTACACACAGGTAGAGGTGATTGACTTTGATGAGACCTTTGCTCCTGTAGCATGTATTGAATCAGTCTGACTATTGCTAGTCATTGTATACTATATGAAGATCAAACTCTATCAAATGGATGTGAAGAAGTATATGTTAGACAACCTAAAAGATTTGAAATCCACACCACTTGGATCACGTTTATAAGTTGAAAAAGGCTCTTTATGGATTGAAGCAAGCACTGCGTGCATGGTACGTTAGACTGACCGAGTATTTTCTCGAAATTGGCTTCAAACGAGGTGAAGTAGACAAAACTCTTTTTATTCAAAAGCCTAAAGGTGAAATTCTTATCTGTCAAGTTTATGTGAATGACATCATTTTTGGTGCATCTTCTCAAACAAATGCATGATAGTATTTTTCTATGCCAAAGTAAATATGCCAAGAATCTGATTAAGAAATTTGCAAAAGAAAATACTAAACACATCAGAACACCTATAGGCTCTAGTGAGAAATTGTGCAAGGATGATGTTGCCGAAAGTGGTGACAACACCTTATACCGCAACATAATAGGAAGCCTCTTGTATTTGACTGCTAGTCGTCCTGACATAATGTTTAGCATCTGTTTGTGTGCTCGTTACCAATCAAATCCTAAAATTTCACATCTAAAAGTTGTGAAGCGTATTCTACGCTACATAGCTGAAACTATAGACTTAGGATTATGGTACACTCAAGAAACTAATACCAACCTGGTAGGTTTTTCAGATGCCGATTGGGTTGGAGATTTAGATGATAGAAAGTGCACAACAATAGGATGTTTCTACCTTGGCAATAATTTAGTCTCATGGTATAGTCGGAAGCAAAATTGTGTATCACTTTCAACTGTTGAATCCGAATATGTTGCAGCTAGACGTTAGTGCTCCCAACTGTTGTGGATGAATCAAATGGTAGAAGATTGTGGGCTTAAAATTGAGAACTTACTTGTGTACAGTGAAAATTCTAGCGCAATTGACATTTCAAAAAATTCAGTACAACACTCTCAAACAAAACACATTGACATCTGACATCATTTTATTCGAGATTTAGTAGAAAAAATTTTAATCTGTATGAAATTTGATGATACAAATAAGGGTGTTCAAACTTCGGATAAAACCGAAAAAACCGAACACCGAACCGAACCGAACCGAAAGTCGTATTTTGTAATTCGGATATAAATGTTAAAACCGAAGTTTATTTGGTTCGGTTTCGGATCATATATGTCAAAATCGAACAAAACAAAAAAACTGAAATTTCATTAAATTAATATTTTTTTATATTATATATTTTGATACGATATTTAGTGAATGAAAAACTATTTTGAACAAATTTTAGTTGATTGTTGTTTGTTTAATTAATTTAGACCTTATATTTAAATATTTTACTAAGAAAACATGTAAAAATTTAACATATTATATTTTACAATATATTTATATTATTAATTTAAATAATTATACTAAACCGAAATAACCGACCGAAATAACCGAACCGTTTTGGTAGAAAACCAAATATGTTTTTAGAAAAATGGTTTGGATATCGTATTATATATTTCTAAAATCGAAAACCAAAAAACCGAAATAAAAAACCGAAACCCAAACCGACCGATGAACACCCCTAGATACAAATAACCAATTGGCATGCATATTCACAAAAACATTAGATTTTCAAAGATTCTCCAACCTTAAGAAATCTCTCAGCATGTGTCCTATCTGATCATTCATGGATGTGGTCTTAGATGTTACAACATCTCAGACAATACCTAATATGCATGTGTATTTTTAGGACTTAGACATATTGCATTTTTATTCATACTATTATATGTTGTGTTTTTCACTGTGATGCATAATCTTCTGATGTGCTGACAATTCCTTACTTATTTGTTTATCAACAAATTTGGACATTATATACTCTAGTTAGGTCACTAAGTAGTTGAGAGATGTTCGTGTATTCCATGATCTTGTTCCATGTGAAAAGTGACTTGGTAAGGTTAAAATAAAAGGAAAATGAAAGAATGTTTTGTGTCAGAAGAAAAAATATGGAAAAAGCTACCTAAAAGAATCCAATGAAGACTGTTCTTTTATTGTGAGAGCTACCTCTTCTGAATTAAATACAGAATTCAAAATAGAAAAAAAATTGAAAAAAACTACCTAGAATTGTCTTGAGAAGAACATTTTTCTAGTGTGGGGGCTACCACTTCTATAACAGATAGCTAACAAGTCTCTGAGTTTGCAGAAAAATCAAAATTGTTTTAATTAGGAATTGGACGTGTGGTCGGAAGATGTTGTCAACATCAATGAAAACACCTCATTTGTAAACATATCTCATACTTATATTCATGTATATATTTCTGTGACATTCTGTTATTAGGCATAATTAGGATATACATATTACTTTGAATATTGTTGAGTCAAGAGGCTATAAGTATTTAAACAAAGAAAATCCGGTAAAGAACACGATTTTGCTAGAAATATATTTTCTATGATTTTTTATGGTTTAGTGGGTTGACCGATGAGGAGTTTAAACCTTGAACTAATTTTTTTTAAAAAAATATGTTGAATTGAATTATCATCAGGTAACAAGATTTTCGAAAATATTTTCACCAGTTAGAATTTTTACTGTCGGAAACTAAGCGAGCAATTTATTTGGATTTGATGGGTTCTTAATTTTGTTACTGTTAAACTGAGTGTTTGAAATTCTCTTTTAACCCATAACGGTTCAAACTTTTAGTCACGTTTTCTGCAAAATTCTCAGCCAAATAGTCTGTTATTCCTTCTGATTTCCTTCGCATTGCTCTTGAATATATTTCACTTTTGTTCAATCACCTCTGAATTCTACAATGGCAGGACAAAATTACGATCCGCTAGACATCCGAAGCGAGATGGGACATAGGGAGGATGTTGCTCCTGCTCCCGCTCCCGCAACATCTGTTGAAACACTCACTGCTCCGAGTCTGCAAATCATCCATGTTGCAGAGACTCCCATCCTTCTCGAAACAATATCCCCAGACGAGTCGGGGAATGAACTCAATGTGTAAAATCCCCCAGATTATGCTGCTATAAACAGAGTATTTCCACTGCCTCCACTGGTCAGACGATCGAAGAGGCAGGCTAGTTACAACCCCGACCTCAATACCTCCAAAAGATTTCTCCACAAGGGTGAGTCTTCTTCTCGACCCTCACTTGTCGATCCTTACAATACTTCTGGAGACAATTTGGACTACAAGCTGGTGGCCCGTAAAAAAGACCACATCAACAACTGCAAAAATCTCATCCATCGACGATGAGAAATCGTCGAGTCCTATTGATGAAGAGCTGCAAACTGAACCAAAGGCGCGACAAGGTATCTTTGGCTCAAGTGCTAGCCAATTTGAAAAAGGCCAAACACTCTACCCCTGCATCTATTGCTCAAGTTTCTGATGAAGAACCTTACCTTGAGATGATGCAAGAATTTGAATATAATCGCCCCACAAATTCCACGTACTCCTCCTCTAAAAACACTGATGAAATGTTTGAGGAAGGCACATAATCTTCCTCTGATAGTGCAACTGTTGTACCAGATGCTGAAGACATCCCTGACAACACAGATCTCAAAGACTATAACTTGGACAGAGCCTTCAGTAAAAAGTTCTATACAGAGCATGCTCTCACAGTGGTCACTCTATGCAAACCAGGACTTTGTTGAAGAGAGAAATGTCGACATGAAAGCATTTTCCAGAAATAATCTTGTGAATTTCCTCAAATCACGAGGTATGTTCTCTAGTGTGTCTGCTGTGCTGCAATTCTATGGAAAACTCGTCCTTGAGTTCTACACCAACATCGCACAGGAGTGGGTGATGAGAGGTCTGCAAATTTTAGACGCGTGTTTGTCCGCTATAGGGGTGTACCAATTCGATCACAATATCATCAACTCCTATTATAACACCCCCGAAATTGATGATGCCCCTCAACCAGACCTGAACGAGGTAACTTCAGTACTGACAGGTGGGTTGATTCAACAGTTTCCAGGTCACCCAGAACGCCTCTCTACCGTAAATATCACCTCTCCTTATTATGTTGTTCATAAAATTGACATCCACAACTGGACACCGTCTACTAACTCCACGGTGGGAAAAAAATCTCAAGCTTTGACACTGTTGGGAAAAAAATCTCAAGCTTTGACACTGTTCTCCATAGGGACTCGCACCCTGAATTTCGAAAGGCTGGTATTTAAGACGATACTTCAATTTGCTGAAAGTGGGCTCAAGTCATCTAAGTTTTCGTTCCCCCTCACTTATCTACGAGATCCTTGAATCTCAAGCATCCATTCGCGACATTGATGAGAGATAATCAAACGTCAGCGAGTTGTTGAAGATTCTCCCAGCCCTTCTCAAAGGAAATCGAATAATAGACCTTCCATGGTCTGAGTCTCGTACTACCCCTACTGACTCTGATATCCCTCAAAGCACTCACGATACTACTACATCTAAGGGATATGTAATGCTTTCCACGATTGCCATCCAAGCCCAGATAGATCATGCTCTGGCCAAGATAATTCAAGAAAAAGCTGACATGGTCTATTAAGAGAACCTTGTTGCTGACTACCGACTGGATCTGGAGGTAGTTGTCCATTATGGACAAAAGGGGGAGATGAAGCTGTAGTAGCTGGAGCACAAACTGATGAAGCAGGACCTTCAGGAAACAAAGGAGTTGAAGCTTAAAGTGATAGTGATCAGTAGTGATCAACGATTTACCAAGAAGCTCTTTGATAATTTTTCTCTGCTGTTGTTATTTTGTTTTGATATTATGTCTTCATGCTTTACCTGAAAGTTATGCAGTGAATGTTTGTTTCTCTCCTTTGTTGCCTCATGTGTTGCTAACCATTCTTACAACATGTATGCTAACTTGATCAAATTTAAGAGGAGACATTTTGTCACATTCAAGGGGAGATGGATTCTCATATACAAGAGGAGACAAAATGGAATCAATATGGAAAATAGTGTTTGTGATTTTTTTTATCCAGAAAAGCGAAAATGGAGAGATTGAAAGGATTAGTCTTGGTTTCCAAGATATAATTTATTCTTTGAAATAATATTTTCCTTAAATATAATTTGCTTATTGATAAGATTGTGTGAAATATTGAACTAAGGGTTTTGCCTTTCTAAATATGATATTTATGATAAAGATTTTATTATATAGTATCATTTTTTTAAAAAAGTTTATTTCTAATAAAACTCTTGATTTTCATATCTAGTATGATTCGTTTTGGAGATAAACCCTAGAAGAAAAGAAAACTACAAATAAGAGAACCAAGCTAAGGAAAAAGACTTTTGACCTTTGGCATTTTGACTAAAGCTTTGATGTTCGGTGGCTGATCACTTTTGCACTCTTGCACGCCGTTGTTTTCAGAGAAAAATAATTCACAAGGACGCTGCTGTTTTGAAAAGTGTTGTTTCACGTGTTACCGTGATTGTTGGAGACATCTGCAGACAACACGAGTGAAAGTGTTGGCTGAAAATCACGTTTTACTGTTCTAATTTTTGGCACCATGTTTTTGCTTTCATGATTATGTTATAATTCTGATCGTTGTTTTAGAAAGTAATTTATTTTCTCAACATGTTGAGAAAATTGATTTTCATTAAAATCTTATACATTTTATGTTAAACAAAATATATCTCATACCAACGACGAGGGCTCTATTTCCGAAATAAATTTATAGAATGCACATCTTCCCGGCAGAATCGACAGATTCAATTTCCATTCATTCCTGAATCTGGCCAGTTTCAACATCAGTGGAATCAACTTCGGTGGGTTGATACCGCCTAGTATCAGCTCTCTATCGAAGATTATTTTCTTGGACTTAAGCAACAATCACTTTCATGGAATCATTCCACGTGAAATTGAAAATTTTACAGAGATTCAGTACATTAGTTTATATGGAAACCATCTCAAGGGAGAAGTTCCATATCAAATTGGAAATCTTCAAAATGCGAGATTCTTGGATTTTGGTTCGAACAGCTTGGAGACCACTGATTGGTATAGAATCTCGAGCCTTCCCTCTTTTGACGCACCTCATCTTAGATCACAACAACCTCAGCTTGGAATTTCCAGATTTTATAACCAGATGTTTGAATCTTACTTTTCTTGATTTGTCAACAAACAATTTGACAGGCCAAATTCCCGAATCAGTATTTCAAGAATTTGGTAAAACTTGAGTATCTATCTATACCTCACCTCCAGTTCATTTCAAGAGTCATGTCTACAAACATTAGCAATCTATCCATGTTGAAAGATCTTCGATTGACAGACAACATGTTCTCTAGCTCTATACCTGATTACATTGGTCAAATACCTAATCTACACATTCTTAAACTCTATCTCTGTAAGATCCAAAATGCGATATTCAACTTCATGCAAATATAGGATTAATGAAAAAGAGCTAACTAAATTATTTAATTGCATTAATTAAATGTGGTAGGCATGTTTACATGTTTAAAATATGTTTTTCTATTAGAATGCGTAAAACAGTGTTTTTAAATGTTATTCTAGACACGATCGAGGAACAGAGACCGGTGACCGTAAAGGGAAAATATTTTTATTAAATTTTTATTTTTAAGTATTTAATATATAGTATATTTTATATGTAATTTTCGAAAATGGTTCTTTTTGAGATGTTCTTACTTGCCGATGAGTATTTTAAACTGGCAATCAATTTTTGACGAATATAAGGACTTTTTGGGAACTCGGATAATATTTTTGAAAACTTTCCTAAACGAAATAATTTATGTGAGAGCCCAGCCCGTTAGCCCTAAAGCCCAACCCATTTGTTTTTTTTATTAATTAAAAAACAAAAAAAACAAAAAACAAAAACAATAAGAAAAAGAAAAAGAAGATCAGAAGCGCTTTTCTCCTTCCCGTAACTTCCGCCAGCTTCGTTTTTCCTTCTTCTTCAATTTCAAAGCTTTGACCTTCGATTTTAGCCGCTCCAATCGCCAAAAAAAAATTCAAGTAAATATACGGTTGGAAAGCTCTCGACAAGAGCTACGTTTTGGTACCCATATTGAAGGGTTTCTCGACACTTTTTGAAAACCCGTCTTCCCTTTCTCCGTCGAATTTCCGCCCGTACATCACCGGAATTCGGAAATTGACTGAGGGGTTTTGTTCCTTACGTCATAGGCTTCATTTTGGTATATATATTGAGGTACAAATCATGATTCCAGCAAGGTGGTTGTATTAATAAATGGACTTTTAGGCTAAATTAATAAATATTGGAAAAATAAATGGAACTTAATATGAAATGTATTAATTGCCACAGGATTGGAGTTTTCGGGAAATATTTAAGATATTTTGTGGTAAATTTAAGTCAGTTGAGGTACGCATGAACTGTTTTATTATGACGTCTATATGATGTGAAATGACGTTAAGTACTTTGTAATGAGTTGTGGCGTGCCTTATGTGCTTCTGTGAATACGTGATTGCATTCATGCATTTATTTGTGTTGATTCTATTAGTGCATAGCATTTCGAGCCTTGACTCCTTTGATTGCTATTGATATTGATATATCGAGTTGTTGCGTCATCGATGGAGCGGGTGGGTAGGATTAGCACTCCTGATGACTTGCATTAGGGCTGAGCGGGTAGCTCCCGTACCCTCGATGCTACGTGTATGGATGAGTGGCGACTTGATGTTGCATTGCTACGTTCCTGGCACGGGTGGCCATTGTTACTGTTATTGATGCGATTCATTTGGACTCCGTTTGGTATCCGTTATCGGTTGTTACCTTTCACACATTGCATTACATTGCATTGCATCGCAGTTTACTTGATTTTATTTCATGTCAGTTATATTTGTCGTAATATTACTGGTTCGTCGTACTGGGGCCAGACCCCTCGTTTTTTTTTATGCTGTGGTTGTTTTTGATGCCATAGCAGGTTATCCAGGAGGATTTGACGCGTCTGGTGGAGCGTCAGGTAGTGGTGCCCAGTCGTAGAGTCATGGTTGAGAGTTCTCAGATATATATACTATATTATGGAGTCATATATTTACCGGGGAGATGCCCCGTGTAGCTGTACTGTTATTTTTACGATGTTTTGAATTGATAGTTGTGTGATCGAGCCTTGACAGCTCTGCATGTGTTTAGTCCTGGCCAGTCTGGCTGTAGGATGGTTGCGTGGTTGATTGTGAACTTGATGTTATTTTCGAGTGTATAAAGTTATTGTTGTGTTTTGATTTTTTTTTTTTTGGATGTCCTATTTACGAATAGGTCATGCCGAAATTTTGGTAGGCCCAAAATGGAAAATTTTAATCGCTTTCGCTGTTTACATTAATAAATCCTGGTTGTTTGGTCATTAAATATTAATCAGGAACACGGGCCCCCACAATTTTTCTACTATATAATGGGTCTATTATACCAAGGTTTTTGGGCCAAGCTTTCCACCAAGTATTTTATATCAAAGCTTTGAAATTCTTAAATCCTAAACTCCTCAAACCACACGCCTACAAGCTCTAGAATCCTCGGGTTTTCTCTCCAACAATACACACACACACACTCTCTCTTCCAAGAGGCCATTCACGTGATTTTGGAGAGGAAATTTCAGCAAGGTCTTCTCCCACGTCTCTCCGCCAATGTTCTTCGCGTCTAGAATTGTTTTCGTGCGTGAAACACGCAAAAGCATGTCTTAATATTCTTTCACTCATCGTTCATACAATATTAGGTGTATTTAAACATGTTTGCATGAAAAATATGATCTCCCCTTATTTATTTTCGTTTTTATGACATATAGATGATAGAACTTGAGTTTTCATGCCTTTAAAGTCATTTTCTTGTTGCACAAAGGGGCTGTCATGGTAAGGTCATTATAGGGGATGTTTTTTAGTAGGTTTATGGGTCCTAAGATTCATGAGGGAGGCCTGTTAAGAATCATGGAATAGGGGCCGCACTGTTTGTGTTTTGGGGGAAACTAGGGCATGGTTTTGGTGGCTAGGAAGGAGTAGGCCGTGTGCTGCATATGGGTCACATCCAGGGGTCATAAGAGGGGCTAGTCATGGTCCTAGATGGGTTAAGGGGCGGCTGGTGCGAGTAGAAGGGCTGGAACACTAGGCTTTGTGGTCGTGCAAAGCTTCAAGTGCACGAGTTTGAGGGCTATCGTGTATGGCCTGTAGGGCTTGGTCCAGAAACGAGTTGAGGGTTCGGTCGAGGTCCTAGGAGGCTGGTTAGGGTCTATACATGTTGGTTGAGGGCTAGGCTTGAAGGAACTCGTGGTTGGTTCAAGTTAGGGTTTTTGAAAAAGAGTCCAGAATTTTTAGTAGACTCCTAGGTTATTCCGAGGGTTCTAAACTACTTGATTTGGGTTTCATAGAGTATGGTTATGTGATAATAAGCTATAGTTCAAGTTTGGTAAAGTTTGATTAAGTTTCGAGTCGATTCGGGTTAAAACAGAGACGTAGGTTCCAATTTTAAAAAAAAATTGGGAAATTAGTCGAAGAGCTTAAGTTTACGTCTAAGAAATATTTATGGGTATATTTCAAGGTATTATGTTAAGTTTGGATGGATTCTGGAAGTCGTTTTAAGGTCTAAGGGTAAATTGGAAAAGTTATGGTTTCAGGGGCAAAACGGTCATTTTACACTTGAAAAATGTTAGACGTCCTGGCAGTGCCCTGAATGCTGTAATGAATGTTAAAATGTTTATTTTGAAAGATTATAGAATTTTATGAAAGAAAACGACATATGCTAAAAGATGTGTTGCATGCATGGTTTAAAAGAAAAATGTCATATGCATGAATTTTTATAAGTGATGGATATGATGAAAGGATTTGAAGGAGGTGACTTGATTGTGACTAATACGAATACGATTACGAAAAGATATGATGCTATGTAAGTTCAAGGCTCAGTTGACGGGCGAGAGTGTCGTTGATGTCCCCGCCGTATGATACCATGGTTATACGTAATCGACCAAAAGCTGATACGAAAGTCACAATTAATTATCTGAATTCAATAAAGGGAAACATATACGTATATGATGAAAAGAAAGGCTATGATGAAAGGAAAAAGGTTTTAAAGTTATGCATGCTCATGAAAAGCTATTTTATTAAAAATATTTTTCACTGTTGCTTGTGGATGTAGATGTATTACTTGTTATAACGATTAAGGTTTGCTGAGTCGTTAGACTCACTAAATGTGAATGATGCAGACGAAATACTTTTGATGATATCGGAGGACTTGATGGTTGAACTGCTGGACTGAGATGCACATAACCGAGGATCGATGCTTGTTTTACGCAAGCTAAAATGATGGTGCACATAACTCGATGATCGTTGCTAGTTTTCCGCATTATTTTGATTTTAAAGTATTTTAAAGATTTTATGACTTTTACGCTTATGAGTGGTTTTTAAGAGTATTTAAGATTTTATGTTATTTTTGAAAAATGCTAGTTTTAGGTTTGGTTTGACGAGTTTATGTTTTGCACTGCGTTTTAGATTTTCAAATAATTAATTGGTAAGTTTATTTTAAAAGGTGCAAAAAAAATATGTATAAGTATATTTCGGCCGAGAAGTTTAAAAGAAAGAAAAAAAATTCTATTATATTTTAAAAAAAAACGAGTAGTAGACGTTATTCGAAAGAAGCTTCCATCTTCTTTAGGTCAACTAGAAAATCTCGAGCAACTGAATCTTCGGATGAATGAGCTGAACTCCACTATTCCTCCTGAACTCTGCTCGCTCAAAAATCTAAAACAACTTCTTCTATCTAACAATAGATTTTCAGAATCCATCCCACAGGAGATTGGGAAACTCGAAAATTTGTTGATGTTAGACCTTTCGACTAATCTGTTCTCTTGTGCATTCCCACAGATGATCACTAACCTGACAAATCTCTCTGTGCTAAATCTTTTTCACAACAATCTCAATGGAACTATTCCACCTGGTATTGGAAATTTAACATCACTTCGAGTTATTAATGCCATCATAAACAAATTGAGTGGACAGTTGCCCACAACCATCTCTAATCTCAGTAGATTGGAGACCCTTTCTCTGTTTCATAATGAGCTTTCTTGCATCATTCCAGCGGACCTGGGAAAAAATAGCCTCGCATTGGCCAAAGTTAGATTTTCGTTCAATTTCTTCTGGAGTCGACTTCCCATTTATCTATGCAATGGCTTTGCTCTTACTGATCTTAGAGTGAACAAAAACTACATTTTGGGGCCCTTGCCTGATTGCTTGAAAATTTGTTCTGGCCTTCATCTGGTAAGGCTTGATGACAACAAATTTACGGGCGATATCTCAGTCTCATTCGGAATTCACAGAGAGCTTAAATTGATCAATATCAGAGAAAATAAATTTACTGGCCAACTTGAGCCAAAGTGGGGACAATACTAACAGCTCTCATGCACTCAAATGGGTTGAACAACATTTCTGGAGCGATCCCGACCGAGCTAGGCAACTTGACACGGCTGCCTTTCTACTCTTGGACTCAAATAAATTCTCAGTTGAGCTCGCCACTTAACTATGAATTATGGGTCGCTAAATGTCTTTCTTGATATTTTAACAAAAGGGGCTAGTGTTTGGATTCCCTAATAGCAAAGACGTGAAAAATTACTATTGCTACGCACACTTAAAAATTTGTTTTTCCATTTATATTTTTGTTTTTCTACCAAGTTCCATTTTTCCCTGACCTCTAAATTAACAGGAAAGATTCTATTTCTTTGCGCTACGAGTGTTCTCGAAGTTCTTCATTTGTCAAATAACAATTTGGAAGGAACAGTTCCCCAATGCTTAGGAAATAGTAGTGCTCTGATATCCGTAAACTTGAAAGGCAACTATTTGAAAGGAACACACCCTCAGTCCTTGGCCAACTGTCTGTAGCTTCAGGTTCTTGACCTCAGAAAAAACAAAATGCAAGATCATTTTCCCTCTTGGATGGAAAATCTTTTGGAGCTTCGAGTTCTTGTGTTAAGATCTAATAAGTTTCATGGTATGATGCCCGTGCCACGGACACATCTTTCCTATTCTATGATGCGAATGTTTGACGTATCTGACAATCAATTCAACGGCGCTTTCCCGAATCAATATTTCAAGAATTTCAAAACCATGATTGATGATATATATGAAAAATGGAACTGAGACAATTATGTCATTGTCACCTGCTTATGGGGAGGAGTCTGTGACAATAATTTTGAAAGGAAATGAGCTTTATTATAAGAGGATTATGGAAGCTCTAACAACCATTGATCTGTCAAACAACATGTTTCATGAAAATATATCATATTCAATTGGAAGGCTCAACTCGTTACAGTATTTTGAATATGTCTCATAACATCCTCATGGGGACCATATTCCTGAAACTATAGTACATCTACCAGTACTCGAGTCAATGGATTTATCATAAAATCAATTGGTAGGGGATATTCCCCAGCAGTTAGTAATGTTAACGTTTCTATCACACTTGAACATGTCTCATAATCATCTTGTTGGGCCGATACCTCAATCACTACAGTTTCTTACATTCGACAACAGCTCTTACTTGGGAAACCCGGGATTATGCGGATTGCCTTTGACTAAGAAATGCATACCACCAAAAGTTGCAATGCTGCCACAAGAAGGTGATGGTGATTCTAGTATTTTGGACGGATTTAAGTGGCAAGTGATTCTTATGGGGTATGGATTTGGAGCATTATTTTAGGTCATTTCTTTTTTAACATAAAAAATGTTAAACTCCAACATCATGATTTACGTGAGATTGTGTTCTAAATTCTATCTATAATAAAGGGTGAATGTATAATGAATAGATTGATAGTGAGGCAAGATTCTGGTTTTTCCCTGCAACCACAAAATGATAAATTACGGAGAGATTATTTACACAAGTAATAAATTCAGAGTCGAGTGAAACTGCTTTTACCTATTATTTATTATGCATACAAATTACAATTTTACTAAAACAGTAATAAGATTTCATATATTAATCAGTTAACATACACATATGCCCAATAACTTTGTTCTATATTCCAATTGAACAAAAATTAATTTCAACTGAAAATTTTGTTCCATCTTCTTATATATGTTTTTATCAAACCAGCCAAGTGGCCAATTTGATAAATTACTAAACCAAAATGTTTGTTGAGAAAAATTTCATATTGAATGGAAGGGTCTTTTTCAATGCCAAAGTTCCCTTGGTAAGAATCAATAACAAAAGTAGGCCGAAATATCACTTCACATAATCACTATTAACCCGAAACAACGAACATATTCGTTCAAAATTGCCAATTAAGTTGTCGTGTAGCTATAAAAACAAATTAAAAAGTGAAGAAAATTAAGGAGAAAAAACGAATGAATTTCTGTTTGTTAGAGAAAATTACGCGGAACAGACGGAATGAGAGAAGAAAACTAAAAATAAATCACTTGCATCAAATATGAGTCTTGACAATATTTATCAATTATTGTTTCTCATTCTATCATAGCACATTCTTAACTGTAGGGCAGAATTATCAATTTATAAATCTGCCAGGCCAACAAAGTTCAACCTCAATGTTCATTTACAAGTGGGCTTGCCACCCCAACAGAGAAGACTCCTTTTTGAGGCAAACTGTATATAAAGTATATAAAAACAAAACTAACGCGAATAGTTAAATTGGGGGAGCACCTAGATCCTCTTCTACCTTGTTATCATTGCATCGCTTGAGCATAAGTAGCTGACCTCGCAAGTGAATAATCTGCAACAGGAAAAGGGACAAAAAAAACTATTACTACTTCCCAAAAGAAGCCATCCACTGAGAAGATTTGGCCACGAGGAGTGTAGAAAATTGAAGAGGTGAAATTCACAATACCTCTCCTTTAAGTAGTGGAGGAAGGCTATCTGTCGAAACTAAGCCAAAAATTTCCTGTGAAACCTTCTCGTCTTTGATACCAAACCATGTTTCAGGGGGTAATGCTAGTAAAAGTGCCGTCAAGACATCATCACTTGCTGGATGCATACCATAGTAACCACATGAGCCAGAAGGGCAGCTGCTAGCCTCTGTTTGAGATAACGGCACCAGCATATCAACTCCATGCTCTCCATTGCCATTGACTACTGTACCAGACACTACTGTAACAGGCTTGACGCCATTTGTAGCCCTGTAACATCTTACACACGTTTCCCGACAGCAAAACCTATTTGATGAACCAGATATCCCAGCGAAAATTCCAGCCCCTTGGCAGCAAACAGCAGCAGCAATATTTGACAAACTATCCCGCTGATCTGAAGTTTGGTTAAACTGGCAGACAAGTTTTTCAGTAGATAAAAGATCAGTCACCATCTTATAAAGGCCAGTTTCTTGCACTTGTTTCAACACCTCTCCCTGAAAATTTATATGGATTGTAGAAAATTAAAACACCATACAGACAACTAAATAAGGAGCACAATTCTCCGTGTGCAAAGGGTTCCTTTCGTTTCACCTTGATAGCAAGCCTTCCTTTTTCCTCTTGACTTAAACCTTGATCGCCATCCTCTCTTCTGCGAACCTCAGCAACCCACTTAATAAACTTGGAAAAATTTGAAGGAAGAGACATGACCACTGTGGAGAGAACATTCTTGACATCCTTCTCACTATTTGCACTTAACAGCATTGGAACATCATCCATCAAATATTTTGCAGTACTGGTCCAACTCTCATCCTTGCAGCTCTGCAAAGCAGTTATCTAACTGTAAACACAATCGGAAAGCTAAAGGAACTAAGGTAGGGTGACCAAACAATTTAGACCATTGAAGTCTTAGAAGTGAAAACATTCATTGTTCACCCACAGCAATGGTAGATTGGAGCAACAACTAAGTGAAACTTGACGTGTCAGTGGATTAAATTGACAAAACTGACGTAAAAATTATTCAGCAGGCATCATCAAATCAATTCACTTTCGTCAGTTTGAAACTCATGAAGCAAACACGCCAAGCAACCAATGGCGCAACCACAAATGAATTAGTTAACCGGAGATTTGCAGAGTTCTTTTTATCTGAATCATTTCACCCTGTGACTACCTCTTCTGAAAGACACAAGAAAATAGATAATCATAATTCTGCTTATGAAGGTTGTTAGTAATAGCATTATTTGGATCATACCAGGGTATACAGCAAAGCCGGTTCTCTCTGATGCCTGGACACGAGCATGAACCTGACAGCATATTTCAAGTCAATGGGGACATGCAGAGAGCTACAGGCATGTAATCAAATACACAAGTGAATGCATGCTAAACTGCAAACTATTGCCAATTGTCTGAAAGGCTTCCATCAGAAACATTAATTGCTTTCAAATACGGCTTCATGGGAAGTTAAGGTTTCCAGCTTTAGGTTCTATGCACCCATCCATCACTAAGGTGGCAAATGATATCAATAAATGACTAAAAACACGAGATGGAATTTTTCTAGAGGTAACTTTATATACTCTCCATAACAAAATGCACAATGAAATGCAAGTAGACATACCCACGTTGTTGTCCAGTTGTTTCATCAATAGTATTCATGGCATCCCAGAGAAGCTTAAGTGGGACCCAGTGAGGAGGATATTTAAACCGTGCAACATCTAGAATCAATGCCATATCACGTTCAGCGTGATATCCCCCGATTGGTGAAAAATGACCTGTCCCAGTCTACAAAAAATCTCATTCACATTACAATGATATGAAGCTTGAAACCAGCAAGAAAAAAATTTATAACAAAACCTAACCGAACCAAGAGGAATTTACCAAACACATAACCAACATATCAATCAAAATACCAGATGAAAGATAGCTGCAGCCTTGTAATTACTTCCCAAGAGGCTTATGAGTTAAAAAAAACAGGTATAGAAAATTAAAGACATCAATATGGCTGTCAATAGCTCGAGGAACATGTCTTAAACCTATACGCAATAAAAAAAGAATCAGATTAACATCACATATACAAGCCCTGAAATGATCAGTTCAAGAGTAAAAGATACAAAATTGATAATTTTATGGAATATAGGAATGACAGTGTTCAGAACTTGAAAACACGCAGACTTAAAGCAAGGCTTTGCTAGATAATATAGCATATGCATATGATAAGTCATTGATCATATAATAACTGCTTAGTTTGGATAGATTCAATCGCATACCACAAAGTAGAAGAATTTTAAATACAACAGTTACCCAAAACATCTGATGAAGCCTGTCTACAACACAGGGACACTAAATTTTCCCATGCATACAGGCTTGAAAACATAATTACGTATGCCCAAAAATAAACTTCCACCAGATGTAGCAGTATGGAAGCGGCAGCAAAAAACATGGCATTTGTCCCAAAATGGATGAGACACTCAAATTCAGATTGCAGGAGCCAACTCAAGAGGAAAAGGTCAATATGAAGAAAGCAAAAATTTTAATATGGAAGCCTTAAGCAAAAACTACAGCTTTATTTGAATTATTATGATTAACCAAAAAGATTTAAAGAGAAAATATCCACCTGGTTAAATGTTCCTCTGTTATAAGATGAAATCAGATGACAATCATCTGAACTTGAACAGTCCATCACATACTTCCGAAATTCATCAAAAGTGCTCTGATTTGTGCGAAAAGCTTTGACATCAGCTCCAGCACAATGGGCCAAGCAAACAACCTTCCCAAATGAAATACCTTTATCCTTGACCTTTTCTAGAGGCTCGCAGCAATCCAACATCGATTCATCGAACCATCTCCAAGGCCCTGTGATTAAATCTCAACAGGCTTGTGATACAAACTTTATTTCAGGGAGAAAGAAGTTAATTTCCACATATTTAGAATTGTTTACGAAATGAGAACGATTAAATAAAGTTAAAGCTAATAATTTTATAATGTTCCCAGCAATTAAAGAACTCTTCTGTACGCAAAATGCCAATCTCTCTAATGTTTCCCCCAAATTCTCCCAGGAGAAGTGAACTTTTCAACCGCAACAAGGATGTTCGGTGTTGGCATCTTTCTGATAACAAATTAATAATTTAAGGGGAAAAATGCAGGTAAATGGAAGCAAGAAACAGAAAAAGCAGAGTTTCCAAAAATTCAGAAGTTTCCAACACCACAAAGATTATTTAAATAGAAGGGTAAAATGTTGCACTTTGATCCAAATAGCAATCATTTTCCAATCTATGGAATTTTTCCTAAAACCCATGACAAACACCTCGCATTATATACATCCGCTACTCCGCTTGTGTTTCAACTATCAAAAAATTGTTAAAAGCCTATGTCAGTATGCATTTAAGACAATGTATAAGGGCATTGCGCCTCGGGAAATCCCAGGCGCAACGATTTACAAAGGCGAGCCCAGGCGCGCGCCTCGGCTCGCCTTGGAAGGGCTCTCGGGCGCGCCTTAGGCACGCCTGAGATTGTTTTTTTTTTTTAAATTCAGTGACAGAGAAGTTGCATTTGAAAATGCAACTTCTCTGTTTTTTTTAATATTAACTTAAAATGTAAAAGACCCAACCCAACCTTAAACCCTAGCAGCCCAGTTAACAAATTAAATATCATGAGACGACAAGAGCAGAAGTGTGCAGACTGCAACAGAATTACAGAAGCCAACGTGACAGCGTGAATAAGAGAAAGGCCAAGAACCATTTATTGAAGAAAGCTCAGGTATCAGTTCTAGGGACTCTGATGATTCGATGGAAGAAGATGAAATTGATTTGGATGATTGAAGAATTTTAATCGTGTTACTTATTATAATGAACTTATTAATTATTTGTTGTTTTGTGTGACGTTGTGACTTAATTATTTCATATTTTAATATATTAATATATTATTCTAAGGTAAATATATTTTTTAAAAAAATAAATAATGTGCGCCTTGCTTCGGTAAGGTGCGCGCCTCGCCTTGCGCCTTGCGCCTCAAGCTCCAGAGCCCGTGTGCGCCTCGGTGCGCCTTGCGCCCTTGACAACTATGTATAAGATCATAACTCCCAAGCTTGACAACGTTATTAAATTTGAAAGTGGGCACATCGGTGAAAAGAAAACCAAAGAATATAACCATGAAAACAAAATAACTTTGCAGGATGCTAAATTAAGTAAGTTTAACATAGTGAAACATGTCTATTGAATTAGCATGAAACCTGTCCACCATCTTATATGAGTTACCTTTCCATCTTCTACCTGGATCAATAGCAAGGGCATTCAATACCATTGAAAGGCTAGCCAAACCACAATAGGCAGGTTCAGATTGCGTCTGAAAATAAGAAATCAGCTTGAAAAATCCTTCCATAGTACCATTGTGAATGGCCTCTGAGAAGAGTTTCTGCAGTGCAGGTCATGAAAAATATCCATCACTTGAAATGAGGAATATAGAAGACCATTTATATACATCATCATAAATTCATGCTTATATCTTAGAAACGTGAGCATGGAGATAATTCCCAGAACTTCCACCTCAGTTAATAGATCGTATGATAAATAATTCCAGATTTTATCCAGAAAATTTTGAGGGAAACCTTTAAATCCAGACAACTCTGAAAAATATTAATTTACCAGCTAAAAGATCATATCATAACATGTTAAATTGATTCCATAACTGCCCAATATATGATCATGTCATTCTAAATAAATTGACCGTCCCTAGCTTTGATCACAAACTGTGGACACATAGTCATAATATGATTATTACGAGTATCCCTAGATTCCTAAAAATTCAAGTTTTAAACATCAATTTCTCCACTTTTAATAATCCGTTCATGTCAGCTACTTGAAACCTACCGATTGATAAATCAAAACAAACTTATTCCCAGAAATCCATCAGCCTCTCAAATAGAATCTCGAGCCTTTCACTGAAAACAGCACTTTTCTTTCCCTAATCTTTTGTCGCTCCCAGTAGAGAAAAAAATTCCCAGTTCTTGGCTACTATATGATATAATTACATCTTAATCCTCCTCACTGAGTAAGCATAATTTCAAATCACATAGCAGTTAATGTCTAATCAATAAAGACCTGATTTCGACAATAACAACCAAAATTGAAAAGTAAAGTAAATAGAGCGTAAACCCAACGCTCAACGCAATCGTATTAACAAATAAAAACCACCACAGAAATACCTTGCCTTCAAAAGAAGCAAAATCAATGGCAGGAGGAGAAGGGAGTACACGCCTATACAATCCTGCCATCGCCATTTGTCTTCAAGCTCGGACTAGGGTTCCGCAAGTAACTTTTTCAACTTTTTTTCTCAGTGGCAGAATACCCAATACCATGTATATTAATATCTTTGTTAACCCGCGTAAACAACCCGTTTTCAAAAAAGGCAATTGTTCCTTCGACAGTTGCCTTTTACGACCAGTGATTCTTTTATTAATCACTAGATTTTTAACCACTCAAAAATAAAATAATTAATTGCATTCATTTCGATGTCACCTGCAAAAATGATTAAACTTGAAAAAAATTAGTACAAAAACTCAAAGTTGATAGCTTCAAAAAAAAATGTATAAAACTAAAATCATTCGATAAAATAATATTATGTCAGAAAAACAGTTCTGGTTACACAAATTTTGTGACTTCCAAAAATATTATGTCATCATCCACTCGACACATGACAAGTGTGCTGAATGATGAATCATGGTCACTTATCTATACATCACGATTGAATGAGTGATCATAATTTATCAACTCCGCACACGTGTAATGTGCTGATTAGATAAAGGTAACTATCCGTGTGAGTAGTATAAACAAAACTCATTATTGATCAATCCTGACTTCAGTCACAGTTCTTACTTCATTTGTTTTTGTGTCTTGAATCTCTTGATAGTGATACACGATTTAAGATTGTAGTAATCCTTTTTGGACTATAAATTATATTCATTATTAATGTTTCTAGCATGTTTATTTATCATTGAAAAGTGCTGTTTTGTTATTAATATATTGTGAAGGTAGATGGATTATTTTATGGCATCACCAAAGGCATTATAAAAACCCCATTTCACCTGCAGGTCCATTTCATGGTGTCACTGCTTCACTCTATCCAGCCTTATACACAAACATGGATATCGATTTGTCGTTCAAAATATATATAGATTTCGTTTTTGGTCTAGTTTATTTTTGTATCCACTTTCCGAATATGGGTATTTCATCCTACATTCGGAATAACGGTATTTGCTCGTACAATTTTGTGAAATAAGCTGTTTCTGGATTGAAGTGAACTTGTATATCCATCTGTTATGCAGTGATGACCAATTTATTTCAATATCTGTTACAGAAATTAAGGCACTTCTTTACCAAAAATGCCATATTCATGGCAATAACATTGGAAACGACAATACTACATATTTCAAGTATGTATTCTGAATTCTATTCCATTGCACACCTATGGAAGCTAATCCTCTGAATGATAGCAGAATTTGCAGAAACAGATAATTCATAGTTGGTTTGAAGAGAGACCATCAATGTGAAAAAAAAAATTCTTGGAATGTGAGCAGGTGCTAGCTACCTAGGCCAAAAACTTCAGTTCATTACGAGCAAAATCAAGGGAAATCCCCCAGAACATCAATGCCCATTAGACTTTAATCTACTCTCATCCTCTTCTTCATGTATACTTGGAATAGGACTCTGCCCAAAGCTGGCATTTCGTAATGAGGACCCAGTATCAGGTTCATTGGAGTTGGAGCCTTTGGATCTTGATTTCGTGGATCCACCGCCGTTGACAGACTCCTTGGACTTCTTTCTACGCGATTTCTTGGGGATGTCAGGGAGGTCTCGTGAGGGCGAACTGGTTCCTTGGCTTGAATCTTGTAGCTGGCGAGTCGACTTAACGCTGCCGCCTTCTGATGAATCCTTGGACTGATGCCTTCTTGAATGTCTTGATTTGGTTGATGAGTCTTTCTTTCTCGGGGAGTCGTTTGCATTGTTGTCTGCTGAGGCATGGCGCCTGGAAGATTTTGGTAACTCAGGGAGATCCTTGCGTGGAGAATTCGATGATTTGTTTACTCTCCCTGAATCTACAACACCATATTTTATGTAAATGAAACATCAGTTATTATCTGGTTTATTATTCGATTAGGGGTCACTACACAAAGATTTAAGGTCATTTCTTCAAATTGCTCTCCAAAATTCGTTTAAGCAAATTAAGATGAAAATAATTTGAACCTGCAGAAACCCATTTGATCTCAGGGTTCTCTCCAAGTTCTCCTGGAGGGCCCAACGGTGCGGATTGGAATCCTGTTTGTGATGGAAACTCTTTCATCTGCAACAAATTTTTCAGTAAATTACCCAATTTAATATATGGAATGATCAGTCCTCCTACATAATTGCATGCAATTCACGTATGTTGCTGTGGGGGAAAAAAAGACTGGCTGCAACATTTTCTCAAGTAGTCAAAATGCTGTTCAATACCCAGCTTGGTGAATCAATGGATGGTCCATCCCATCCTATGTGAGCTACATGCTTTACATCTGTGGGTAAGCCAATCTGCATTTCTGGCTCTTTTTCATCCTCTGCATCAAAAAAGTTCTCCTTTTAGGACAGCACTTCAAATTAACATCTATTTCATGATAGTATATCTTGTCATCCCTCCAAAAACATGGTATTTAACGGGTTCTTCTATACTGCACTGGAGAGGATCTCCCGGTGCAAGCACTACCATTAAATTGGGAGATGTTTCCATGTTTTGAGGCGCATCCATCCCAAAATTTGGAAATTCCACCCGTCTAAAGATGGGGAACTCTAATGCATATGTACAATTCCATCTTTCATAAGGAAAAAAAGGTTCATTCCGTGTGGTCGCCATACATCTTTTGCATCGTAAATTAGATGCAAAGAAACAAACACTTCACTAAAACATTGTACAATGAAAAAGTTGTTTTTCCATGAAAAGCTCACCGAATATCTGAGAAATGTATCTTAGACCTTTCAGAAGGCCCTTCACCTTAGTCGACATCTTTATTTCTTCTTCTCTGCAATTCAAGGATTAAGAGGAGAAAACCACCCTTTACAAGGAAATTCAGTGCTTTATATCCCATATACTTGAAATTGATCCATGCAATAAAAGAACATGGATTCTTGAAGTCCAAGATGGAGGCTTGTGGGAGATATATTATTATGTATCTGATTTCCTTCGGGTGGTTGACTCTGTTTTGCGAAAATGTAAAGATGTTCAAAACAGAAGACTCAACAATCCAAAAGCAAATGCTGTCAAAGCGAAACCTTCCATCTATTCAATGGCAATTAAATCTTTGGTCCACAATGCCCGTTAAGACAGAGCATGTCCACCATCGAAAATTTAGGTTGGAATTAATGTATTACAAGAAAACTGTAAATTCATGCTAAATTTAGAACAGCCCGTAACGAAGCCTTGGGGTTCCTGGGATGGCGGGTAATCTGCCACCATTTATTTTTTCATTGTTGAAACGGTAATGGTATACCTTCACTTGGTTGTATGATTTTAGGGTGCATAAATGTCTTTTGTTTGTATGATTTTAGGTGCATAAATGTCTTTCGTTGCAAAGTCTATGAACTTCGTTACTTCGACTAGATTAATCCTATCGATCGAATAATTAAGTCATAATTCATTGATTGATTGTATCATTAACCATTTCTTTTTGTTGATACGAAGAACTTATCATGAATCTACTGATTTCTTATGCTTCTGTTATTGCTGCTGAATTAGCCGTAGGGTTTGCTTCTATTGGACCTGGAGTTGGTCAAGGGACTGCTGCGGGTCAAACCCTAGAGTATATTGCAAGACAACCCGAGGCAGAGGGAAAGATACGAGATACTCCGAGAGTTATCAGTATTTATCAACTCTGTTTTTTAATTTAAAAATTGTATTTATATCTAAAGTTTTCTTTAACTTTTTATTCATTTCTTCCGCGAGCAGGACCTTCTAGGAAGCCTTCCACTGCTAAGTGTGAATTTTTGAAACCCAAATGGTGTACAACGAAAAATTCGGTAACGACTAATGAAGTATCTTTATGGACATCATTGTTTTGGACAAATGAAGTATCTTTATCAACAATCCATTGCTAAGACTTAAAAACCCAGTCACGCATTGTACACTACTCCAGGCTTCCAGGGTAAAAACAAAACTGTTTGATGGTTCGATTCACATACTTCCATTGCGCAAAAGGAGATTTAGAATCAAGAATGTTGTCATGAACTTGAACACGGGCTTGAAGAAAATTCCAATCTCAAGAAGGTCGAAAAAACTTAGTATAACTATTAAAAAAAAAAAAAAATTGGTCTAACTTGATAGATGCCGAAGAAGGCCCAGGTATACAGTCAATAATCATGTCAAAGCACAGTTGAACACAAGATACTAATTGAATCAGATGTTACATGCTGGCCGGAGCACCACCAAAATATAAATAAAACTGGATTAAATTATTGAAAAGGAGTATTCGGGTCTCCCATTAATCTTTAAGATGCCTTGAGATCATCCATCCCAACGCTAGCCTGCCAAAAGGGGAGGAAATACAAATTATTTCAACCACAAGGATCACTGATCAAAAGCTTTTTACTTAGCATCTTTCATAGTCAAAGCTCTCACCAAGAACTTGTGGTTCTCTTCAAGCAGTGGAGCGAAAGTAGTGCAAAATTTTTCGATATCACCATTTATGTCACCAGAGCCACCTATGACATCCAAGAATTTTTTCCTATCAGGAGCGAGCTTCATGGCAATCTGTCATTTTAATTCAGCACGAGTGTCAGAAGGGCTAATTCAAAACTTCAAGGAAGGCAGATACTATTAGCAATACTACCTAATTCATCAACCATGGCAAAATTTTTGTTCATATCTTTGTTAAAACATCTATAAACAACCAATTGTAGGTGAAAATAATCGCAATGAAAACCATCAGGAAAGACTATGATTTAAATGCATATACCGTAAAGCTTGAACTGGCCAGCCATCCGTGCCACTTTTTCAAGGTTTTGGTGTAGGAATCGGTACAAGCTTGAGACATGGCCCAATCCTGGTGCTCCAGTAAATTCCGAAACAATTCCACCAAGAAATCCATAGCCCTAATAATTTAAAACAATTTACATGTGCTCTCAAATGACACTGGTGCTCATGAGTAAGAATTTACCTCTTTGCAGGTATTAAAATACATGCCTCAATGGATGTAAACACCAGATAGGAGGAACAGAAAGCTAATTGCAGAGCAAATAGAAAGAGATGGTACCTGGTCAACCACAACAGACCATTGGTGCAACTGGATGAGCCTTTAGCAGTCTTAGCATCAACTTCTTCCTGTATCATACTGTACAGGTGATTATATTTTGTAGTGTCGGATGTATACTTGTTCTCTAGCCTCTGCGGAAATGGGGAAACACGAATGATAAGTGACACACACAAAAAGATCTTTGAGAGTAAAAGCAGATCGGCCGATAGGAAGATTATCACGTCTTCAATTAGCATATATTAAACATGGAGGGAAAATATCTCACAGTTATATTGCCTCCAACATCAGATTTGACAAGTGCCATGGCAGCTCCAAACTTTTCTGAGCAAATAAAAAAGAATCAAGTTTAAAAAACCAAAATTTTAAAAGCTGCTGTGTGTTCTAGACTTCGAGTAGACACTTTGCAAGATAATTCTTCACAATGGTTGAATGAGGTAAGAATTTCTGCTCCTACAAAATGATTTGAAGACATTGTATTTGCGTAAATCGTAATCTAACAATGGAAACTCGAATATGTAAAAGAATTGCCCCCAGACTCGACATATTTTACCTATGACAGGTATAATTAGCTTGCAAACATCCAAGAATTGCTTTGTGAGCATTACTCCTTCCTCTGTCTTCACATGATTCATTCCTTCCAATGCAGGTGCAAACACTGTGCCTTCCATCTCTCTTGCTTAAATACACTAGTGAAATATCACATATTTTAGAAAGACGAAAACATAAAATATGCAGAAGAGGGTAAATAAAACAGATTCAGGATGTCTGTGAAAATATAAAGGACATAAACATGCCATTTCTACCTATTACCGTAAAAAGCAAACCATGAAGCCCAGCTTGCAAGGCAATACTTGAGATACAAATACACCATAAATCAACACTCTGCATTAGGAGTAAATCCTTTTTAACATTATTCTGCCCTTAGTACGCAACTCCTAATGACACTGTACCCTAACACATTCGGATCATACCAGCCTCAAGGACCATCTAAAACTATTGTTGCAGTCATCCAAAATCAGACATTAGATTGTTGAATCCTTTATTGAAAAACTCACAAAACCTTTTCTGTTGTTTTGTCTAAATGCAAATTCAAGAAAATCCTAGCGTGAACCTATATATATATATAATGTGGTAATAATACAAAATCTGTTGCAGATAAATCAAATTAAGAAGACCACACAAAACAATTCTTCATCTTTCTTCAGATCACCTCCAGGAGCTTCAGCCAGAGATAATTCAACAAGAAATCGAAAAAGCGGAAAATGGGGGACATTCAACAAGGGGAACCAGCAGTTTTGCTTCATTTTTCCAGGATAGTAAACTCAAATAGAAACTTCAAAATCGTTCAGTCATCACAAAGAAATCTGAAACGCAGTTAAGCATCGAGAAAACATTTTAACACCATTTAAGCCCAAACCCAAAAAAAAAAAAAAAAAAAAAAAAAAAAGAATGAATCCGAGTGGCAATCCCGTCAGAAAACTTTACAAATGAATTGATCAACACAAAGTTTTACGAGATGGAGATCTGAACTTACCTGAAGGTTTTAGCGTTCAATTGGTGGAAAGCAGAAGGCACTAGACAGACAGGTCTCGGAAAGTTAATTGCTTTTGTTTTTTTGTATTGATTTATTATTAATCATTCGCTTTCATGTGACGCCAAGCAAGAAAGAGAAATGAATTGCTAGGCCAGAGCTTTATTTTTGGGTCGTCCTCTAGAAAACAAAAAGATAAATCACTACTAATAAGCCCACCTATGAAAGGCCAGAGCTTTGTTGGGCCGACCTCAAGAAAACCCTATCCGTATAAAATCTTCAGCGGCGCCTTCTCTGGGAGGAAGACGGCATCCTCTACTCCTTCCGCAGTCCGTTCACGCGCCGCCGAAGATGGTGAGCAAGCACGGGATAAGTGCTCTTTCTTCTTTGTCTGTGCATTTTTGTACGAATTCATGTTTATTGTTATAGCATCGGAAATCGATGATTTTGAGTCATTGGGTTGTGTTGTGTTTAGCCGTTCAAGAGGTACGTGGAGATCGGAAGGGTTGCACTTGTCAATTACGGGAAGGATTATGGGCAGCTTGTTGTCATCGTTGACGTCATCGACCAGAACCGGGTATGACTATTCCGCTCGTATTTTATACTGCCATTCGCAGCTTGTCTTTCAATTAACCTCGATGTGTGGTTGTATTATCGTGATGCTTTTTAGGTTGCTTCTGTTTTTTGACGTCTTCGATTCTTGTTTTTTTGTGCTTTTTTTCACAGCATTTGTTAGTTATATGTTCTTGCGGTTAGGGGACTTTACTCGTTGTGATGTGCTGTTTGCTGGTTTTGCTTGGCTTTAGATCATGTGATTTATGCTTACTGTGAGATACGAATTTGTTAGTCACAGAAAATGTCGTTTGGTGTTCTGTGGATTGCAAAAGCTTGTTTCTGGATAGTGATTGCTGACAATTCTCATGGAGAGAGATGACCAAAAATGGTTTTTTATTTGCTGCATGCACTTGATATGGTCAATGTCTAAGCAAATTGTTAGCCATTGAGTCTATTAGTATATCTTCTCTTGGTAGGAGAATCTATTTCCTATCCATTGATCAATTATTCAAACGACAATCCTTTTTACTGATTTTATCTTAACAGCCCGTGGGATGTTAGTCCTGGTGGTGTATAAAGAATGAGTGTTTGGTAGGATGGCAGATGTCTCTTTGAGTGTGATTTGGTTTGACAGTCAAGTCAAGTGCACATTTAAAATCTATAGCACAATGAGTTTCTCTTGATGCTCAAATCATCGACAACCATTTTGAAATATTGTTTTATGTTGCAGCAAATTCGAATTTTTCTCAATGTGTATGTTTTAGTTTCTGATTTCCTAATCTCTCTCTGGCTATGCTATTTGCCAAGGTTGAATGAAAATACGGTACTTAGTTGTTTAGCCATTTGCCAAAATGACAGGCTCTTGTGGATGCCCCTGAGATTGTCCGGAGCCAAATGAACTTCAAGAGGCTTTCCCTCACAGACATAAAAATCGATATTAAAAGGGTTCCCAAGAAGAAGACCCTTATAGCTGCCATGGAAGCCGCTGGTGGGTTTATAGATTTTGAAAACATCATTGCGCATTGACTGCATAGATAGGCATATTGATGCCCTTCTGACTCATCTTGCAGATGTCAAGAACAAGTGGGAGAGCAGCTCATGGGGTCGGAAGCTGATTGTCCAGAAGAGAAGGGCTGCTCTTAATGATTTTGATAGGTTCAAGTTAATGCTGGCCAAAATCAAGGTGCGTTATACGATTCTATATTTACTTTATATCTGGTTGGGCAGTAATTATCTTATTGGTTTTGTAGCTGTTTTCTCAATTCTACAATCTTATGCTTCTCAATTCTACAATCTTATGCTACCTTGGAGTCATACCTATAATATTGCTATCTTCTGCATGAGTGCATTATGTACATTGATTTTCGGTAAAAGTCCGGTATTTATCGGTGTGTGATACACTGATACTTTGAGTCTTGTATGTTTCGTTGAATCAATTATAGTCTTGTAACTATATTTTTTTGAACAATTTTAGTCATTATCCCAAAAATAATATAACTAAATGACCAATTTTATTATTTATTTTTTGCTAGTACGTGATTTAAAAAAATTCTCGAGATATTGTGATTGACAACATAGTTATAAATTTTAATAATTATATTATATAGTTATTTATTTTCTTTTGACGAAAAAGACTGAAATTGATCAAAAGAACATAATTTACATAGCTATAATTGATTCGACGAAATACACGAGACTAAAAATGTCACACACTAATACATACTTGACTAAAATATATATATGTTCCCTTGATTTTCATCATATAGCAGTACTTGGCTTTCAAAGTTTGATAGCCTGTTTGAAACTGCAGAGGGCTGGTGTCGTCAGACAGGAACTTGCCAAGCTCAAGAAAGAAAGTGCAGCCTGAAGCACATTTTATCATGCGGGTTTCTGTGTGGAACTAATTACCATACAGAAAACCGTGCTGTTACTTATTTGATATTTCCTTCGAGCTATTTGGAATCAAATTATGTATGGGATATCATAAAATTCGCTGTTTTTTTGGCATCATCACTGTTTTCGGCATACATTTTCGGTTACCACTAATTTTGCTAGTACATTTGTGGCACAACTGCGAGTTGAGGTACATCTCATTCGGCATATATGGATCTGTTTTCTTTTAAACAGAAAAAAAGGGTCCTCTCGGCACAAGAAATAAAAGGGGTTTGGAATTGGATGGATCAATTTGGGGAAGAAAATGATGAAGAATAAAATATAAATTTTATTTATACGGCCAGCCCTGAATATAATTCAAAACTATCAGACCAGAATTGCAATTTGTTCTGAGCTCCAGCTTATTTTATGAGTTAATACTGTAAAATTTTTGTGAATCATTTCATCTGAAGAAACAAAATTGTGGATCTAACTTATCTCAATGGATAAACTCGTTGATTAGTTTGGGTATAAAAGGAGAATAGAATCTATTTTTTAAAATTATATAAAATTTGAAGTTGGTTTTTTTTTCATCTTTTGAAACCCCAAAAATAATTCCCAAAATCTTTTACCCAAAAAATCATAGTACTCAAAATAAACCAAATATCGCACAAGATTATCCGTTTGTTCATAAAGCTGTTACTTCTTGGCTACGTGTTATTTTGCATGATACATCATACCTGTCTAAAGAAAAACAAAACGCAATAGGGGCACCAAGACGATATCATATATAAAAGTAATTTCTTAGAGAAACAACTATTTATTGTCTTGTAAAACTATTAAAGTGCCGCATAGAACTCATCAATTCCTTGGACGAGTTACGAGTATACTGAAAGCATTACAACACATAAGAATTCTAATACAAAAACCTGATCAAGAAAATACAGTTGACAGAGTGATATATATAATATATCTTTTGATGCAAGCATTTTACATTTACACAGAAAGAATGCGCTCCACGTTTACTTATTTTACCAAATATAATTCACTCACAAGTTTTACTTCCTGATCGAGAGGAACTCGAAGCTTCGTAGAGGGTCATCCCGAGTGGCTTTTGAAGTTACTGCAGCAGCTGAGCGAGAAAAAGATGATGGTTTGAGTTCCATGCCGGTTCCGGACTGAAGTCTTTGCGTTGTAGATAAACGACCATTGCCCGAAACCAGCCTGCTTGATTGCCAATTAGTGAGATCACCAGAGGAACTTGGTCTGAAGGTTGAAACAACAGCCTTCTTTGAAGAGTTGCCATTTCGAGAACTACGGCCTTTTTCTGATTCAGGTTGCTGCTGCCAATGATAAACCAGAAAATAGGTCCAAAATATCAAATGGAGCGACAATTTATAGTATATTAACCATCTGTTACAAATATCAGGAAGCAGTTCTCTCAAATCTTGATGATTGATTTTTAATGGGAAGGGGTAAGAGTAAATACCACATCCTTGGATGAAGGCACATCTTCTGATGTTCTGTGTCTTGGATGTTCACCATGTCGCCCAGACCCTGAAATATTTCTTCTAGAGAAAGCTTCAACCGCACCTGAAAATCTATCTCGAATATCTTGTCCAACTGAACAAAACATAAAAATATCAATCAAGCTCTAAATTCAACATTTATAAATTTAATATAATTTAATGATTCAGCATATATATTTAAGCTACTTGAATGTGTCCACTATTATTAATACTTGCGGATCGTGGCATACGCATCTTTCAAANTAGGAGATAAAAAAAAATATTTAAAAAATGTTAATGTAGTAAAACTACAAAGTTATTTTGATAAGATGGAGAGAATTTTAGGCAAATCTAAAATTAAACCACGACTTCATATAGTTAGTATAGGATGATCTTATATTATATATAGATAAAAGATATCTGTGAGGAAAATGATATCAAAAAATTTACATGCACGTGAGCTCATTATGGTGAAAGTGAGATACCTGAAGTTCTTACTGGTCTTTCAACAGACGTTCCAGCCACTGCATTGCCAGTGGGATTCTGCAGGAAGATTACACCAATTACTAAAATTAAAACAAAAGAAAGGAACAACCAACTTAAAAATATCAAGCACTCACTCTTGCTCTGGAACTGGCACCAATCTGAGGAT
Source organism: Primulina huaijiensis (assembly GCF_012295235.1). Classification (NCBI taxonomy): domain Eukaryota; kingdom Viridiplantae; phylum Streptophyta; class Magnoliopsida; order Lamiales; family Gesneriaceae; genus Primulina; species Primulina huaijiensis. Next base: position 7,280,040 of record NC_133308.1, on the reverse strand, counting down.
ATTTCAAGATGGTCCAATCAAATACATAGTCGAATTGGTAACCTACACGAACATTGCGAACTGTAACGCCAGAAAGCTGGAAATCCTTAATATAATGACAGCTAAAGCTTTCAGTACCTTCACGGATAAATAAGTCCCGGAAGAGCCTTTTCAAGTAAGAATAATCCGGTTTGTCTTCAAATCTTAACGATCGGCAATAATGAAAATATGATATGAACTCTGATGGATATGATTTGCACAGCACCTGTAATAATTACATATCAAGTGAACTCGTAGCAATTCTTATAACGAAGTAAACCAAAGAATCCAGGAAGGGCACTGGCCAAAATGATTTAATCAGGTTATGCAAATAAAACTAGCAAGGTTTCTACATTTTTCAAGTCAAATATAAACCCTAAACCATATGTTTCAAACTATGACACCACCATGATAAAAATATACAAATTATACACAATTTTTTTAACCTCTATAGGAGTCAACATTTTCTTTTCACTAATCTTGTCGTATTTCTGCTTTTTGGTGCCAGCTTTGAGTCCCTGCCAGGGGAGACTAGAAAACATTTCCAAGTAAGTACAGGATAAAAAGATTCGTGACTATGTGGGAGATATCGGAAATTATACATGGCCGAAATCCCACATGTTCAACCAACCTTCCTCTAAGAAAATACATGAGGACATAACCAAGGGATTCCAAATCATCTCTTCGGCTTTGTTCTGCAATCATAATTAAATCACAAACAGATGAAGGAAAATAAATCACATCAACCCCTACGAAAACCTACTTTCTGGACAGGGAACATTCATATGATGCATGATGCATCACTTACCAACACCAAGATGTGTATTGACACTAGCATAGCGAGCAGTGCCAGTTAGATTCTTATTTTCCCTGAAATAAGAGTTGAAGAAATTCATCAATTAATATATCCAAGTTAACTAAACTGCAAGAAACTCTCAGATGCACGTGATTACATTATAAGATCAAACCATAACCTTCTGACACGGTTAACACTCATGCAAGTCTATGGGATCACAACTGCAAAATTCATAGACCCACCAAGGAAGTAGCTAATGGCTACAATCACAAGAAAAATGTTCAACTCCATGCTTTTGTCACATCTCAGGTATGATAGAACCACGTGAAAATGAATCATGTTAAACTATCCTTGTAAGCCTTAAAAACCAAAATCCAAAAACCAAGTGGTATTACCAGACTAGGCACTGTATAGGTCTTAAAAAGTTCAGAATCTACAATCAGTCAGAGTCAACGAATAAACAAAGGGTTAATTGATAATCAACAACATTTAACAGCTTGACAAAAATCGACGTAACATATCACAGATGATGAAATATAAAATAGATGAAAATTTTCCATATTCAAAATACATGGGAAAAGCACCTGTAGGGTATGTGCTTATGAGTCTGTAGATCCCTATATTTTTTGGCAAGACCAAAATCAATGATGTAGACCTGCAACAATTACCTCAAGCATCAGTAAAAATGATACCAACACCATGCCAAAAGCAATGAGGTGAATGCATCAATTGTACTGCATCATTAGTATTTAACATCCACAAAAGCAAAAGTCAAGAAAGCCAATAGTTTGGAATAATAGGAAAGACATTTTCTTGTCAATTATTCAAAGAAGAAACTAAACACAAAAACACTAGCAAAGAAACCAAATGCAATAACTCTTATAGCTTCACACAGAATGTACTGTAGAAATTACACCTCAACTAAAAACTGAAATTTATCCGTTGCAGCAGTAGTATATCCAATATTCATTACACTTCGTTCATTGTTATGCGTGGAAAATGGTCAATTATACCCATTTTTTTATAATTCTGATGTTCCATATCCGATGAGAAACAGATGGAGCAACAGAACTACCAGCGCAAGCCCATCAAAACACTTTCAAGACTGACAGCGATAGAAAAACAAACCTGATTTGCTTTACGCCCTAATCCCATCAAAAAATTGTCAGGCTTTATATCACGGTGAAGAAAACCTCTAGAATGCATGTACTCAACTCTATTAATCTGAAAGTAATTTACAATATTAGACAGATCATAAAGTTCAATGGATACACTAATGACCTAAGAAAAGACTTACAATTTTTTCCAATTACTTACTAGTTGATCTGCGAGCATTAATACTGTTTTCAAGGAGAACTTCCTATTACAATAATTAAAGAGATCTTCCAGACTTGGTCCCAGAAGATCTATGACCATGACATTGTATTCACTCTCAACTCCAAACCATTTCAGGTTGGGAACACCATCTACATGACAATAGAAAGTGTCATAAAATTATATTCATAAGAACAAGTGAATTGAGTAGCACGCATACTTCATACGAGAATCATTTCGATAAAATGATCATCTTGTTAATAAACAATCTGCAATCTGCATGTAGTTAAGATGCATCCTTCCAAGTCCCAAACCCAGAGAAAAACAAAGGGTCGAAGTTTCAATCCTCTTGAGAACCAAAACGTTTCCGGCGATTTCAATATATAATCACAGGCATCCCACTTCACCTCCTTAGCCCCAAAAAACCCCACTAGAGAAAAGCCAACACGAAAATTGACTTTTGTGCATAGAAAGTAAATTATTCTTGAGAAGTGCCTGCTACAGATTATACGACCAAAAGACATGTTAAGAAACTCTTAACAATATCTCAAATTGATAATTCACTGAGACGTGTAAAAGGATAAAATTACATAATAATGTTAACAATAATTAGTCAACGGTGATCAAATCACAGGTTATTGTACATCAGAATGTACCTCCGCGACTTGATATCTTACAAGAATCTCTCTAGTTATGTGCATTTGTACTTGTGATAGAGCAACTTACTTCCTCCTTGGAGAAGCATATAAATTTTTGATTCATAATGAAGTTGGGGGTGCTTGGTCTTCACTGATTCCTGGAGCGCATGGTAATATGATAAAATATCAAAGTGGCAACTATATTTTACTTGTGAACATAGCATCAACACACATCCTGTCAACTTTTTACCAACAAACACTCGAGCTTCTCAAAAAAAATCTAAAAAACAAAGTTGTAGAGGAGCTAATGCAAAACAGAGAAAATAGCTAATTAAAATGAGCTGCATAAGATTGTGATCTCTTCAACATCAGATAATCCATGGCTGCTAGTTTTTCCTTGATAAAATACTAAACTTATTTTTTTATGTCAGCAGGGTAAAGTTTTCCGAGCTACATTAGTTCAAATTTGGTGTGGTAGCACGGACATCAATATGTTTTTAATGACGTTTCTACAAGAAAAGAAACTTTTCCACCGACAAACACTCTTAATTCTCCTTAAAAATAAAGGCCGATTCCATAGATGTGGTTTATAAACGTCTGTACTTGTTATATACAAGTTTCTGAACTAGCAAGGGATCATGGGTAGAGAAAAACATAGATCCAAGATTTCAAAGGTAATATTAAAAATTTCATCTTTGATATTCATCAATCTATGTGATTCCCTTGCTCCAAACTTAATTACAACAAAGAGGATGGTCAAAAGGAAGACACTATAATTAGCAAGAAAGCTTACCAACTTGACGGCTACTTCTTCTCCATTCGGTATATTCACTCCTACATCAATTAAGGAAAAAGAATCTTTATAGATACAAAAGAGATCAACCATAGACAAGATTCCAAACTGTTTATTCCAAAACTAGAATTAAGTACCTAAATAAAGTTCACCGAATGAACCACTCCCAATTTTTCTCCCAAGCTTAAATTTTCCAGCCACAACATGATCCATGGCAATCGATTCAAATAATTAAGTCCCCAATTCCAACAGTTCCACTTAAATCAATAAACCTCTCCAATTTACAATCTTGATCGATATTATTAAACCCGAAATCTCAACCAACAGCAGAGATAAAACATCCGCAGAAACCCAAAATAATTCAAGACACTGGAAGACTAAGGGTTCAAATTTGGATCCAAGAAATCAAACGAAAAACATCAATCAAGAGACAATATTCCTCCTTTCCGCGAACTACATCCTAGACAAGGATACAAACCCTGAGCTAGAAATCCACAATTCACAGAGTCATCAATAATCCTCGATGAATTTACTCGAAACAAGATCGATCAACATAAGAAAATGCGATCATTTCATGCGAATTTTTACAAGGAGGAGACCAGTGGCGAAATTTGAGGGATGAGATTGATTGAGAGAGATTAAAAGGTGAAAAACAATAATGGATTTGGTGGGTGCGAACGCAAATAACATAATATTAATTATATAAGGAGAAAGCGGTGAAGATATTAGAGAGGAGGCGATGAAATAAAGAAAAAAAAATACTAATTTGACATTTTTATCACACATTTTAAATTCGATTCGATTTATATATATTTTTTATAAAGATGAATGGGTACTACTTCTCTACTATGAAATACTGAGTTCGTCTCACATAAGATTTACTCGATAAAATAAAATATAAAAACTTTTATGAGATTTTTTTATGAGTCAATTTTGTTAGATAAATATCATATACTCACGAAAAAAAATATTTCTTGTGTAAAACATGTCTTAAATGAAATCTAATCTAAATAAGATTACATTTTGTAAATCATGGTTAAACCAAAATTAGTTTTATTATCGAAAGTTTAATGAGATATACCTCCAAAATTAGAAATTTATTGATTTAAGGATTGCATAAATATTGAAAGTGATCTACCCAAATACATTTGGTAAATTCAAACAAAGTTTTGGGGTAGGTTAAATTCAAACAAATAGGCAAGTATGTGATGACTTTTTTAAACAAGAAACTCAACTTGCTTTTATTCTGTTTTTCATTGTTTTGATGGTATATACACGTATGGATTTGCCAAACTCCCCCGCTTTCGGCGGTGTTTTCCGGGAAAAAAAACTAAACTAGCTCTAAAATCATGATGTTTAATGAAAACTGATAAATCACTAGCTAGAAATTTGTAATGTTCAAGTGACTTATAATATAAATGTAATGAGAAGCTCATGACTATCAGCATTGAAATTGATTCTCTTTTTAATATTTAACGCAAATTTTCCTAAACATCAGAAAATAAAATGAAACATAGTCCACGTTAAATTTAAGAGTAAGTCTCATGTGAGACCGTCTCACACAAGTTTTTGCCTAAATTTAATACATCTTTTTAATATTATATTATCCCATTTAAGTATGTATCGGATGATCGATAAGAAAAGTTATCATCTTTCAAAAATTTGTGACAATGTTCATTTGCTAAAATATTATTTTGAAATAAAAATGTAGAGTACACATTTCAACTTTTGCTCGGTTTGTTTTTTGTTTTTACGATGATGGAACCCGTAGTTTCTATATTCAATAAGCACCGGGTAAATTTAGGGATTACGCAGTAGCCTGCAAACCACGTTAGTCAGGTAAATCGCACTGGACAAACTCTATGCGACTAGCTCGTCCAAGAAAATATTGGTAGAATGAATCGAACTACTGACCATTGATCAAACTTTCACTTACTCCACCAACTACATGAGGCTTTTGCTTGTGTGGAGTTTGTTTTGTGGTATTTTTTTAAAAAAAATTGTTTTATATTGAAGAATATTTTTATTGATTCTTGAAAGGAATTAGGGTAAATTAGGGGAAAAAATTATCAATTGAAGTTTCAACTTAGGGTTTACTCTCTATGACCAAAAATTTTAGTTTGAACTCTCAAATTTTGACAAAGCGATCAAAAATATTCTTGATGTTATAATTGAGCTAGAAATAGTATCAGGATCGATGAAAAATTATTTCAAACATACAATGTTATTATTATTGTGTAATTAAATGTTTGAGGATAAGATTTTCTCAAAAATTATGGATCCTAATATATGATCGAGATTAATTATTTACATTTTTTATTCCAAAACTTTGGACTGTTTACAAGAATAGCTAACCAAGATTAGACATCAGATGAAAAGCGGAACACATCAGAGTCTTAAGGTAAACTTATGATTCAAAATAATATGTTCCTAGAAACAATCTCGGGTACTTCTAAACTCTCTAGAAATCTTATATATCCAGAAGACGATACAGAACTATGGCAATCAACTATATTATGTTCCATATAAAATCGATGAAATCCTAGAAAAAAAAATAATAAGAAATTATTGGAGCATTAAAGGATATTCAAATAAGAATCCAAACTCCATAACAACAAACATGTTCTATTAAAAAGATCTTTAAAGGAAAGTTACCAACATCTTTTGATATTGAACCCTTATTACACCGAAGAGGGAAGGCTAAGGTAATGTCAAAACATTTAACTGATGATGAAAAATGATCAATCTGATTAAAATTGTTTCAGAAAAGAATTATGCTAAAGACAACTATAGAAAATATTGATCTATAAGATCTTCCAAACCTTGCAGAGGAAAATGTGGGATCTCATAATATAAATATGAGAGGAACCCACCAGCGAGAACAAGATAAGGAAAAATAAAATTCTCTTGCACCAAATACCCCATGGAAAGTCTGTTTTAGAACCAATACATCTTTATGGGGTTATGGTTAATCTTGATGTACTGGATTTCTAAAACAGAGAAGATCTCATAGATGAATGAACATCGGCTATGAGAATCGTAGACACATTTGATCTCAACAAAGAATTATTCATTAAACTAGTAGAGATGAGTCTGATGGGATAAAAAATCGCTTGGGAGATGACTTCGGCAAAAACCAAATAGTCGGTCCTAGCTGAAGAATCTCTTAATGAGATAGCTAGCAGAATGGCTACTCTGCTTAAAGTACAATTTATACGGGCAGACTATTTTAACAATCAAAACACAAGAAGAAAAAGAAATATACTCAATGAATAACATGACGTCTGTTTGGTGGATGAATACATTATGTTATTAAATAAATATAGATGGAATTCAGGGGTCGAAGAAAATATAGCAATACAACTTTTCTTCTCCAAAATGTCAAGTCCCTGAAGAGAAATTCTAGTCAGGGAATATGTCTCTGTTAATCCAGATACTTTGCACAAATGACCTCTTTTCTCAAAAGAAAATAGGCAGAATTATGTAATATCGCAGCATTACAAAAGAATTACAAACGATTGAGGGGTATTAATAAACGTATTATTTTATATTGTAAAGAAAATGGTCTTCCAAAAATCATTGCAAGTAAGCCACAAATGCAGGAAATGAAGGGCTTTAGAGCTCATCTTTATGTCAAAAGGAGAAGAAGTTGAAGTAGTTCTTGAAAACCAATTAAAATATTATCTAGAGGTCTTATAAATCTGGGTAAAGACGTAAGATGTCATCACAAGCATCGAACTCATCTCAAAGCACAAGGCGTACACCAAAAAAGAAAACTTTCAGAAGATCTCAAACCTGAGTTAGTGAAAGTTTTAAAGATTGTAATTGCTGGACATGTGGAACAAGAGATAATATTTCGACCAACTGTCCAGAAAATGACAGAAAAAGGATAAAACTTTTCGAACTAACTTTGGATATTGAAGAAGTTTTTATTACCAATATCTAGTTCAAGTATACAAGTTTGAAGATATTCTTTCAGGCGAAAGTATATATGAAGAAAAAGAAATATTGAGTCACGAAGAATTTGATAGAAAAAAATCAAAATCTGATTGAAGAGTGGGTGTTTCGACACGAAACACGTGAAAACTTATCTAGTTTCTTTTTCTAGACAACAATATCTCATTAAATGGTCAAAAAGATCATGAGGGAAATTCTTAGCCTAAATAGATATCAAAGATTCTATGCAAGACAAGTATAAAAGTTCTTAGGAAATCTTGGTATAAGAAACAAAAAAATATCATCTAATTTATAAAAATTTCCATAAGGAAAATGTAAATCTCAATGCAACTTAAGAGAAACCAGATAGAAATGCAATTAATTCTTTCTGAAGAAATTAAGGAAGAATTGTAAAAACTCAAAATAAAAGTAGCATGAACCATGTCCTAGATTCATATCGGAGCAATCCAGATTATAATAAAAGTTACTTTTAAAGGAAGAATAGATTCACATATTTACATTTCTATATGTGATAAATGAATGGATGATCTTAAATATTTAATATTGAGAACAATCTCAAAGAATCTATGCATAGGAAAAATTATAGGAATAATTTACCCAAATTTTCTATAACCTGACATATCGAGATTTCAGCCAAGCTTTAACATTAAATCAAAATTTCAAAGAAAAAAGTTTACGAAATATAATAATAAATCATATTCTATCACGTATCACATTTCATATGTTTTATCTAATACACATGACTCATAATTGTTTATTAGAAATAAGTTTATTTAATTACTAGAAATATTTGGAAAATTTGCTCAGGAAATTTATCCAGAAAGAATCGAGTTTCCTTTAATATAGAAAACAGATATTCAGATCCAAGAAAAACCGATTCTACAAAAGAATCAAAGTCTTATACTAGAATCAAGATGTCTATCTTTTCAAGGAGATAGAATAATAAGTCACAAGTTGGGAAAAACACATGTCCAAGAAGCCCAACAAATACTAAAAAACTTTTCGACAATAGGAAAGCTTAGATGTCCAGAAGGGCGGAGAGAAGTCGAAACAGTAGTTGATATTATAAGACAAATCAATTTCCTTGTAATACAATATACTATTTCAAACAATCTATCATAGGAACTTTCCAATAAATGATCAATTGGTGAACTGGAAGTTCATATCAAATGAATCCCAGGAAAAGAACCAGATCAATTAGTTATTGAGCTAGAGTTTCTCAAGAAACACAAACCTTGAAAACATCTAGATGACGTCATGAAATCCATGGTAGATGATAGAACGTGGAAACTCCAATGACCATGAGACCATTCTCGAAATACATCCCATTAGGATGTTATATGAACAATATAATACATAATATTTTGCTGTTTATATTGATTTCAGAGTTGGAATTAGTACGCAAAAAGAGGAGTGTTGCCAAAAAAATTGGAAGAAGAATTACCTCAACTGCTGGACAAGATTTCTCAAATAGAAATTTAATTTTACGTATAGGGATTAAGATGGAAAAAGTATTAATCAGAGGTGCTGCACAAATACTTTGGTACAAGGTGAGAATACCACAGATTTATATTCATGATACATGACAAACATTCTACTAGGAAATACTTTCTTGCAAATGTTTAAATCTTATACACAAGAAAATGAGGTTAGAATATTAGTGTTCACAACACCATATGGTCACAAAGTCACATTCCAGATACTAAAATAAGCATTTAATAGAAAATTGTCAATTCAGTTTCGAAGGAAGTGTGGTGATGAAGGAAAACTTATGAACCAAAAAATAAAAGATTCTAGACAGTTTGAAAAAAAAACGATTTAATTAAGAGCATATCAAAATCTCCAAACATAAAAAAAATATAATTTCTCAAAATAGCTTTACACTAGAAGGATGTAGAATTCGAATAAAAAAAATATCCTTAAAATATGTCAAGAAAATGATAATTAAAAAAAAACTACAATGAAGATTCTTTGTCATGGTAGGACAGAAACCAACTCCAAGTCAGCCTTAAAATTAAATAAAGCAAAGAATATGAGTTCGTTAGATATAAGCATATCCCAATGAACATAATAGATCAAAAGGATATGCAGATTATTATCAAGGAACATTTAAACTTTGGTTTAATCAAAACAAGAATATCAGCATATGGTAGTTCATGTTTTCTAGTAAGAAATCATAGTGAAATAAAAAGGAACAAGCCATCAAGAAATTAATAACATTTTGGATTTTGATGGGTGCTTTAAATCCAATAGAGAACATTTAATCAGTTGTATACGCACCACTAAAATATTCTCTAAATTTGTTTGTAAGTCTGGATTCTATCAAATTCGAATGAAAGAATAAATCAAGAAATTCACAGTTTTTTCCACACCAAAAAGTCACTTTATTTGAGAAGTATTACCAATAGATTGACTAATTCACCTCAGATATTTCAAAAAAAGATTAATAATCTATTTAAAGATTATTTTAAATTTATGTTTATTTATATGATTATGTTTTAATAAAATCTAAAAATATGGATGAACATATTAAACATTTAGAGATTTTCTATAAGATGCATAAAAAAAGGGCTAGTTTTATCGGAAAAGAAGGTAGTCTTCGCAACAAGGAAAATTGAATTTCTTGTAATAGAAATCGATTAGTCGGTAATAATTCTGCAAAAACACAATTGTGGAAAAGGTGCAGAGTTTTCCAAAAAAGTTCAAAGACAAGAAACAACTATAAAGGTTTTTAGGAGTTGTTGACTTTGCTAGAATGTTCGTAAAAAAATCTAGCTAAACAAAGTAAAGTATTTAGTCCATTACTAAAGAAGGATGTAAGATTCTTATAGATAGAAGAACACAAAAAATGATTAAGCCAATTAAAAGATATTTGTAAAAATTTCCCAAAAATGGATATTCCTCGAGATGAAGATGATCTGGTACTATATACAAATGTCAGTTATCATTGATGGGTAGCGGTTCTTACAAAGCTCCCACCAGAATGAGAACAATCATACATGTATTGCAGTGGACTATTCTTATATGCAGAAGCCGTAAGATGACATATCAACAACGAAAAGGAATTTTATACAGTAAAAAAGCTTTTGAAAAATCGTCATTATTTTTACTTGCAAAGATATTTACTTTAAAGGTTGATAATATACATGTAAAAGCTTTCTTGAATAATATAATTGAATCTAAACCCGATGAGGCTATATTATCGAAATGGCAGAATTTTTGTCAAAATTATATTTTTGATATTGTTATCATTAAATTTCATGAAAATATTCTTACAGATTTTTTAACAAGATATAGTTAGCTCTAATGTCAACGCCATCATGAAAATGAAAAGGCATTTTAGGGAATACCTTCAAATGTTTCAAACAGAGTTTAACAAGCTTACCTTAAATGCAGAACTTGCGGGTAGACTACAACAAGTTGATAAGAGCATTGTCTCTTATCGAATAAAAAGTTGTTTACAGACTTATACTCAACTATGACCTGTATTGCAAAAGCCTATACTCCATGCTATTGAGAAGCCACTGGTTTCCGAAATTGAAAGTTTTTGAGTACAAGGATCTATACCTGGAGCAGGGGATTCAAGTACCTCTAGCAAAAGTGCTGAGTCGGGATAATTTTTAGATGAGTTAGTCAAAGAAAAAATTGAAAGTCCGTATCCTTATCTCGAGTCTTCAAGTCAACCATTCACCTCGAGTATTGAAGAGGGAGATATCAATCATATACCTCAAATGGACAAAGGAAAATATAATGTTGGTACTAACGAGCTTATAGTTTCTCCATTTCAGGTATATCAACAGAACTGAGAGAAATTGAAAACAAGAATATGTATCAACTCAGCCACAATGCGAGTTGATATAGCATGAAAGTATCCTAGGATAGGGATGAAACCAAAGTCCTATCCCAATGAGGTAAAAGCAGAGTATGAATTTGGATCTTTTGCCTCAGTTTATACTACATCACTCAGTTTCACAGAAATCTCAGTACTACCAAAATGGAACCAAGAAGCTGTTCATGAAACATGGTCAAATAATGATTATTTGTCAAGATGAGATATTCAAGAGCTTTAATTTTTTTAGTACAATACCAGAACCAGCCGAGAAAGGTTCGCATGAAGCATTTCACTTCATCAAGTTGAGAATGCTAGATATGAACATTCAAAATTTCATCAAGAATCCTTCGGAGAATGAAACACCTCTTGTTTCAGCACTCACTGAAGATGACATCTCCACAAGACGAACATTTTCATTATGTGTATGTCTCACATAGATGGACAAAGTCATGTTTCCATTTAAGGTTTATCAAAATTATGTAAACAGATCTTTTATGTTAAATTTCATGAAAGAAAAAACTAAAACTTTGCAGAAAAATATTTGAAAAGAAAATAAATATTATGTGAAACAGAAAACAGCTGAGGAGTAAAGAAACATGTCATCAATTCTGTAATATGACTCATGTGGGAAAATGGTAAGAAGAAATCTGCCTAGAATGCACAAACCAGAAAAGGCCAGATTTCGAGATCTGACCGAATATAATGCAGAGACAAGTCCAAGTGTGAAGGTCTACACAAGTAACGTTTTCCCCGAGGATCATACAAAAGCAAAAGATTCTCCGACAAAAGTAAAGAAGACATATGATTCAACCACTCCATTAGTGGAGGATGAACCGCTCAACCACCATAACTTGACAAATTAATAACTAGTGGTACACCAACTAAAAGATATCGTCGGCCAAAACTAGCAATGCAAGTCCGAATTCCAAATCCACCAAAACTTCTATATATATCACGACAGAAGGAAGATGAATACATCATTCAATTTTTTCATTTTTATTTCAAAATAAAATTTTTAACATTTTCAATTTATACGCGTTGTAATTATAGATACAGGTAGCTAAACAAGTTTCTCTTCATCTATAGGAGGTTACTATGTATTAACGTGTTGTATGTTTGAAAAAAATAACAAAGACTTACTGCTCTTCTTATGTATTATTTTCAAAATTAAACTTTTTTATTATACACCCTGAGGTAATAAATGATACAGTGTTGTGCTAAGTGATGTTGAAGATATCTACGTCAAGAACTATATGTTACAGTTGCATGCCTGGAATGTGTTNATGCTTTTGGGCAAATTAGACATGTATAATAACACCACGTATCGAAAAAAGAGTTCAAAAATGATTTAGAAAATCTTAAATATAGTAGAGAGTTTAAACTAAATTTTGATCAACAAGTGAGTAAATTCTAATTGAAACTAGTATTTAAGCATTTATTTGAAATTTACAAAGGAATTAAGTGTGCAAATAGACCCCAAACACTAATAATTATTAATACTATTTAAATCTTGTACGGGGTGGTCAATAATGCGTTTTGATTAAATATAAATTTTCTCTTGAGCATTAGGTGGCCATCTTTTAATCTAACGTTTCAATTAATTGTCTCCTTTCTTTTTCTTTCTTTATTATATTTTATCCAATCTTTTTTCAATTACTAACCCTTTGCTAGAAAAACCTAAATGGGTTTTGCGTTAAATAATCCATGCAAATGAATTTTTTTTAGCAAATGAATTTTTTTTCAAAAAAATTCAAAAATACAATAGGTATTTTAATTTTTTATCTACAAATATAGCCTGCCGAATTGATTTTTTTTTTTACGAGTAAATGATCAATAAATCTCCATTAGCATAATTATATTTTTGTTTAGTCTTTGTCAGACTTTTTTTTGCAGCCTCCAATTTACACACACAACAAATTATGCATTCTCTTAGCCTTCAATTGTTTTATGGATAAATACGGTACAAAATATTGAAAATCTGGTATTATTATATGATATCTGAGTACAAAATATTTAAGATTTGTCATTAATATATGATTTTTGAGTACTCTAACATGTATAACAAATATTGATATTAATTACACGACTTTATAAGTTTAAAATATGATACTAATATATGATATGCGAATGCAAAATATTTCAGATATGATATTAATATATGATTTTTGAGTACCCACATGTATAACAAACATTAATATTAATGACACGCCTCTTTTTGAATGAAAATCACTACAAAATATTAAAAATGTGGTATTAATATTTGATATTTCAGTATCAAATCTTTCAGATCTGGTACTAATATATGATATTTAAGCACACAAATAAGTGTACCAAATGTTGATATTAATATAGTTGTTCTAATTTTATACTCAAAATTTTATATTTTGTACCAAATCTAAAACAATTAGTATTCAAATATCATATATTAATTTCAAATTTTCAATGTTTTATACCAAAATACATTAAAAAAAAAAACACATACGAGTCCAGAGATTGGAGAAACATTTTTTGTGAATCAAAAAATTATTGAAAATTTTTTGTTATACGAACACAAATATAACTATACTCAAGTCTCCCTTCTTTCGACACGTAAATATCAAAATAAGATCACATAATGGTCTCACCGAAATTCCTCATATATTGACTCAATTTCGAGTCTTCTCCACCCTTAAATCAGGATATTAAAAAAAATAAAAATAAATAAGATCACACCATGCCACTCCATAAATATCAATATTAAACGTATCGAAACGTTAAATTATCTTAAAAGAATCTTGAAAAAAAATACTTTATTTTAAAGGAGAAAATAAACATAAAGGGTCCACAAATTTAAAATGGGGGTTATCATTAAAAGATTTTCAAAGCAAGTCCGTGAAAAATATCGACACATTTTGAAATTGTACCCTCCAACAAGTCGCTTTTCTTGCCTAATTGACAGCGTCAAATCATGGCCCTCTTCTCTATTCATTCATTACATTTTTCAAAATAATAAAAATCAGAAATATGGCAATGGATCTAAAATAAGCTCCAAATTTTATGTCATTTTTCAAAATGGCTATGGATTTAATCGTATCCGTGATTAAATTGAACTGCGAGTAAAACATCTGAAATATAGCTGAACTTATACTAAGAGAAATTCGCGCTAATTAACCTATTTTTGATATAAAATAGCGATCGATTAGCAACCGATTTTGTTCGTACAGAAAGGTTTGATTCGGTTAATTTTTCAAAACCATAAATGTTATTACAACTTTCAGTGGTTTTCTGCACACTGTTTTATTCTCATCCTTATCAGAAGCATATTCATATTTCAGGACAATGTATAAATTGAAAAGTCAGTCAACATAAAGATCAGAAAACCACTTCACCAGCAAAACTTTGTAAATGAAAAATATTTACGCTCAAATTTTGTGTTAAATATACTCCACTTTTATCGTCGATGTCCGTAAATAGAGTTTGTTAGCTATCCTTAATCACTCAAAAATATTGTAAATAAAACACACGATTAAATTAAAAATATTTTCATTAAATTAATAGATATTTTTGTTTAATATTAGTTTTTTTTATTTTTAAACCAAGTGATGTTTAGTTCTTAATTTATATAGTTTATCTCATGTCTTATGATTTTTATAACTTAAAATTGTTTAAATTTTTTAAAATCAATCACAATATATAATTAAAAAATAATGGATAATAATCACATGGTTATTACACGTTTTTTTTTTTTATCAAATTTATTGTTAAGATATTTTCATAAGATATTTTTCATAAAAAAACAAAACTTATATATAAAGTGAAAGTTCAATAATATTTTTACTTTACAAAATTATATAGTTGATTTCTAGAGCAAATATTAGATATTTTATTAAATAGTATAAAATAAAATAAAAAAACTTATCTTTAATCTCAAATAATATATTTTTCACAGGTTATCACAAGCTTTAACAAAATGTGGACATATATTTATCAAAATTTTGTGCATTCCATATTTTTATGTGTTTTGTAAAAACAAAAACAAAATTTTGTGCCACCCTACTAAAGCTCGGAATACTCTATTTATAAACATATTGAAATTTTAGAATAAAAAATAGTATTTTTTGTTATTATATGATAAAAAAATTATGACTATTTTTTCAAATATGATAAAATTTGGTTGTTAAAACGAATAATTATTGCATTTATATTTTTTTTTACTTTGTGTTATATTTATTTAAAAATATTTTTTTAATAATATGTCAATTTCGATAGTTAAAACACATAATGATTGTATTTGAATTTTTGAGGCTTGAATCAAAATTTTATAATAAAAGGAAAGTGATGTATCGGGGTAATCATGCAAATCATTAAATTAAAAAAAGTAAAATGGTTTTCTATTGATATTTTTTAGAGTGTATTTAGAACTCCGGCGAAAGTCCAAAAGCAAAAAACAAAAAAAAAATGATAATTACTACACAAAAACTAAACTCTGAATATGTAGTAATTAGTGGATCAAAATCCAATATATAACAAGTTAATACACCAAAAGGTTATTTTCTCTTGGCTTTAATTTATTTGTACTTTGCTTGTTTTTCAGATTTGTTTTGTTTCAAATCATTGTAATACTTATTTTTAACTATTTTCTTCGAAAGTTATTAAGGTTATATTGAATGAGAAATATTGTGATTAAGATCTTATTTATCGATTAATAGTTTATGTTTATCCTGTTGTTTATGGTGTACCTTAAAACTCGGGAATGACAATGAAAAATCTAAAGTAATTTGAGTTGAGACAGGTGTTCAACACTCTTTTCTTTAGAAGAATTTTGCCCTATCTTGGTGCTCCAGTTATGGCGATTCTTCCCTAAAATACAGCTCCTTACAATAATATCACTATAAATTGAAAAAACAAAAAGAAGAATAAGATAAGACAAAAGTAATGCAAATGTGTGGAAAAACATGGTGATCAAAATTCTCTTCTTGTTGTCTTTAACCACATATTTATAGATTTCAATCATTAAAGATATGTTATTTCATCTAAGAGGTGTACATTGATCAAAAGTTTGATAAAAAAAGTCAAGGGACACCATTTAGATGTAAATATATAATCAAAACTCACAACTTTCTGACAATCAGTGTCGCTAGGCACCTAGGCGCCATTTTACGGGCGCCTAGGCTCCTTCCCTATTGCACTGGATATTTTCAGGGCACGAATGGCACCGAGGCACCTCTTGTTGCTGGGAAAACTTCATCGCAACTTTTAAGACGCACATTTGTACACTTTGTTCAGTCGAGTTTTTTTTTTAATTTCTTTTTCTTAATTTTATTCATTAAGCTTAAACATTCCAACAATCCTCTAAATGAATGAAATTAATGCATGAATGCACGTGATATCGAAAAGATGTATACACAAAAAATTATCGCACAAGGATAGGTGGATTTTGGCATTGAACTTGATGTCTTGTACTCGATATTTTCAGGGCACAAATTAAACTTGATGTCTTGAACTTCTTGGTAGTTTATATAAAACCAGACAACAGTACCTACACGATAAGTTCTTTATCATTTACATTTGATTCTTTATCGGTTGTGTTCGTTTTGACCATAGAATACTTCTTGGTTTCATAAGTATTTATTGAGGTCGTTCGTCCTCATACTTATATAGATGGTATAATTTTTAAAAGTATCATACTATATTCTTCTTTTTACAAGCTAAAGAACCATTAAAAGTACAATGCTTAACTTCACTATATTGGTAGACAATAATACTTGTCGTCCTGAGAATGAGAAGTGAAAATTTCTCGAGAGTTAATTCAAGTTTTCATAATTTAGTTGCCCCATTGAATCAAGATCTTAGGATCTCCAATCAACAAGGTTGGGTTACATAATGAACTTTTTATTTATTGGTTTTAATCTCATTCCTTTCGGCAAACTGTACACTTGATCTTTATTTAATGCTTCGTAAGTGGATCCGTCAAGTTATCTTTTGATTTAACATAATCAATAGAGATAACTCCATTTGANCATGGTTATTACACGTTTTTTTTAAAATCAAATTTATTGTTAAGATATTTTCATAAGATATTTTTCATAAAAAAACAAAACTCATATATAAAGTGAAAGTTCAATAATATTTTTACTTTACAAAATTATATAGTTGATTTCTAGAGCAAATATTAGATATTTTATTAAATAGTATAAAATAAAATAAAAAAACTTATCTTTAATCTCAAATAATATATTTTTCACAGGTTATCACAAGCTTTAACAAAATGTGGACATATATTTATCAAAATTTTGTGCATTCCATATTTTTATGTGTTTTGTAAAAACAAAAACAAAATTTTGTGCCACCCTACTAAAGCTCGGAATACTCTATTTATAAACATATTGAAATTTTAGAATAAAAAATAGTATTTTTTGTTATTATATGATAAAAAAATTATGACTATTTTTTCAAATATGATAAAATTTGGTTGTTAAAACGAATAATTATTGCATTTATATTTTTTTTTACTTTGTGTTATATTTATTTAAAAATATTTTTTTAATAATATGTCAATTTCGATAGTTAAAACACATAATGATTGTATTTGAATTTTTGAGGCTTGAATCAAAATTTTATAATAAAAGGAAAGTGATGTATCGGGGTAATCATGCAAATCATTAAATTAAAAAAAGTAAAATGGTTTTCTATTGATATTTTTTAGAGTGTATTTAGAACTCCGGCGAAAGTCCAAAAGCAAAAAACAAAAAAAAAATGATAATTACTACACAAAAACTAAACTCTGAATATGTAGTAATTAGTGGATCAAAATCCAATATATAACAAGTTAATACACCAAAAGGTTATTTTCTCTTGGCTTTAATTTATTTGTACTTTGCTTGTTTTTCAGATTTGTTTTGTTTCAAATCATTGTAATACTTATTTTTAACTATTTTCTTCGAAAGTTATTAAGGTTATATTGAATGAGAAATATTGTGATTAAGATCTTATTTATCGATTAATAGTTTATGTTTATCCTGTTGTTTATGGTGTACCTTAAAACTCGGGAATGACAATGAAAAATCTAAAGTAATTTGAGTTGAGACAGGTGTTCAACACTCTTTTCTTTAGAAGAATTTTGCCCTATCTTGGTGCTCCAGTTATGGCGATTCTTCCCTAAAATACAGCTCCTTACAATAATATCACTATAAATTGAAAAAACAAAAAGAAGAATAAGATAAGACAAAAGTAATGCAAATGTGTGGAAAAACATGGTGATCAAAATTCTCTTCTTGTTGTCTTTAACCACATATTTATAGATTTCAATCATTAAAGATATGTTATTTCATCTAAGAGGTGTACATTGATCAAAAGTTTGATAAAAAAAGTCAAGGGACACCATTTAGATGTAAATATATAATCAAAACTCACAACTTTCTGACAATCAGTGTCGCTAGGCACCTAGGCGCCATTTTACGGGCGCCTAGGCTCCTTCCCTATTGCACTGGATATTTTCAGGGCACGAATGGCACCGAGGCACCTCTTGTTGCTGGGAAAACTTCATCGCAACTTTTAAGACGCACATTTGTACACTTTGTTCAGTCGAGTTTTTTTTTTAATTTCTTTTTCTTAATTTTATTCATTAAGCTTAAACATTCCAACAATCCTCTAAATGAATGAAATTAATGCATGAATGCACGTGATATCGAAAAGATGTATACACAAAAAATTATCGCACAAGGATAGGTGGATTTTGGCATTGAACTTGATGTCTTGTACTCGATATTTTCAGGGCACAAATTAAACTTGATGTCTTGAACTTCTTGGTAGTTTATATAAAACCAGACAACAGTACCTACACGATAAGTTCTTTATCATTTACATTTGATTCTTTATCGGTTGTGTTCGTTTTGACCATAGAATACTTCTTGGTTTCATAAGTATTTATTGAGGTCGTTCGTCCTCATACTTATATAGATGGTATAATTTTTAAAAGTATCATACTATATTCTTCTTTTTACAAGCTAAAGAACCATTAAAAGTACAATGCTTAACTTCACTATATTGGTAGACAATAATACTTGTCGTCCTGAGAATGAGAAGTGAAAATTTCTCGAGAGTTAATTCAAGTTTTCATAATTTAGTTGCCCCATTGAATCAAGATCTTAGGATCTCCAATCAACAAGGTTGGGTTACATAATGAACTTTTTATTTATTGGTTTTAATCTCATTCCTTTCGGCAAACTGTACACTTGATCTTTATTTAATGCTTCGTAAGTGGATCCGTCAAGTTATCTTTTGATTTAACATAATCAATAGAGATAACTCCATTTGAGATCAATTGTCGCACTATATTATGTCGAGACTTACAATTGTAGATGTTTTGTTCCTTTGCAATTGTCGATGGACTGTCACAATGTATCATTATTGCAGGCACTGAACTTGTCCAACAAGGGACCTTCCACAAAATTATGAAGCCATTCTGCTTCTTCTGCAGCCTTGTATAGTGCTATAAATTCATATTCCATAGTGTATCTAGCAATGCAGGTATGTTTTGATAACTTCCAAGAGATTGTGTCACCACCAATTCTAAAAGACATAGCCACTAGTAAATTTGGAATCTTTGGTGTCACAAATCCAATTAACATCACTATATCCTTCTAGCACTACATGATATTTGTATAGTTAAATCCATACTCTACGGTGTGCCTTAAATATCTAAGCACCCTTGTCAAAGCCTTCCAATGAGCATCACTAAGATTGCTCATAAATCAACTCAACTTATTTATCGCACATTCGATATCCAGTCAAGTTGTAACGCCCCAAAAATTTGAAGGTCCACGCGAACCACATGCATGCAAGTTATTAAATTCATTGTGTATTTCAATTAATTGTTTTAACTGCATAAATTAATTATGTTGTGTATATGGACATATTTAAAATATACTTTTCTACATGGTTGCATTAAAATTTATTTTAAAAGGTTATTCGAGTTGCGATCGAGGAACGGAGACCGAAGGCTGAAAAATGGAAAATGTTTTTATTTAATAATTTTTTTAATTATTTAAAATATCATTGATGCTTTTTCTTATTTTTGAAAATAAGGAGTTTTGAGGTGATTTTATACGTCGGGACGTAATTTTTATCGATATTGAATTTTCAACAAAAATACAAACGTATTTGCAACCCGGCTAATAAATTCACAAATTTTATCAAAAAAATAATTTTTAATTGTACTTAGGGGCTTAATGGACCTAATTAACTCCTTTAATGGGCCTAAATTTTGTTAATGTTTTTATTTAATTATTTAAAACCCCGAACCCTTCCCCACACCTTCAAACTCACGGCCCACTCCCCTAAATCTTCAAACTCCATTGTTCTCCAAATACACGACACACACAAGCATCAACTAGGAGAGAATTTCGAATTCTTCAAGGGAAAATCAAGCCAAGGTTGTTCGTCGTCGTTCTTCGCAATTGTCAACGTATAATCGTGCGTTAAAAACGCAAAGACACACCATATTCTTTCCTTTACTCATCATCACACGATATTATGTAATTGTTTATGAAATTGCATGAAAACAAGTCACTAGACCTATTATTTTCGTAACTATGCATATACATGTTCTAAACTCTTGATTTTTTTTTATCATAAAACATGTTTATTATGTTGTTAAAGGGGCTGTCATGTATTAGGATGATAAGGGGAATGATTTACACGAGTTATAGGGTCCTAGAAACACACGAAACACGCTGTAACATGAAGAACAAAATCTGGAATCGAAAACTGTTGTGTGGTGCCTTGGGCGATCGGGTTCAAGGTTTGTTGCTTGGCTTGGGTCACAGCTGGGACCATGGCTAGCTAAGGTCACGTGAGGGGTCGGGGAAGGAGTCCTAGCCATGCTAGGACTCGAGCACCAGGGCTAGGAAGGAGTCCTAGCTCCAACCCGAGAAGCACATGCAGGCGCGCTTGATGTGCAGCTGCGCAGGGTGAACATGGCTCGGCTAAGGGGCTTCAGGCTGGGCTAGATCAACTCGTTAGGGTCCTAAGGGGGTGCACAAGGGGCTGGTTCAGGGTCTGGTTTGGTTGGCTAGGTCCTAGGCGCACAATCGAAGAGTCCATCATGCAAAGGGAGTCCTCGGCCGTGCATGCATATGATGTATTGCCTTCGATTTCGAGCTGGGGTCAAGTTCTTTGGGTGATTAGGGTCCAGTAAGGTCCAGGGGAGGTTTGGCTTGAGGTTGGCTCAAGAGGGTTCGAGCATGGCTCGATGAAAAATCGAAGTGGCTCGAGGGTAGGCTTGGTTCGAGGAATTAGGGTTTTCTTCCTTGGAATTTAATTTGAAACATGGCTCACGGGGGTCGAGTCATAGTTCACGAGGGCTAAAATAATATAAAAAGTCTAATTTTTTAATTTGAGAATTTTATATTAAAGTCGGAAATTAATTCGAGATTAAAACGCATTAAAAGTGAATAATTAAGGATTAATTGAAAAGTCTAGAATTTAAGCTAAATAAAATTGTGATAAATTTAATTTAACCTTAAATAATTATTTGGGATATTTTAGAGTCAATGAAATTAAGAAAATGTCAAAAACGTAAAATTTTACGTCTATGGGTAAAACGGTAATTTTACGCCCGAAAATTAGTAAAAGTCATGACAGTGCTCTGAATGCTGTTTTATATGTTAAAATGTCTATTTTAAATGTTTATGGATTTTTATGATTTAATATGGACATTTAAAATATATGTTGTATGCTTGGTTTAAAGAAAAACTTATATTTAATATGTATGATTTTACGAAGTGATGGAAATACGAAATGTTGAAGGATGTGAAGGGATTGTGAAAAATACGAATACGAATATGATGATATGTTAATACGTAGGCTAAAGCTCAGCTGATGGGTGAGAGTGTCGCTGATGTCCTCGCTGCCCAGTACTGTGGTTACATGTAGATGGATCCATCGCCCAATACGAATACAAATACGAGTCACAATTAACGATCTGAATTAAACGAAAACGAATATGAATATGTTGATGTGAATATGAATATGAATATGAATATAGATATGGATATGGATACGAATATGAATATGTTTATGAAAATCTTTATGAAAAAGTTTATGAAAATGTTTATGTTTAAAGTTTATGCATCTTCATGAAAACGATATTTTAAGTACAAGTATTTTCACAGTTGCATGTGTTCTGTATATGTATTACTTGTGATCAAGATTATAGTGTGTTGAGTCTTTAGACTCACTAGGTGTGATTCATCCAGATGATTATGATAATAATGTTAATGGAGGTCTTGATGGTTGACTTTGCTGGACTGAAGGTGCACATAACCCGAGGACCAGCGCTAGTTTTCCGCACTAGTTATGAATTATGATTTTAAGATTATGTTAAAAATATTTTTACGACTTTGATTATGCTTATAAGTGGTTTTTGAGAGGTTGTTAGTTTTTAGCGGTTTTGCTGAGTTAGGATTTGAAATGATTGACATTTTTATGATTCAAACTATTTCATTTGATTTTCAAATACTAATTGGTTGTTTTATTTTAAAAATGGTGTCAAGATATTTTAAAGTATATATATGTATATTTCGAATTATGGAGATTAAGGAGAAGAGGAAAAAAAATTTCTAGTACAAATTAAGAAAATGAGTAGTGGACGTTTCACAAGTACATTTAGTGATGTACATTAGGCTTCCAATAATTTTGGAGTATTCCAGTTCAGACACTGGCTATCCATATTTTTACCTAATGGACACTCACATCTATAGGCGTTTTTTCCGGGAAACAAGTCATAAGCATTAATCTTTCTAAAGACAGTTTCAACATAATGAAATTGAAAAAGGACTATTGCTTATGAAGTTCTAGAGATTTTAATTCCTAGAATAACATCAGAAATACCCATATCTTTCAAATCAAAAAGTTTTGTCAATATTTTTGTTGTTGCCTTGATCATGTTTTGATTACTCTCTATTATAAATATGTCATCTACATATAACAAAACTATTACATAAGATTCTCGATAGTATTTAATATAGACATATTTTTTACATTCATTAATCTTAAAAATATTTGACATCATTTTGTCAAATTTCTCATGTCATTGTTTGGGCGTTTGTTTAAGTCCGTATTGGGACTTAATGAGTCGGCAAACTTTCCTTTCTTGACCTCGAACAATATAAACTTTGGATTGTTCCATATATATCTCTTCTTCATGTTAATCATTCAAGAATGCAGATTTTGACATCTATTTGGTGTATTTCAATGCTATGCAAAGCTGTAATTGCAATAAGTACACAAATGAAAGGTATTCTTGAAACTGGTGAGTACGTATCGAAAAAATAAAGTCTTCCTTATGTCTATAACCTTTAGCCACCAGATTTAAATAATGTATAATTTCAAACTGGAGACTTGGACGCTTTTCGACTTCGGTTATGATAAAAAACCAACCATATTAAATAATGTATAGTTTCAATTTACAGTTTTAACTTAAATAAATTTTTGTGGACAATGATCATTATTTCATTCTCATGTGAAGGTGTTGAGCTTTTTTAACTCAAATGAGTTGATGTACTTCGATTTCACAAAGCAATCAAAATGGACGAAATAATATTATTGTTAATCTAATGTGTATTGCTTCGATTGATCTATGTATAATTAATGTATGTTCTTCAATTTTATTCGTATACTTTTTATTTGTAAAGTATATAGATTTTTATGTTAATAATACAAAAATTGAATAAGGAACTTGCATACATATGCATTAGATTTTGATATAAACAATAAACTTATCCCTAATATATATGTCTTCTTGTTATTTTAATTTCTGTATTTGTTAAAATGTTTAGGAATTCAATCTCTAATATTATCTTTTAGATTCGAGTCAGTTGAAATATAATATCATTTAAATTGAAATATATTCAAGATAAATTATTTATCACAAAATTTTCAATTTCCGTAATTTTCTACGTATAATGATTTTACTTCATTTTGAAAACATTTTTAATTAATACACTTAATTAACATTTTTTTTTTAAAATCATATTTAATTTCATTTGGATATGTGATATTTTATCAACAAAAAATTGCTTGGTTTTTTTATGCAACTACAATGCACGTTCTTCTTCTAATTATTCTTATAACGTAAATATATTTGATCATTTTTTCTATTTTATAATAATTTCATATGATGATTTAAGGTAATTTGAATCAGTTTTTTTGTCAATCAAGACATATTTTTTACACGATATTGTATCGTTTCTTAATTTTTTTCGAGTAATTAAACTTTATATAACATGGGTTCAAATTATTTTCTCTCCCCAAATTGAATATGTGAAATTTTTTAATATATTTTCGATTATCACTGTGTTAAGTTGATATTATTTAAATAAACTACATATAATTCTTATGGTTTTTCTATGTTTAAAGTTTTATTTTTCAGATTTCAAATTTGAGTTTTTCTTTTTCATTCAAATAAAAATGTATATATAATGATTATCTTTTATTATTATTAAACAAGTATAATTTTGAGTTGTCAATTGATAGATTTTTTAATATAATTGATTCGATGAAAATGTTGAGAAATATGATGTATTTCAAAATAAAAAATATATAGTTATTGGCAAAAACTTGTGTGAAACGGTCTCACGGGTCGTATTTTGTGAGACAGATCTCTTATTTGGGTCATCCATGAAAAAGTATTAATTTTATGCTAAGAATATTATTTTTTATTGTGAATACCGGTAGGGTTGACCCGTCTCACAGATAAAGATTCGTGAGACCGTCTCACAAGAGACCTACTCATAGTTATTTCTTGATTCTTAATTCTCTTCATTCCTTCTTTTTTTTCCTTTCATTTCATTTTAAAATATGATTGTAAATCAAAATTTGTACCCACGAATAATTGGATTATGACGTCGAAGTAGATGTCATTTCTTAAAAATAGAAACCATACAAGTAAAAAAATTAATTTATATTTTAGATTTGCTATATAGATATGTGTTCATCTTTCTCACTCTTTATTATTTGTATTTAAACAAGATAAGATGGACTTTTATCATCTTATTTTAAATAGTTAATTTGCTATTTATTCATTGAATATTTTTATTTTAAAACATAATTATCCAACATCTTTGAAGGAAAACTGAAAGAGTAGGTCTCTTGTGAGACGGTCTCACAAATCTTTATCTGTGAGACGGGTCAATCCTACTGATATTCACAATAAAAAGTAATACTCTTATCATAAAAAGTAATACTTTTTCATGGATGACCCAAATAAGAGATCCGTCTCACAAAATACAACCCGTGAGACCGTCTCACACAAGTTTTTGCCAAACTGAAATTACCATAAAGAGTGATGTATAACCTAAAATATAAGGTAATATAGACCAGTTTTGCGGTTGTAGTAGTTGTCTTATGAAAGAATAATAATCTGGAAATAACATATTTTTTGATGAAATATATGAATACATTAAGACATGAAATAAATAAGAGTTGGGTGAATGTAATATTGGATTGAAATTTTTTGATGATTGTGAATTGTCTGTATGTGTCCAAAGGAGATAGTTGAAAATTTATTTAAATATGAGTTTAGTTCATTTACAAAGAACATATATGTGTAAACTAAAAAGAATCAAACAAGAAACATCACAAGTTTCATTTCAAATTAGACAAATTAGTCACTAAGAAGAATGATGTTTTGTCAATAGTAGTGAAAGATATGGAAAAACCAAGTGAAAGTTCAAAAAACTAAGAGGAAATAAAATGGAGCAAGATTCGAAGTGTCAACGACTCAAATAAACAACATAAGGTCATAAGAAAAAAACAAGGCAAATATCAAAGAGATTAATCAACATCAAATCTGATGATAAAAAAGAAACATGAAAATAAGATATGATGATGAAATTGCTGAATTTAATCGAACAAACAAGTGGGAAAATTTTTAAAAAAATGAAAAAGACATTCAACGATTCAAAAATCAAACAAGGAAAAATTTGGATAAATTAATCGTAATTGTTTGAAATGATAGATAAACTGTGAATAATATTTTTTATTGAATAATATGTGAAAATTTATGTACCTGCATTGATTTGTAAATTTGGCGACCAATATTCATAATGCACGCAAATTCGTTACCCACGTCTTTTGCTACCGATTAACATAAAACTGTAACAAAGAAATGAATCTATCTATGTTAAAGGATGCATTGAAGTCCAAGCAGAAGCAGTGTACAGGCTAGTTCCCTTCCATCCTAGCCTTAATGTTCCATCTCTCTGCTCAAGGCTATAGCCATGAGCAGGCGGAAACATGTTCAGTATCAGCTGTGCTTGAGCCAATGAATTTTTGCTTATTGGTATCGGGACGAATCCATTTGTCGAAAGTTCGCTCCTCCAGTGCCTGAACTTGTTCTCCCCAGTTCTGGCTGGGCCCCCTATTGCCAGCACGTTGTTGATCTCCCCATGTAAGAGGCTGTGCTCCACTTTATGTCGGGCTGGATTGTCTTGGGCCAAGAAATTTCCCAAAGAGTCGAAAATGGTTGAGTAATAGTGGAGGGAGCTAACAAACCTGTCTAAAAATGAGCCCTCGAATGCAATCTCTTGCTCCACTAGTGTTATCACTCGGGGGCTGAGCCCCTGGAGGAGTCTCAGTGTCTTCCAGTCGGGCCCAGTTGTGTCGTATAAAGAGTGCTGCAGCCAGTGCACTGCTAATGCTTCACCTCTTCTCATATGAAGCTGAGAGATATCTGCTATGTCTCCACACTTCTTGTCTACTGGATGAAACTCAAAGTACATTCTGAGGCGCCTAGCGAAATTGGAGAGCTGATTTCCAGTCTCAACCAGTAGCTCCATCGAGCTCCCCAGACCTGTCATACGCACGTGAGGTGGACCCTCAGCCCGAGTAGCCAGAATATGAAACAAGGCCGGCCATTGCAAGCCTTGCATAATATCAAGATCAATAATATGAACCTTGTCGTGGTGATGCAATGCCTCCAAGATTGCCTGGTTCGAAGTAAAATGAGCAAACTTTACAAATGGGGAAATATGGTTGTACGCTTGGAAGGCATCATGCAGAGAATTGCAATTGATCAGAGGTGAGGATACCCCCAGCCAAGAGTTGATCACCCTGCTAGACATTGCCATTGCGAAATAGGCAACAACTCTTTCTGCGCAGGAAGAACTATAAGGGGAAGCAGTTTGCTTAAGTTCAAGCAACATTCTGTGGGCTTCACCAAGATTATCCAGAGATATAGCAGCGGCACTTTCCAACAAAAGACCAAGTAACTTTAACCCCGATTCATCGGCTGATCTAGCATTGATCATAAGCCCTTTACCGCTTTCAGAACCCAAACCGTTTTTATCTTCCTCAATCTGATTATCAGTGCGCCATTGATGAGAATGGTGCCGCACGAATCCCAGGCTCTCACCAGAATCCTTTTTTGTTCCTTTTTTTGGCTGTAACTCATCAAACAGCACTGAAGCCACACCCGCACCATCCTCCGCCTGGAAGTTGATGGTTTCGTTTTCATATTCAGTCAAGTCTTGGATAAGCTGCTTAGTGACATGCTCCACCCATTGAGACAATTTGTTTCTCTCCAAAACATTATCAGAATCAATCCCAGACATGGCATTACTAGGGGAATTCATCTGCTCCTGATGAGAGCCTCCTCCAAGCATCAGAAAAAAGCAAAGTGGTGAAATATGCTGGGGGGGGGGATGCAAATGGATGTGCAGGCAAGTATTTGAAGTGTGAAAATAATATAAAAATGGGCAAGAAATTGTCCCTGATGAGCAGAATTTGAGCTAGCAAGTTAAGATATTCCAATAGCTTGGCCGGCATAGTAAAGACGGATATATGGAGGTAAATAGCTAATTGCCAAGAACACGTCAGTTTAATAGTGATTTTTAACTATTTAATCATGCAAATGATTTTTGATCATAAATAACATGAAGTAACTAGCATATAAGCTATCAATATTTTCTTTTCCAATTACAATAGCGTGGGTTTTTTTCCTTTAAACGTGAGATCGATTCTGTCATTACAGCACTAAAAATGTTGCAACTATCAGTATATATAAAAAAAATGTTGGCAACTATCAGTCATTTTATATACTATACGGTTGAGCAAAAACTCTTTAGATTAATTATAACTGTGTGCTAAATATGTGTCATCTATCAGAAATACAATTCAATGTAGAAATACCATTAAGTTACAAGAGAACAAATGAAAAATGTATAATCTATAATAAATAAAGTTATTTGTTCATTTATTAATGTGTATGCATACATAATGCAAGTGCCACGTGACCAGTAACTTACATGCAGTTACGTCAGAGAGGGAACAGAAATTTGTCTAAAAGATTCAATAAGATATCCATAGGTGATGTACCAACTGACTTGTATAAAATTCCATCTATGTTCTGTTTTTAGTACATTACACTGCTGTTTGAGAACTAGATTAAAGAACAAGAACTACTTACAAGTAAATATGTGATTCTCACCCCTTAGCTACCATTAGAAAACAAGAAAATTAAAGATAGTTTTTCATATCCGAGCCAAACGTTGCATCAGGCTCAATTTGTTCAAATTTGTTGATGAACGAACCGCTACTCATAAACTATCAAAACACGGTAGCATATTTGTGGAAGTCGGTCACCACAATAAGATCAGCTAACTATACTCAGCCTTATCACTTCATTTCTCAAAGACATCATGTTGCGAGGAAAGAGATCTGCAAAGCCTCTCGGGACTTGATGATTTGCTGCCTCTTATGATTCTGACTCTTCCTCTGTTGTAAAGATGAATACAGAAATGAGATGATAATACAAGTTAAGCTTGACAATCACAGAAAAGTTGATTTTTACAAATGTACTACAATATTTGGATGCATAGATATTGAATGTGCAAAAAATAAGTAGATAAAAACACATGCATACCAAATAGTGACATGATTGTTGGCCTCTTTGACTTGGTATTTTTTTTCTTTAGTTCCGCTGGGAAAAAACACAAAAACCAACAAGATCCATCATAATTCATGCTAAGATTTATACAGAATGAGTAAACAATTGAAGGTAAACTGAAAACAAAAATATGATAAGCTCCATCAGAGCCCTGCGAAAAAAATGACATCCAAACACTATATTAGAGAGAGAGAGAGAGAGAGAGAGAGAGGAGAGAGAGAGAGAGAGAGAGAGAGAGACCCATTCCAGGCGTTTGATAGTCATTCACTATTTCAAAGTTCTTGTAAGTGTAGCCGACAAAATTGATGTCTTTGGAAGAAAGCATCTAGAAGTTGAAAAAGAAAATAAGCCTCAGGCCCATCTCAAAATGCGTTCAAGACTGTAACAAAGCCAAGTCAGATAATAAACGTAGCCCGTATTTAAAAATTTGGAGAAGAGTGTCAGAAGCAGGCATGTGAAGAAATAACCATGGAATTTTCCAGACAATTATGCAGGCTGCAAATACTTTGAACATGTTTCAAGCAAAAAAATTAATACCAAAAAAGTCAAAAAACAAAAGTTGTTAAAGCTGTGTGCCAGTTTGACTTCCATATCCACTTAGGTTTAACTTACTTGAAACCAGCCTTACATTTGTGAAATGGAATTAAAACTGGAAACTCAAAATCAAAGTCAAGGATAAGAAACAAACCGATACTTTTGAGGAATAATCATTGTAAGCCTAAACTTCTGACTGCCTTAAACTTCCACAAATGAAGAGACACGTCACGTCTCAAAGAAAGCCTGGTTTATTTCTTACCAATTATTATGTGCATTTTGACCACCAAAATTTTTGCTCTACTCTGAGATACAGTAAAGAATACAGAACTTTGCCTCAGTCAAGTATCCAGACTTCTAAAATAAAACAACAGACTACTTTTCCGCAATAAAAAGAACAAACTCAACAAATTTCAGTGACTTTCACTCTTACCATTCCAACAAAAATGACAGTAGTTACAAGTCTCTCAGTAGGCAAAAGAAAAAAATCTTCCAGTGAATATTTAGAAGCACTATAATGTGTTTTTATGATGTTATGGACTCCCCAGCACAAGTACCTTTTTCCAGGGACCAGATTTTGACGATGCTTGATATTGGTGCTCAGACTGCAGCTCCCAAAAAGTTGAGATCAACTAGATATATATTTCACAAAAAATCAATATTTCAAAAATGCTACAGTGAAAAGAAATCAATACCTCGTCAAACTTCTCAAAATTTTGGGTGTCCAACTCATCATTGACTTCAGGAAGGAATGCAGCTTCCATATTATATATCTTGTCCCAGTTAATGCCCATAAACCAAGGATGGACCTAAATGTGCACACAATTATCATAATATTCCATGGAATCAATCCAGTGATCAGAAAACATGGTATAGAACACACAGCACAGCACCTTGATTTCACCAGCACCATTTGAACCAAGCCTTTGGTTGACATTGCAAAGTAGTTTACTTATCAGGTCTTTTGCTTCTGAAGAAAGTTTAGCTTCCTCAGGAAATTTTAAATGTGTTCTCCAGTTTACTATCTGCACGTACAAGCAAGAAATCACATTAACTTCACACGTGCTAATAATAATAATAAATGAAGTGTAACAATCAGAAATCACAATGCAACCCAAGAAGGCAAACATGTAAGAATAACAAGTAACTTTGATCAAATTTCATGAGAGAGAAATTGGATATGAATGAAAAATTATTGATTCAAGGTAGCATTGGGTTGCCAGTTTGCCATAATAATGCAACAAAACAGGAGCACCAATTACCAGAGAAAAATATAAACACCAAGTGAACACAAAATTATCAAAGTATACAGATGTTATGGAAAAAACAAATGAGTAGCCAAGTTTTCATGCAACACCCCAAATAGTTGGGAGGCCATTCTCTCATGTTTGACAAATTAAAAGAAGAAACCAGAATCTACCTTTCGACAAGTTGTCATAGGGTCATCAGAATAGAAGGGTGGATACCCCACAAGCATTTCAAACATGATAGCACCAAGGGACCACCTGCACAGCGAGGACAAACCTCATTTCCCAACAACTGACGGCTTGAAATCAACTTCACTCTCTCACCTAAAAATCTAGAGAGGAAGGGGCCTATTCTGATATCTAACAAAGATTAGAAAAGAAATAAAAGAGAATAGTGGTTGCACCAAGGGAAAGGAGCAAGCTCGGAAAATTATTTTCTGAAAACACAACAATAAAACAGCAAAAGCAGGAGTATAGAACTTCCTACTATATTAGTTTTTAAAAGTTCTAGAGCAAACTCGCCCAAGCAAACAAAATCATTTTACTTACCAACATGCAGATTTAAAATATAGTTATTCTCTAAAAGGGGAAACACAAGAAAAATGAATGCAAGGTCTCGCTACTGCTAGCAGAAGGGAGCTAACCAATCACATTCCAGTCCATAACCCTTCTTTAAAAGAACTTCTGGAGCAATATAATCAGGTGTACCCACAGTGGAATAAGCCTGAAAGACAGTAAATGATATGATTAAAAGAAAACATGGCTCCAGCCTCCAACTAGTCAATAATCAAGAGAAAAACACAATGAAAACTAAAATGTTCAACATGCCGGCTGGTGCATAGAGCACATGCTATTCAAACAAAATATGCTACCATCCAGCAACATTGAAATATAGTTGAAGAACAAAGAAAACCTACGATTGCCTTTTGTTAAAATGAATCTTACAAGCATTCTCCTATTTTTCTGCCAATGTTGTAATTGCTCTTGTTGTGTGCGTTTTCGAGCTGCAAAGCGTTCATCACTTCTTGAAGTTCCACCAAAGCTGTCTCCAACTGAAAAGTCTTCTTGAAGAGTACTACAGTCTAAAGGCTTGCAGAGTCCAAAATCTGATAATCTTAAATGACCATATCTATCAAGCAGCAAGTTATCTGGCTTGATATCTCTGTAACAAATCAGATGTTTTAAAAAAGTCAGAAGAACTGGAGTAGGTCAACAAGAAGTTGAGAAAAACTTAATGCTCCAGAAAAACTATAATTTAAATCAAACATATACAACCTATGTATATAATTGTGTTTGTGGATAGACTCAATGGCTAAAACTGTCTCTGCTACGTAAAATCTGGCCTCGTCTTCAGTCAAGGTATCTTTCCTCATCAGTAAAGTCATCATATCTCCACCAGGTAAATACTCCATGATAAGATACAAATATTCTTCATCTTGAAAAGAACAATATAGCTTAACAATGCAATTACTGTCCACCTCAGCAAGCAGATTCCTTTCAGCTTTCACGTGTTCAACCTAAAAAATACACTATCTGAGAACCAGTGATACAGTAAACATTACAGCAAAACCATCATTATAAAACCACAAGCAAGTACCTGGCCTCTACGAAGCATTTCTGATTTCTTAAGTTTTTTCATCGCATATACATGCCCTGTAGTCTTTTCCCTACAGACTCTAACCTGTATAAAAAATCAAGTAATGTAACTAATTGGATTCACTTTGTAGATCCCCCAAAACATCTGATTCATCAAATAAGTTTATATGGATCATGGCTTAGATGGGTGATTGGGATCAAATCAACACCCCAATTTAGCTCCCATACCATATAAACTAATCATAAACAGTGAACCAATCAACTAAAGCAAATTAAGATAGCTATGATAAAACTATTTTATTATAAATCTTTACCTCCCCAAAAGCTCCTTTTCCAATCATTGTCAGTAATTCAAAGTCATCAGCACCCATTTTGTGCCTCTGAAGGCGCATATATACAGTTTCCTTCTTCTCTAAAAACTTAAGCTGGTTATTTTGATCTTCCTCAGATACATCAGCATCAGCTAACTTCTTTTCAAGTAAATTACGCCTGATACACAGAAAATAAAGGGAACAACTTGAATCCAGAAACAGAAAAGTGGAACTATCTACCAGCAAATAATAGGAAAAAAAATATAACCACAAAACTCATCATGTCACATATAAAGTCCAAAACGAATTCTTCTAATTCATGGTACTTCAATTAGAAGTAATGAAAAATATCAAGGCAGACAGCTTTGCATTATAAAATACAACCTAAATCATAAATCAGTTATGTTGTCCCAAAATCAGAGGCTAGACATGTAAATATACTGTTACATTGTTGCCCTCCATGATGGGAAAGTACTAGCATCATTTGCTCCATGACCTAAGCATGCACAATTTTCAACTGCTATATGCATGTTTTTGTAAATTAAAACCAAAAAATATCATCTCGCTGCTATTTGCGGTTTACTTTTCCAGAGTTTTTGTTTGTTTTAACTTTTTATTTGTCCTCAATTTATTTAGACTTTTCCAGATTGTTATTCCGATATGTGCTCGAAAGTCGAAACAATAGATTATAATTTTTTACGAGCCCATTGCTATGCCATTCCAGTAACAACTCTAATAGTAGTATTTTATAATGAAGTTTGAGCCATTGCATGGAATTTAGACAAAAGGAAAGCCAAACATAAAGCAAAGGACAACTTTTAATCACGTGTCACCATTCAAGACAATAATCAACCTAAATAATTGAAGAAATGTATAATAACGGGCCGTCAACAAATGCATCCTGATTTCATAATTGCACTTCAAGATAATGCTACCTGCATGCATTTTAGATGCCATAACTGTAAATAAATTTAATAGTCATGATGTTATTGCAGAAGTTAACAACAGCAACCAGTAAAGGAAACCAATAAGATGCATGATGTTACAATAAAATAAATAATACTGTTATGATATCTTACCGCTCTCTTCTTTCCTGAAGATTTTTCTGCTGCTCCTTATAATGGTTTTCAATATATTGCTTCGCCGCAGCAACCCTCTGTTTTGTGAGATTTGAGGCTTCCTCAGCCGAAAGGGGTGCTGGATCTTCTCTTGCACTACCCATTGAGTCCTTTTTAATGGATGACTTTGAGCGATCTCTTGGTTGAAACTTCTGGAACCAACTCTTCGCTGAATCCATTTATTTCCTACCTCAGCTTAATAGGTGATTTAAACACAGTTCTTCGGCCAAGTCTCCCATACTAAAAATCCACCATGCTCACCCACCAAACGCAAAACCTACCAACGACCAAACCCCAATTACAGCGCTATCATGTGTACGACGTAGTCCATACAAAACAATAACAAATATTATGACACCATGCTAGAAATGCAGAAACCTAGTTCTGAAAAAAAGTAGTTGTGCTATCTCTACATATATGACAAAACGGAATATTTAAGCAAAATAACCTTGGTCAAAGATTGTTTTTTGAAAATTAACCCTAATTAAGTATATTTGACACTCAAATACACTTGAGGGGGGTTATTTTCCAAAAACAAAGTTTGATCAAGGAACAAATTTTGTAACCACAATAATTACACGGGACTTTTAAATTTCTAATCTTCCCGCCATATTTATTTAAAAAAATAACCTCGTTTTGCTAAAAAAACATGTAATACAACCCGTTGCATTATGTTATTTTAACAAACGAATGTCATTTTTAGATATGCATGTGAGAGAAGGTTATTATTCAAAATTTACCCTAGTTACACACTAATGCCTCATACGAAAAAAATTCAAAACCTTACCTATTCAAAATACCATTTAGAATCTTAGATTTAAGATCTATTACTATCTTAAAAGGTATGAATGTTTGGCAATTATGAAACCATTTTATTTGTGTCCATACTATATCCAAATAATACTCCCTAGATACCATATGCCCTATGATGAGAATTTTTTTTATGATCGACGTATCAGTTTATGCATCCTAGGGATCAAATTGGTCTATCATACATCGAGAGACACACCATATATAGCACATATTTTTGGATATGTATGAACCTGTACATCTAACGATAATATAATACACACAGAATAGCATAATGAAATCATAAGGTGAATATGAGCGTAGCATGGTCAGCACCCATTATACAATTTTTGCATAGAGCCCTTCAAATTGCGATTTTGAAACAGACACACAACAAATGCATAATTGTAATATCTTAATTAAAAAGAATTCGCAGATATTGGATATCGTGGTGTTCTACTCCTGAAAGTTATCACTCTTTAACTTGTAATAGTTTCCTTCAGAGCCAATTATGCACGCAGATCGTGCATGCGGCAATTACTAATATATACTGCGTAGAATCCCGGCTCATTATTTCAGAACAGAGAAGAAACTAAAACAAGAAAGTATTAACACAAGATATAAACTACAGGGGGGGGTCCTATCAACACCTCGAACTCAAAAATTAGCAGTCTTCGACAACCCTGCTGAAAACCCACGTAAAGTCAACGGATTAAAATCCACACTGTCCGAAATTCATCAGATAGCCCCCAACAAAATCGAGGATACATGATTCGTGTTCCATAAGACAACTTGCAGGAGAATCAGATAACAAAATCAGGAGGGGAAAAAAAAAGGTACGACGAACAACAAATTCTAGGGAAAAAAAGCAGAGCAAATAGGCAGAAAGATCGGCGTACCTCCAAATCCGAAGATCGGCTAAATACAACCTTGCACGTATATTATTTTGATTTTAAAACTCAAAAAAGAAAAAGAAAACCCAACGAATGAACGGATACCAATCTGCATTGAATGAATCAACGAAGCACTGTCCCGGAAATAATAATAATTATTATTATTATAATTTATTAATTAAAAAGTTAAACGTGGGAATGATAATCTTAGGTTAATTTAATTTTGAGTTTATATTTTTATAAAAATTTACAAATAATATTTCGTGAGAATTTATAATTTTTTGTGAATGTTACAAAGATTTAAATGAAAGTATAAGAAACTAAATAAAGAAGTAATATTTAGAACTCGTTTAAAATATTAATATCGAAATTTACTGTGTTTTTCAATTAATCATACGTTCCATCTCAATTACGTTATTTTGTGTATAAAACGGTATGTGTCATATAAAATAAATGAGTTGAATTTTCAATTTATCGATTCCTTAAAATGATATGACTGGAGCTAAAATAATCAAAATTCGTTAGATTCGTCCCGTCACATAAAATAGATAAATTGAATGATAATTTTCCAGTATATCTACTTGGTTGGTGGGTTGCAGGCCGCTCTAACTTTGTGACTTTAAATTGCAATTAATTTAATCAATTAGTGATCTTATTTTGAAACGATCCAAGTCAATCGCTCTCTCTCTCTCTCTCATTTTTTGTCTCAATCAAATGGGAATCTATGTGTGCACTTCATGACCGCACGATTAGGGGATATTTTTATTTTTAACGGTGACGATTGTCTATCATTTTCCAAACATTCCTTTGGAAATTTTGTGACACTGAATAACTTAATTATTGTTGTGAAAAAGTAAAAATTTACGGTAAAAAGTAAAAATTTCAAACTCTCAAAATTATCACACTACACACTTTATAATATTTTTCTCTCAACTCAATTGTGATTTTCTTCACAAATGAGAGATCTATTTATAGAAAATTTTTACAAATAATCCAAAATCAAATTACATCATTACCTTCATCATCACACACAAATTTCAATATTCAACACCTAATTTTACCTAATTTTCAACATTCAAATATTCAATACACACATTTTAAATATTATTTTTCAACACTTGTGGGGCCCTTAGTTCCTAATCGTTATTACAATGCAATTTGATTAGGGTTAATTAATCACAGCGAAAAACGAGTTTCAAATTTTCTTTACAATGAGCCCAAAACATATACTATTTGAATACTAAAAATAGTATTTCATCTCATATCATAAGACANCAAATTACATCATTACCTTCATCATCACACACAAATTTCAATATTCAACACCTAATTTTACCTAATTTTCAACATTCAAATATTCAATACACACATTTTAAATATTATTTTTCAACACTTGTGGGGCCCTTAGTTCCTAATCGTTATTACAATGCAATTTGATTAGGGTTAATTAATCACAGCGAAAAACGAGTTTCAAATTTTCTTCACAATGAGCCCAAAACATATACTATTTGAATACTAAAAATAGTATTTCATCTCATATCATAAGACATGCCCACACATAATCAAAATCAATCATATACAAACAACTCATATCCTCGGGACATGCCCCGGTATATAGATACATACATATACTGGGAACAAAACATAAAACCTCAGCTCAAACTGTGACTCCCTCCAGAAGTACCCTCTCCGGTCTCCTGATATCCTGGAGTACCTGCCATTGTCCACACACAAAGACAACAACAGCCCCCCTTGGGGGTGAGCAAAGCTCCGTATGGAACAACCAATCATATATACCACAGATATCTAAACAATGATATATGGGATGCAATGCATGTATGTCGTGGAGGTATCGGGTCAAATGCCCATCCACTGAGCACATGTCAGAATCAAACGAATCGCTATCAAATCAATGCTCGAGCTGGCACACCGGCCTCAATAAGGGATACTCGTATGATAGCGTCGACAAAGCGCCATCAAATCCCAAATCTCATATCCAATCATCGGGGCCACAATTGTCTATGCTTTACGGGTCATATAATACAGGCATAGCGGTTGTGTTCTCAAACCCCAGAATCCAATCAAATCATATCAGGGTATCCAAGGATCATAGCTCAACGTGCATGTCATGTATCGATGTATGCATCAAACGATGTGTGTTAACAAAACATTTATTTTATACATCGATATCTCAATCTCAATGTCATGTATGCCACATCAATCAACAAATAAGGCATATAGACACATAATCTCATTCCAATCAATCCAATCAAACCGACATATATCATATAATACAGATACCTGTCGTATGTTACCCGGTCGCAACATACCTCAATTCTTCGTTCCAGTTGATGTAGCCTGAAGATATCGGTATAATACTTTATCTACATCAATAACATACTCATTCCAATCAATAACCTAATCAAAAATCATTAATATGAGTTTCAAATATCATTTGAAACTTCAAAAATTCATATCAAATTCAAATCATAATATAATTCAATTCCGACTTCGAATATGAGTTTCTTGTCGGTTATCTACTATATATAAGAAATTCAACTTCAAATACATGCTATTCCATCACTTTGATATTTAGAACTGCTGGAACTCGAAGAAAATTACCTCAGTCGGAAGCCCTCGACGCGACGATCACAAATATATAATTTGTTTCGCGTTTAGACAGCGTTTCGAAGTCGATTCGGACGAATGAAAATCAAAATCTCTCGTATTCTCTCGAAACCTCTGAAATAAAATGAAGAAAAGAAGAAGAAACCTCGTTCTTATCTCCACCGCTTCGGCGCTCGGGCGGTAGAATTCTCGCGCCCGAGCGCGAGACGTTCTGCCCCCGAGTGTCACTTGCTCCGCGCTCGGGCGGTCAAAAACTACCGCTCGGGCGCGGCATGTTCTGTCCGAGAACACCCCTTATTCCACACTGGCGCTCGGGCGGTCATTTTCTACCGCTCGGGCGCCACATGTTCTGTCCAAATATTGATTTTGGTATT
>NC_133308.1:7235720-7237675 GCF_012295235.1 Primulina huaijiensis | reverse complement strand
TAAATATAACACATATCATAATTGTACAATAAAACATTATCATATAAATACATGAAAAATAAATTATTGTACATTTATATTCTACCACTATATTGTTCATTTTCAGAGAAATCATTGAGAAAATCTGCAGCATCAATATTGTTCATTTCTATCCCACCAACATATCGATCATTTTCAGAGAAATCATTCATAAAATCAGCAGCATCAAAATGAGTTGAATCACTCAAACGGTCACTTCGCTCAGTGAAGTTGGTCTCTTTTTCTTTTCCCTTTATCGATTCTTTATAGAGCTTGCAAAGGTGCTCAGGGGCTCGACAAATACGAGACCAATGTCCTGGAGTGCCGCATCTGAAACAAGAACTTTCAAATCTTTTCGAGTGATTTTCATTAACACTCATGTTCTCATGATGCCTTTTCTGTGGGTGGTTCGTGACGCCCTTTTGAGATGAGTTATAAAATTACTATCTTTATTGTTTTCAAAACCACGGCCTCGACCACGACCACGACCAATTCCACGTCCACGTCCACGACCACGATCTCGACCTCGACAAAAACCTTGTCTTTGAATTTGATTTTGGTTTCCAGGTTTAAATTCATTTTTACTTACAGCATTTACTCCTGGAAATGCTGATGATCCAGTGGGTCGGGACTGATGATTTCTCATTAGTAGTTCGTTGTTTTTTTCCGCCACAAGAAGACAGGCGATGAGCTCAGAATATCTCACAAATCCACGCACTCTATATTATTGCTGTAAAGTTATATTTGATGCGTGAAACGTGGAAAATGTTTTTTCAAGCATTTCCGATTCTGTGACCTCATGTTCACAAAATTTTAGCTGCGAGATTATTCGATACATCGCTAAATTATAATCACTGACTTTCTTAAAATCTTGGAATCTTAACATATTCCATTCATCACGGTCGGTCGGAAGTATAACTTTCCTTATATGTTCAAATCTTTCTTTCAATCCTTTCCACAGAGCCATGGGATCTTTTTCGATGAGATATTCACATTTTAAACCTTCATCGAGATGTCGACGCAAAAATATTATAGCTTTTGCTTTTTCTTGTGATGAAGATATACCATTTTCTTTAATGGTCTCGCTTAGACCCAATGACTCAAGATGCATTTCTACATCGAGAGTCCATGGCATATAATTTTTTCTCGTAATGTCGAGTTCAACAAATTCGAGCCTTGTCAAGTTTGACATGGTGATACTAAAAAAATTATGATGCATTTTATTAATTAATGAATATTGCAATACAAAGTAATGGATAAACAATAAGTAAAAACATTCGTAAAAATAAATAAAACACACGAGGAGGATATTCTCCGATAACTACAAGACTCGTGAGTATGATAACCAAAGTAATTAAAAATAACTTTGTGAAAGACATCTTCTTTTTTCTTCAAAAATTTGATGAAGAATAATTTTAGAGAAGAAGAGAAAGTTGGAGTGATTGAATGTGTTTGTGAGATCATAT
This sequence comes from Primulina huaijiensis, assembly GCF_012295235.1. Classification (NCBI taxonomy): domain Eukaryota; kingdom Viridiplantae; phylum Streptophyta; class Magnoliopsida; order Lamiales; family Gesneriaceae; genus Primulina; species Primulina huaijiensis. Next base: position 7,236,191 of record NC_133308.1, on the reverse strand, counting down.
TTATAGGGCAAAAACTAGCCGTTTTGTTACCGTTTATGACCGTTGGTGTACAAGAAAATAAATGTATGTATTTGTATAATTTTATGATAATAATATGGTGTATATAATATTAGTAATGTTTTAAATAATTATGTATATCATATCACAATATTATAATGAGGTATCATAAGATATTTTGTTAAAAAACCTTATAGACTTTTATACTTGTCGTATCCCATACCGGGAGTGTGGGATGTCGTCTTAACATCCTCCCAGGATTTATAACAAGTTTTTGAAAAAATTATTTTTATTATTTCTAACAATAACATTATATTATATATTACATATATAAACAATAAATAAATAACAGTAAAATAAATATTATTACTTTTGTTACCTTTTTCTTCTGTTCGGAGCTTGGAAAAATATGGAGGACTTTTAGAGCTTCGTGCTGATAACGTGTTGTGAAAAAGTAAAAATTTACGGTAAAAA
>NC_133308.1:7198979-7232623 GCF_012295235.1 Primulina huaijiensis | reverse complement strand
ATACATTCAATATTCATTGAAAGTCTGGGAAGTAAATTCACCAGCATTATCAAGTCTAATTTTCTTGATTGTATAATCGAGAAAATTGATTCCTCAATTTTATTATTTGAGCAAGTAATCTTGCAAATGCAACATTTCGAGTTGACAATAAACATACATGTGTCCATCTGCTGGAGGTATCAATCAATACCATAAAATATCTGAATGGTCTACATGGTGGATGGATTGGTCCACAAATATCACCCTGAATACGTTCAAGAAATATTGGTGATTCAGTTTGGATTTTGGCTGGTGATGGTCTTATAATAAGTTTTCCAAGTGAACATGCTTTACATTGAAACTTATTATTCTGAAAGATCTTCTGGTCTTTCAACGGATGACCATGTGTATTTTCTATAATTCTTCACATCATTGTTGAACCAGGATGTCCTAATCGATCATGCCAATTAGTTAATATTGAAGAATTATCAACTATCATGTTTGATTCAATGGGACTTATATGTGTATAATGCAATTCAGTATGGAGCATTGGTAGTTTTTCAATCACATATTTCTTTCCTGATTTATATGTGGTAAGACACATATATTTCTCATTCCCTTCATTCATTATTTGTGTATCATATCCATGTGAATATATATATCATTAAAACTCAACAAATTTTTTTTCGATTGTGGTGAATACAAAGCATCATTGATCAAAAATTTTGTACCATTAGGTAACAAAAATTGTGCTTTACCACATCCTTTAATCAAGTCTACAGGACCTGATATTATATTCACCATTGTTTTTGTTGGTTTTAGTTCCAAGAAATATCTTTTATCTCAGAGGATAGTATGCGTTGTACCACTATCAGGTATGCAAACTTCAGCTTGGTTCATAGCATTTTCCATATTTGAATTTCAAAAAAAATATGCAATGAAATAAAATTACTAACAATACATTTATAAAAATAAAATACAATACAATACATATTTAAAAATATAACACACTATAAAACATTATCATATGAATACAAGAAAAATAAATTATTGTATATTTATATTCCATCAGTATATTGTTCATTTTCAGAGAAATCATTAAGAAAATCTGCAGCATCAATATTTTTCATTTCTATCCCACCAACATATTGATCATTTCTAGAGAAATCATTCAGAAAATCAGCAGCATCAAAATAAGTTGAATTACTCTAACGACCACTGCGTTCAGTGAAGTTGGTCTCTTTTTCTTTCCCCTTTATCGATTCTTTATAGAGCTTGCAAAGGTGCTCGGGGGCTCGACAAATACGAGACCAATGTCCTGGAGTGACGCATCTGAAACAAGAACTTTCAAATCTTTTCGAGTGATTTTCATTAACACTCATGTTCTCTTGATGCCATTTCAGTGGGTGGTTCGTGACTCCCTTTTGAGATCAGTTATAACAATAACTATCTCGATTGTTTTCAAAACCACGGCCTCCACGTCCACGACCACGACCACGACCTCGACCAAAACCTTGTCTTTGAATTTGATTTTGGTTTTCATGTTTAAATTCATTTTTACTTACATCATTTACTTCTGGAAATGCTGTTGATCCAGTGGGTCGGGACTGATGATTTCTCATTAATAGCTCGTTGTTTTTTTCCGCCACAAGAAGACATGTGATGAGTTCAGAATATCTCGCAAATCCCCGCACTCTATATTGTTGCTGTAAAGTTACATTTGATGCGTGAAACATGGAAAATGTTTTTTCAAGCATTTCCGATTCTGTGACCTCATGTCCACAAAATTTTAGTTGCGAGATTATTCGATACATCGCTGAATTATAATCACTGACTTTCTTAAAATCTTGGAATCTCAACATATTCCATTCATCACGGGCGGTCGGAAGTATAACTTCCCTTATATGTTCAAATCTTTCTTTCAATCCTTTCCACAGAGCCATGGGATCTTTTTCGATGAGATATTCACATTTTAAACCTTCATCGAGATGTCGACGCAAAAATATTATAGCTTTTGCTTTTTCTTGTGATGAAGATATACCATTTTCTTTAATGGTCTCGCTTAGACCCAATGACTCAAGATGCATTTCTACATCGAGAGTCCATGGCATATAATTTTTTCCCGTAATGTCGAGTGCAACAAATTCGAGCTTTGTCAAGTTTGACATGGTGGTACTAAAAAAATTATGATGCATTTTATTAATTAATGAATATTGCAATACAAAGTAATGGATAAACAATAAGTAAAAACATTCGTAAAAATAAATAAAACACACGAGGAGGATATTCTCCAATAACTACAAGACTCGTGAGTATGATAACCAAAGTAATTAAAAATAACTTTGTGAAAGACATCTTCTTTTTTCTTCAAAAATCTGATGAAGAATAATTTTAGAGAAGAAGAGAAAGTTGGAGTGATTGAATGTGTTTGTGAGATCATATTTATAGGGCAAAAACTAGCCGTTTTGTTACCGTTTATGATCGTTGGTGTACAAGAAAATAAATGTATGTATTTGTATAATTTTATGGTAATAATATGGTGTATATAATATTAGTAATGTTTTAAATAATTATGTATATCATATCACAATATTATAATGAGGTATCATAAGATATTTTGTTAAAAAACCTTATAGACTTTTATACTTGTCGTATCCCTTACCGGGAGTGTGGGATGTCGTCTTAACATCCTCCCAGGATTTATAACAAGTTATTTGAAAATTTTATTTTTGTTATTTATAATAACATTATATTATATATTAAATATATAAACAATAAATAAATAAACAATAAAATAAATATTATTACTTCTGTTACCTTTTTCTTCTGTTTTGGAGCTTGGAAAAATATGGAGGACTTTTAGAGCTTCGTGCTGATAACGTGTTGTGAAAAAGTAAAAATTTACGGTAAAAAGTAAAAATCTCAAACTCTCAAAATTATCACACTACACATTTTATAATATTTTTCTCTCAACTCAATTGTGATTTTCTTCACAAATGAGAGATCTATTTATAGAAAATTTTTACAAATAATCCAAAAATAAATTACATCATTACCTTCATCATCACACACAAATTTCAATATTCAACACCTAATTTTACCTAATTTTCAACATTCAAATATTCAACATTCAATATTCAAATATTCAATATTAAAATATTAATTTTCAACAATTATTATATATGTGGAACCCTTATAATTAATGAAGATGCATTGAAAGAATTGTGCCAATCATTCTTTTGTGGCATCCCTCATGACATATTCGTTAATTTTTCATAATGAACATGGTATTTCATTTTGTTAATGCTAATCTTTTTTAGGACAATGGAACCCGCGACGAGTACTGTAATGTCCGCTTACTCGTACAAATGATTAATGTGTTTTTGTCGTTTGTTATGTGCTTAACGAATTCATTATGATTCACATGAATGAAGCCGCTACTACTCATTGTATTATGTATATGGACCTATTGACATCGATTGATATATTGATATTGAAATTGAATATGGTTTCTATATTGTTCATGGTATATTGAGAATAAATATGTGTCTAAATAGTGATAATAAGATGTATAGATAAAGTAGTGTAATGGAAGTTGGTATTGAAATGCAGGAAATGAGATGAGAATATGACAGTTCTTACGGGTTTTAGCATAATGATTTGGATATTGATCCAAATTATGTGAGGCCATAACCATTAGAAAGCTAAGTTATAAGGCTACAACTTTCAAGTTTTGGGTTTTTTCAAATCATTGTGGAATACAAGCCAAAAGTGCTCCGAAATGTATCGTGTGTATCGTCGTTCTTGTACTGACACATTTTGGGAGAATGAGCATAACTCTTTACTCGAATATTCAAATGACATGAGGCCAATTGGAGATGAAAGATAAGATATAGAACTACAATTTTCATGTTGATCGCCTTTTCAAATTATGAAGGAAAGATGTTCATTTTTAGCAAATACTGATGAGGCTGTGTGCAGGAGGAACCCCAACAATCAAATTTAACCGTCCTAGCGCCCCTATACTAAATTTTAGGTATTTTAACAAGAAGGCTCGTGCTGGGGCGGCCATTTTCAACCGCCCTAGCGCCCCTGGACAAAATTTTGAGTTAGAAACATGATTTTTGTGATTTAAATCGATAAGGATCGAGGGTTTCAGTTATTTGCACCATTTCACCATAAAAAATAAAGGAGAAAAAAAGGGTTTGCAAAGTTCTTTCTCTCAAGTGATTCTCCATCTTTTCTTCTTCTTCAAATTAAAGCTAGAATTGAACTCTCCACCACAAGAGCATTTTTGGGTTGTAAGTATTCACCTATTGAATGTTGGTTTTCATATGTAGAAGACCATATAGAGTAACTTTCAACCATATACTTAAGTATAAAGATAGTGATGGAATTATTGATGTATTTTACAGTGTAGGACCAGGGAACTTTATTCTACCAGTGTTCTTATGCTTGGAAAGTAAGTTGTCATATTCTTGAAGTAATACATGAGTAATATTATGAGTTTCAAATGTTTTCTATTGATTATTGTTATATGTACTTTGTTAATATGTTTATTGATGAAAACATAGCACCATATGAAAGATCATGAATGTTCAAGAGAGGTGCTATGTCATGACATGAAAATGGTACGAAACGAATGAAACACGTTATTATATGATATACGAGCTCCTTGACATCATAGGTAGTTTTAAGCCCACCAACCTATTGGCCAATATATGTTTATGGATCGTGGGGTTGTCACAGGACACTCTGACGGTCATCACAGTAGTAGTTATATAATAAAACAAGCACAATAGTAAAGGTCAACAAATGGGGCTCAAGTACAAAAAAAGAACTTGTTTACATGTTATGAATGAATATATGATATGAAATGATTTAAGAATTCATTGTTGATTACGACTTTGATATGTATGTTCCTTCTACGTATGTTGATATGTATAAGTGTCAACTTATTGAGTTTTATAAACTCACGTAGCTCATGTAATACATGATCGTGTACTAAAAATGAGTAGGATGTCGGTTCACCAATGGACGCTTGTGAAGTGTCTTACCTGGACAAGAACCTGGACATGCTATCGTCAAGGCTTCCGCATATATGTATTATATTTGATTTTATGCTAGGGTTTGAAACAAGTATTACGTTGTCTATGTCTATATGTATAACAATGAAGGTGTTTGTTCGTACATAGAATGGATTGAGAAAAACTGTGGACGAAATGGCTATCTTGTGATGATGTTGATGTAATTGTGTTTATGTTCATATAACTGAGTTATGGAATATATATTATATGATTGTAACTGTTGCTTGGGTTATTGGATCCTCCAAATATAGGGATAACATGTCAAAATTTTTATAAACCATCAAATTAGTGTCATAGTTTTTTATTGTTCTAGATATAGGTATATCTATCAAACTCTATTTTAATTATGAGTGTAAGTACCATTAATTAGTCATGTCAAGCATAGAAGAATGGTGTTACAAGTACCCTTTATTGTACACTGATTAAACACCAACCTAACGTAATGAAATATAAATTACGCTAATCAAATAAATTACAATAAGCAAACTTATGTGTCCAAAAAAATGTTAGTAGAGTAGTGGTAGCCATTACCATTTGCCGAACTTTGTTAATATTAATTAATTAATGAGTAGGTGACCATCAGTTGTTTTCATGAGCAGGAGAAATGTAGCCACCAATAAACTTGATCTTTACATTGTTGATTTTCCAAGAAACGATCACCTGCAACACACTCTACCCACCAACTGAAATTAATCAGATTTTAGTAGAATCTTAAAACAGGAGACTAAAATATATGATTTTGTGGTTTGGTAGGAGACAGTGTTTGGTTAGCATTTAAAATTCTTATTTAGCACCAAATTTTACACTGATTTGCTGAACGAAATACACGAAGCGAGCATTATGTTAAATAGTACAAAGTGTAGAAAATAGGATTAAAAGACGAGGCAAACTCTTAGCATTCCAGGTAATAAAATCAGAACAATCAAGTATATATGTTAAGTGGGCAAGTGTTATTTCCCCAATTTTGACATTTTGCTTCAGATTTCTTCGTGTATGTACTTTAATACAACAGTAACAAAGACATTGCTGTGTCATGATGCCAAATTTGTCAAAATGCTGCCCAGCCGGTTGCAGAGGTTCTAGTAGACCCTGGATCAGCCGCGGAAGGGAGACTTTTCTGCATAAAAGACAATAATAACCGTTAACGACGTGAAATGCCTTGGCCGACTATGTTTCTGAGTGAAATAACGAAGCAGATTCAGTTAGTTTAAGCATTAAAAAATAAAAAACACCAGATACAACAAGATCTAGATAATATTGCACCAACAAAAACAAAACAAAAAACTCATAATGCGGAGAAATCAACATTTAAAAAATCTCACACAAATTCATTACACATCGTATGTGCAAATCTAGTGTAGGTGGGAGGAAATTTAGCTTGGAATATGTGCTTGTGACATTCTAAAATTGCTTATAGAGAAAAAATAACACATAAACCATGCCAATTCGCACTATAAATCAGAACATTGAAAATATTACCTCAAGATTAGAGAAATCTGATAGAGGATCATTTGAATCCCTCGCATTGTCCTTGCTTCGCTTCAGAGCAGACATATGACTGGCAGATGCCATCCTAGCAGCAGCAACAGGATCATTAGGTGGCGGAGGAAGAGGAGACCTAAGTTTCCCAGCTCCACTGGGCGGGGGAGAAAGACCAAGAGTTTTAGATTTTCCAGTTCCAGTAACTGCTCCAGACAATCCTGCGGAAGAAAGCATGCCCGTTCCACCGGATGGCTTATTTTTCACATTTATTCGAATTGTTTCACCTTCCTAAAGACCAAACAACACACAATTTGGTCCATTTCAATTGAGAACAGGGAGACAAAATGATCGATACAAATGTAATGGAATTCAAAAAAATGATTGAAATTTCAGGAAAAAAATAACATGATAGGAAATTGTAGAATGACAGACTTGTCTTGATAAATACGTAGAATGACTCCTATGTGGATTTGTTAATAAACTGCTAGTATTTAGTTTTCAGCATAATAATTCTAGAAATTATTTAGTCCCAACAAAGAAATGGTAAAGTCACAGTGAAAATTTGTATTTGTTTTAATTTGATGATCTATAATAAGAATAATAATAATAAAATATCTTATTGAAAGTTTAATTTAGTCACTAATTATTCGTAATACTATTTTAGGAGAAGTTTGATCTAGCCCAAGATTTCTGATTTAATATTCATGATTAAGCTAAAGACATCAGCTACATACACTTCTAATTCAACATTATTTCACAAAAGCTCAACAATAATGAATTTGGATGCATATTGTTGTTATCGGTGCTTTATTGATCCTTATTTGTTGTAATTATGTATTCGGTTATGCTTTCATGATATGTACGTCATGTGAGTCACCTCTTGGTTCCTGCAGATCAAAAGTGCTGCATGTAGAGATGCATGTGAGCCACTTCTTATTTATCTATGGTCAAAGTATTGCACGACGAGGTCTCATTGTGAATGTTGTTATGTTTTGTCTATCATTTGAGTCACCTCTGCGGGTCAGAGTGCTGCATGTGAGGAGCATGTGTGTCACCTTTTGTTTCCCTATAGTCAAATTGTTGTATGATAGATATTCTGATATGGATTATGTTATTTCGTTCTTGAATTCTCGTATCTTATATGCATGTGTATTTATTATTTGTTCTTGTGAAAGCTTTCGTCATCATCCTTTAGATCAAACTAGTGGTTGGATACAAGATTGTACTGAACAATTTTGATTTCAGGTAATATGTAGAATATGTAGAAGAGATTAATGAGAATGAGGATGACGTGGAAGAGGATTCGTAGAGCTTAGAGACTTGAATTCTTTCAGTTTGAGTTTTTTTAGTATTCATACATTAATTCTTTTCAAATATTTTGGCTAGTTCCTAGAGAGACTAATTTGTTATTCATTGATTTGACTGAGAGATTGACATAACATCCTTCCGATAAATAGATTATGGTTATTTTAAATTTTTAGTCCTATATGTCGGTTCGATTGGTTATCAGTATGATAAAGAGGACATAAATTACTATAAATTATTGCATGTGTTTTGAGTGTGTAAATCCGGGCCTTACATTTAAGGAGAAACATTCAGAAAATCACACGCAGACAAAGTTATATTTAACAACTATGCAACAATGTAGAAACCAGCTAACACACACAACTGCCGGGAATTAAGAGATACTAGCAAAAAATCAGCCATGACACAAAACTTAAGCTTGCAAAAATACAGAATCCGGCGTATATATTTGGTTGACAGTTAACTCAATAACAAGCTAAAACATGCAAGGAACATTTCCTTAATCCCAACCTTCAATCAATGCATTCTAAGTTTTCATCGCACAATCAACTTATTCAGAAATGTCAAATTCAAGAATTCAATAATTATATATCTATACACAGTATTTCCCTTAAAGATGCGGCTAATTAAACTTTCCATTTTGCAAGAAAATAAAAGGATAGAATTCATAATCATAAACACGCAACAGTAAGCTTCAGTAAGTAATATACCGCAAAATAAACTCACCTTCAATCTGTGAACGGCGGGATGAATATCAATATTCCCCTCCTCAGCCCCTTCCCCACTACCACCACCGCTCCCAGGCTCATCCCCTTCCCTCTTCACGTACTTCTCATGATCCGACAACGCAACATTGAAATCAAACGCTTCGTTCCTCTCATTAAACCCTAAACCTATGAAGGCATGCTTCCCACCCCCATCCTCGATCATCAAAACAAAATATCGGGACGAATCCAGCACCGATTCAACCGCTTTCTCCCTCTGCCCCGGGTTCACGAAGCAGGCGGCGAATAATTCAGCGGAATTGGGATCCTCAAGCCGGATCTCACATCGAGTTTTACAGGAAACGACGCGGAGACGACCCGACCAGATCTTGTCGGAATGCAGCCACTCGCCGCACTTGTAGCCACCGCTGGAGGGGCGGGGAGGGATCTTGAAGACGGAGACTTCGCGGACAACGAGGAGGGTGTGCTCGAAGGTCTCTTCATCATCATCCTCGTACGACATGGTAGTAATAGTATTCAATCCAGTCGCATTGAGCTGAGTTCAGACCAGAGGTTTTTTATCCCAAGGACGCGTGTGCAGACAATTGAATGTTTTTTTTTTTTTTACCCGGGCCATTGTTTGTTTTACCATTTTGTGACCCGTTTGGGTCACGGGTCAGGATCGACGCAACCATTTTTTTATTATATCATTTTAAATGTTTTTATGTATGATTGTTAAATTTTTAAAGATTAAATATTATTTGAAATTATTTGCTCATGGCTAATGAATTTTTGAAATATTAATATTATTTATATTGATTTATGTGTGTTTTATGAATTTCAAAATATTTATATCATTCATAATGGTTTATATATGATTGTTGATTGATTAATTTTGAAAATTTTATATTATTTATAATAATTTGTGTTTATTTTTTATGACTTTGGTTGAGGTTTTTCGACGACAAGATCTCGTTTGATGACATGTTAGATATAGTGGAGTGTACAATCATGTTCGACAATTTTAAAGTAAATCACACTAAATAAGTTTTATTCGTCTTATTTAATTTACGAACTCGGAAAGATGTATTGTAGGTGAAGATAATTGGATTGTTGACCGATATAAAATCCTAATCCGAAAGTTCCAAAATCCAAACTTAAATGAGTCCGGGATCCACGACCCGAATGCTTATGACTGGTAAAAAGACTATTTTACCCTCGCATTTTTGGTTCATAAAAACCTAATTGGATTCCAAGAAGTCTCGCATCAGGTTCTTGGTACTTGGTAAGAAGTGGTGGCTTGGAATCGGGTACGAGACCTCTGAAGTTTCAATCTTTATTTTCATCGATAATCGAGTTATCGAAATCACACTAGAATTGCACTGTGAAAGTCTCGAGCTTTGTGGGTTGAGTTTTTACGGTTTAGGGTTTTTTTTTAAAAAAAAAAAGAAAGAAAAAGGTACTGATTTGCTTATTGCAGGCGAAGTTTGGTGAAGATGTATCTACAATTTTACATCAATGAAAACGGCGACAAAGTTTACACCACAAAGGTTTGTTTCAAATCGATTCAGTGTTCGTTCTGTTTGGATTCTGTTCATCTTTTGTACTAGTGAAAAGATAAAAGCTCATTCACGTTTGGAGCCTGATGGACTGTTTATGCAACTATATCTCTGTGCAGAAGGAGTCGCCTTTAGGTTTGGCTACACAATCTGCTCATCCTGGTAATGTTGCTGAATCCATTTTAGGCTTTGATTCTTGTGTGCTGGGGGAAATCATTCAATAATGGAGTGTTTTGAGTTATTTTTGGTTTTTTTTCCCTCCTGTCATCTTAGTGTAATGAAAAACTATGACCTGAATTCTTTTCTTTGGCGACATGATTCTGCTGGTATTCTGACTTTGTTGAATGAGACATTCATGCTTATTGGTAAATATGTTCTATTTGTATATATACTCAATTATACTTGAGCATGAAGCATGTCAACATAACCTGAGCTGAGAATATAGATTAGAAGGGGCGAAACAAGACAGGACTTCACATTCCCATTTATATGCAGCTCGTCTTTGTTATGTCTAAAACCTCGAAATCTTTTTGATTGTACTCTGTTTTTTGCCCCCTGGGATGCAGCACGTTTCTCTCCTGATGACAAATACGCAAGACAGAGGGTTCTTCTGAAGAAACGCTTCGGTTTGCTACCAACACAACAGCCACCTCCTAAATACTGAGTCTTCTGTTTTGAAATGAAAACATTTGGTATTTTATGTATTAGATTAGAAGTGTGAACTAAGGACATCGACTGGTAAAGGTCATTCTTGTTCAATTAATGGATTATTTTGCATATTTTTTGACCCATTAAATTTTATGTTGATGCTTTAGTGCGGTGGTATGCACAATGAGTATGAGTCATATTGCTAAAAGATTTGGTTCACATCCGCTTTGTATTGCATGAAATGATTTTGATTTTGATAAGTTTCTAAATTGTCCAAAATCGGATCTTTTAAGTTATCACATACGTCTACTTAAATTTCATCAAATTTTATCTCCTTTGGTTTTGGAATAAACATTTGTTCCTTTTTTTTCTAAAGAGTAAGTCTCTTATGAGACGGTCTCACGAATTTTTATATGTGAGACGGGTCAACCGTACTGATATTCACAATAAAAAGTAATAATATTAACATAAAAAGTAATACTTTTCATGGATGATCCAAATAAGATATTCAACCCACGAAATTGATCTGTGAGATCATCTCACAAAAATTTTTGTGTTTTCTAAAATACTAACATCAAATTGCGATATTTATTATGAATTAAAGTAGCTTAAAACTCAGGATCTGTAGAAACTTTATTGTTCATCTACTGTTGGAAAGCCAAACATTTAGTTAGAGTAATGGACTCTAATTTGATCCACATTTCTTTTATAAATACAAAGACATGTATACGGAAAATTACAGCATAAGTTTTTTGTGAGACGGTTTTATTGGTCATTCATGTATATATTTGCAATAAAAAGTAATATTTTTTCAAGAGTGTCCCAAATAGAAGATTTGTCTCACAAAATTGATCAATTAGATCGTCTCACAAGAGTTTTTGTGAAAATTATACTAAAAAAATTTAAGAATTTGATTATATGGTGAAAATATGTGAAATGGTAGTTATATGTGTCCGAAAAATTTAATAAACTACATAAGTTGTTATGCCAATTTTTATTGAATGAATAAATGATTTATAGTTTTATGTATTTATTTAAGATAACTACAAATAATTAATTGAGAAGATTTATGCTTTGTCCCCTAAAATGGTCCTTTTTGTTAAACATTTAATTTAATTTTGTCTGAATTTTTATTTTACTCCTGATTTTATTTTTTACTTACTTTTTTTATAATTATTTTTTTAGTCTATCTACTTTCGTATATTATATTAAAATTTTTACATTTCGACCAAAATGCCGTTGGATTGTATATATTTGGTTTTACAAATTGTTATTCACTGCTTAACCGCTAAGTCGAAATCGATGGATCTTGTCATAGATTCTTTCAACAACACATAACATAACATTTTTTCGTTTCCAACCTAAAAATATAGAATAACATATTTAATTTGTAAATAAATCAAACAACAAATGGACAAATTCCTAGTACTTATGTTCAGACATACATATTATCATATCAATAACTTCATATAGAGGATGAGATAACTTGTTTAGTTACTTATTTATAGTCAGAAATACAATACACATAAAAATGCAAGAAATTATTACATAGTTCATCTGAGAGAAATTTGAAGAAAATGTTTGAGGCCTTCAAATTTATTTTGTCTCGATATATAGAGGTCCTTGATAAATTTGAAATCTGAACTTTAGACTTGATTGATAACTTTAAATTATTGTTGCCAGTTGTTGTGAGTTATTGCTAACTCGCGGGCATCTACTTGTAAAGTGGTCCACTTTTCTTTTGGCTGTCATTCTTGGTAGTGGTTGGTGCAATGGTTGAATCATGTGACTTCTTTAAATTTGTCAGGAAATAGTTTATTTTCTAGTGGTACAAAAAGAAAATGTATTTTGTGTGGTCCTTCACCACTTTGATTTGTCTCTACACTATGCTTCTGGTTAGATCTTGGCCGGAAAAATTTTCCGAATTCTGGCTCTTTCTGATTTGGGCATCAGGCTTATCCCATCTAACTATCTTCTGATGTTAGCAATGTTACAGAATCTGACGAGTCTCATTGCTTTGCGGCAGGCCCGCAGCTTGCTATTTGACAAAATATTTCTTTTCTTTTCAAATATTTCTTCTTCAAATCCTATAGTTTTTCTTATCATTTTATTCAACATGAAAGATCAATTAATTGAATTTTGATAAAATTTAAACTGAAACTTGACTTTGTCCATCTATGTCAGACAGTCCCATAATTCGTATACTCTTCTGGTGGATACGTCATTTTCAGTAAGTGAAACAATAAAGTGTGTTTAATTTACTTGAGGATCTTTGATGAATTTCTGGACATTTATATCTGGCCTCATGAGCTTGATGAAATAGAAAGTCTCATGTGAGTCTTTCTTAGCTAGCTTTGGTGTTGCACTAAATAAGTTTAGTTCCGAGATATCTCCCTTGGACAAAAACTCGTTATTTGTCCATGTTTTATTAACATGTTCTTGGTTAGTGTGGATATTTCTAAGAAATTGAGTTTTGTGGAATAGATTGAGGCAAGAGTCCCAAAATCATAGCATGTATTGACCTCCTTAGGATGGGCATTGAGTTTCATCCATATCTTTGGATATTTTCCTACTACGTCAACCCGACATAATGATGGGCTAATTTTTGCTTTAATTTTCAATATTTCTCAGTTCTACTAATATACCTGAAATGGAGTAAATGTAAACTAATTAGAACCAACTTTAGATTTTTCCTTGTCTGTTTGAGTTCTAAGATTGATATCTCCTTCTTCAGTCCCCGGGATGAGTTGTTGACTTTATGGCTCGAGATAAGAATATAGAGTATCAATTTTTTATTGTGTCGACTCATCTAAAGATAATCCCGACTTAGCACTTTTGTTAAGGGTACATGAATCCCCAGCTTCGGTTTATAACCATGTACTCAAAAACTCTCATTTTGAGAAGTCAGTTGTTTCTCAATAGCCTGGAGGATAGATTTTTTCAATACAGACTATAACTGAGTGTAAGCTTATAACAACCTGTAATGCGATCAGAGACAATACTCTTATCAACTTGTTGTAGTCTATCCACAATTACTGTATTTAGGGCAAGCTTATTAAAATCATTTTGAAGCATTTTCAGGTGTTACTTCAAATGTCTCACATTTTCATGTTGACATCGACATCAACATTAACATTATTCATCTCTTGTTAGAAAATCTGCAAGAATATTTTAATGAGATTTAACAATAACAATATAAAAGTTATAATTTTGACATAAAGATTGTCATCTTAATAATTTAACATTCTCGGATTTAGATTCAAATTCAATTCTATTTTTCGAAAAAGCTTTAACATTTATATTATTAACTTTCAAAGTAAATTTTTTAACAAGTAAAAATAATTTTCATTTCTCAGAAGTCATTTTTACTGTATAAAATTATTTTTTTTTGATATGACATCATATGGCTTCTGCATCTGGGAATAGTCCACTGCAATATCTGCATAGTCGTTCATCTTCCAGAATGAGCTTTGTAAGAACTGTTGTCCACCAATGATTATTTATATATGTGTATAATACCAATTCATTTTCTCCTTGAGTAATAACCATTTATGGGATTTCTTCAAATTTTCGTGGTACAAAATATAGCTGGTTGCCATAATTTTGTACAGTAGTTTGGATTTCTTTAAGATCTCCCAAGAGTTTAGAAGAATTCGAGTTTATTTCTAAGAATCTAGTATTTTGAATCATATTTTACTTTAGTAATTTGAAACGTTCTTGGTTGTTCATGATAGACTAACATTTGTCAGATTTCATTTTTTTACATATTCCAAAACATTGGAATAATACCTGAAAATAATACGTTGAAATTTGATAATTATCTCATTCTCAACCAGATAAGTTACTTAATAGTAATAATTTATATGTCTGAAATACATAAATATAGGTTATGATATCATTTTCTACATTTTTATAATAATAATAATAATAATAATAATAATAATAATAATAATTCTTCCATGGTTATTTTGTGTGTTTTTGAAAAATATTTATACCTAAAAGACCAACTTGGGATAATTATTAGAATGATAAAAAAATCAACATGGGAAATTCCAAAGAAAATGGATGAATTGGGATTTTGTTAAACATCAAAATCAAATTAGATTTTTGTTATTTTCAATATATATTGTTGATTATATAATATGAAAACACTCATACTATCTATATAAAGTCATGATATAATTTTAAATTTACCTAAAATATCAACGTATTTGTCAAATTAATTACATGATTTCTATGCATAATAACATTTTTATCTTTTATTTCAATTTCAAAAATTTATGATTTTTATTTTAAATTTTTTTAAAAAACTAATTTATTCTTTATTTATTTATATACATAATTTTATGCAGAACACGCATCATCCGCTAGGATATATAAAATCCGAAAAATTGGCTCAAATACTTGGGCAGAGAAGGGAAAAAATCTGGAGAGCAGAGAGAGATTCGAGTTCGAAAGCAAGAATCAAGAGAAAAGGCAAGAAAATTGAGATTAGAGACAACAAAAGTCAAGACTTATCCAGAAAGAGGTTTTATTTGATTATAGTTATTTGTGTGAGCTAGAAAATGGGGGATTTACAGCCGTCCACGGGCCACAAACGCCCAAGATATCAAGAATCCGGAGTGGAAACTGACCCAGAAAATGGGGCTGATTGTTCAGGTTCTTCCTCCCTAGGTGAAACAATATATTTTCCTTCTTGTGCTTTATTTTCCGATTGTTTTCTTCCAGAACCTTCTTGGACTCATTGTTATGATATCGTTTGATTTTCCGTACTTTGCTTCACAGAGGAGGATTTCTCATTTAATGATACCCTGGTTGCTCTTCAGATGATGCGAGCTCAGTTTCCAGCTATTGGAAAGGTCTTTATTTACTGTCACGTAAAATATTGACATTTTGGAAGTTTAATATATTTACTCTTTTATGAATCTCTTCAAGGTAGACTTTTCTTTTCAATTTTATTTGTTTGAAAAGCTTCCAATTTTGGAGTTCTATGTGTATTCAGGTGTCTGTTCAACCTTTTGTTTTACGGTCACAGTTGTACAGCAGCATAGTGGATAGGACACAAGTGGACAGAGATTTAGAGGTTAAGTAGCTTGTTTAACATTTACATTTTCTTGTAGATATATTTTTTTTCTTGTTGGAATGTGATTATTACTTCAATTGTTGACTTGATTCGAGGGATGTTTTAATGATTGAAATCATGCTTCACTGTTTTATCTCCTTATTTATCATTACTAATGATCATGCATTATTCTCCTAAAAGGATCTGTATTCCAAGATGGTCTTCTTATGGGGTGATTATCGTTCGCGCACACAAAAAAAGTCCTGCGGTTGTGATGAATGAACATAGTTTTAAAAAAGCTAATGGAAAACAAAATCATAATCACCCCATAAGAAGACCATCTTGGATATCACCATACAGAAAACTTAAAGTTCACTTCTCAACTAAATGTTCTTTGTTCACCTTTTTCTTTATTTTATTCTCTTCACTAGGTACATCATTAATGGATGTAATGGTCCTTCTTGTTTTTCTTAATCCTCTGCAGTCCTTGCGAAGGGACAGAGTGTTGCGTGTATTTAAGTTAAATACTGGACAGGATGATCATGCCATAATGTTTATGGATGACTACGTGAAACAGGTTGGTTTGTCTATTTAGATCCTTCTGGATTCCTTTTTTCTAGTCCTAATTCAACAGTTAATGGTGTGACTTGTCCATGCGTATTTTTTCCTCGAGTCTTTAAATTTTGTACATGGAATTGGTGCTCTTATGATTCATAGGACAATACTTAAATATGCATGTTTTCATTCTCATATAACTGTTGTTTCAGATAAATTGTAACCTCGATGCATGGGATTGGGTTATGAATGGCGTGCATTTTGGGTCATTCCAATTTCTTCCTTTCATGTATCTTTTATTCTTTGAACATTGATCCCTATTGTTATTTCATCATTCCGGAGGAGTTTTTGGAGCCTAGAGGTTCCATGATTTGTTATTTCTTCATTACTTTACAAATCATGTTACATAAGTTTGGAAAAATTTGTGCATTGTATCTCAACTAAGCTTATAAAACAGACTCAATTCAAAAAATAGAAGACCCTGTATTTTTAAAACTCTCCCTTCAGACTTTATTTTTCTTGGGTCTTTACTTGCCCAGTAATTTGTTCCTGTATGATTATCGTTTGAAAAGTTGAAATTTGTGTTGTACAACTGCTATCACATTAGAAGATATGTTTTGTCTTGCGTATGGAGAATTTTATCCTTAACGATCAAAGATTGACAGAGGTATTTGAACTGTTTTAGATTGAAGGTGTTACGAGAAGGTTGGAAGAAAAGAAGAAAAATGATGTAACCGTTTTTGAGTGGTTTAAAATGCATGTGATACAATCCAAGTTGGATACTAGCATTGAGCATGAAGAACTTGTGAGTATTGTTTTCCTTGAATAAATGTTCAAATTTATAACTGTGCTTGAAGCAGCAACTTGTCTATCTTTTGCAGTGTTCGCTTCTGTCATTGGGTGGAGTGGTGAAAGAGGATCACATCACTCAATTAATTAACGCTGGTCTTCTTGTGAGCATACATACACTTCACTTTTCTCGAAAGCACTACTGCTTGTGTCCATTACTTGACGGCTTTGAGTCTTATTAAGACGATTTACTTCAGCTGTTTCTTCTTTTGCATTTGCCATATCGAGAGAGGGATGTGTACTTGCGTTTGGGTCTTGGATTTTGTTGGAAAAACTTGAAATTAATTTGTATTTCTTTTCTAGGTTTGCCAACTTATCGATCGAAACATGTATTGGTTTTCAATTCCGAACATTGGTTCAGTGCTCAAAGGTCTCTCACAGGTATTGCTACTCATCACATTTTTGTGGTTAATATTTAAGATGCAAAATGATGTTTTATCTGTTCATTTAATCGTTGTATGTATCCACTAAATAATTGGTTTGAGTTGCACAACATTGAGCCAATGCTATGCACACTATGAGCTTTTAGAAATGTGGAAATCCATACTAAAGATTCGCGTTATTTTGAAGGGAAGGAAGGAGCTTTTGTCTTTACTGAATCGTAAGCGATACAAAGAGATGCTGTTGGGTACTTTGGAGAAGAAGCGTCTCCAACTTTCTCCTCTTGATATAAGATTTCATCTTCGAGATCTGATTGGTTCAGGCCATCTGAAAACCGTCCAGACACCCAGTGGATTGGTGGTTCGGGTTGCAAAGGATTAAGATGAAGGCATAAAAAAAAAGGGACTACTTTTGTTGCACTTTCATTTTCATTTAGGTGCCTTTTATCAAAGACTCCTCATTCACGAGTGCTTGAGTGCTACATGTGCGAGGGAAGAACAATTATGGGAAGCAGATGTTCGGAGAACTTGGGACTGGTAAGCTAAATCATACAACTCCCGCACTCACTCGGGCCTATGTAATAATTACAACCTGCGACCGCTCATCGAGCATGTCCATTATGGGAAAGATATTTCGAAACTTTCTTTGACACGACTCTTCCGGGTCACCACATAATTCTTATGGATTCTATAGTGTCATTGGTTCAATTGTCTTTATCACTACAATGTAGGATGCGTCAAAATCAGGACCAATCCACCCTTTGTATCCTGGAGATATTTTCTTGACAAAGTCAATTTATTTATTTGATATTTTTAAATGGGTTTTTCCTTTTCTTTTAGATTAGTGGATTATAATTTTTATTATAATTAAATCATTATTTTTTAATTTTGAAGATGATCGTTACAATTGAATCTTGAATTTTAGGCTACAATAATCGCAACGATTACTTTTGTTATTGTCTTATTGAGAGGCATCTTAAAAAAGTATTGGTGCTGTTTATTTCTCTAATAAATGTTTGTTGGTCAGTATATCACTTCAAATGGATGGGATGGGAAGGGCCGGCGTGACATATCTAAAATTTCATAATTATTGCATTTTATGGGTAAATTTTTTATTTTTATGCTCAACTTTTTTGTAATCCAAACTTTTTATGAACAATTTAGGTATTGTTTATACGTGAATACTTAAAAATGTGTGTATTATTGATTTAAGTGGATTAACCCGTGAGACTTTAGGATATTATTCAAATGTTGCTTGTATTCAAGTAATTATAGGTATAATTTTGATTTAAATAAGCACTAAAAATGATAATTTGCCAAGAGTGAGGTGGATGGAGCGGATCCAAAGCAGAAGCGGGTAATGGTCCACTGTACCCGACATAAGTAACAGGTTTGCACGTGAACGGTATTGGGATGCAGCGGATTCGGACTTTGTTCGGAATTCGATTGGCCCCACTTTCCGTCAATCGGATTGACCGCAGAAAGCGGGATTCTCGTACTAGCGATGCTTTTTGTTATCATTTTACTGTTAAATATAACTATGCAAAAAATTAGATGTCTCTATGAGATAATATTTTCTTGATAAAAAATAATATTTTTTTATATGTTGAATTATTTTTGTCATAAAATCTAATAATTGTAAAAATTAGTATATTTGATTTATTTCTTCACATTAAATTTTATATAGAATTTTTTTTTTGTTATTTTTTGTTTTCTAAGCATTGAGTGCATTATCAACATGAAGTAATAACACATGAGTACTCTCCATCAATAATATATTAGTGGTTCGATATACGTGATACGTATTTATACAGTCAGTAATATTTTTCATCAATTTTTCATATAAGATTAATAAACATATTTTAAAGATTTCAAAAGTGAATGAGATTTGTTACATCAAAGTTAGTTAGCGTATTATCCTCATATTTTATAATATAGTATTATATTGATGTAAATATAGATATATATCGATATTTCTGATGATAATGACAATAACATATAGATAATTTAAATGTTTGTCCATGAAAACATTTAAAAATGACTTAATAGGAAGTTCACATGTACCCTATGTAACTTTAATTTTATGAGTCTAAGCGATTAGACAACACCAATTACTTGAATATATATTTTTAAATAAGTAACAAATTAATTATAATAATAGTTTCTATATATATGATAGGTGTCAATTCGGTCCATATTTAGAGTAAAAAATATTACATTTGACATAAAAAAAAATATTTTTTTATCAAGAATCAGATTGAATAAGCTGTGAGACGATATCATATGAGTTTTTATGAAGTTTATAATAGATGGTATCATGTATCCGCGCAACAAAATTACAACTTGAAAAATTATGAGCTAGACCTTTGCAACATTCAACTATCAATCCAAAGCTAGTGGATCCTAACTTTGATAATTGAGAGCCGCAACAACCACTTTGACACCAGTTTCAAATATCACATGCTCTACTAGTAGTACAGAAAGAATTGATCTAATATGAACCTCCATCAATCTATTAATTTTATTTGAGTTTACAAGTGCTAAAAAAATGTTAATTTTGCGACTATGTTCAAAAAACCATCGCTAAATTTAGGAATATTATTTCGAAATCCTTACCTAAATTGAATTTGCCCACGGTTTTAAGAATAACGTAAGCAAATTACCATAGTTTTTAAAACTATGAGAAAATTAGCGACAATTTTATTGAAATCTTATAATATAAATCAATTAACTTCATGAAATTTCGCATTTATAGATTTATTTATACAATCAAAGCATGCATGATCAATTGAATGATTCGAAAATTTCTGGCTATTCAATTATAATCAGCACATTGTATTACTGAAGATATTATAGAATTTAAGCCATTGGATCATAACATTGATATCTAACTCATCTTGTAATTAATGTCCAAAACTTTATTAAGACCAAACCTATAGTTTATATCTAATGTATTTATTGTATGGAAACTGATATGATGCTCATCTATCGTGTCCACCGTCAATACTCACATATTGAATGTAATAAAACATGTAAAAAATTACATCTAATATGAGATTATCACCTCAATGGTGGATATATACATTGATGAACACGATGGGTGGATATCATATCAAAATTGTCCATTTTATTATATATCGTAGCAAGATTTATTTATATTCTTACTATAATACTGAAATGAACTGCCTTTATTAAGTTATTAAGTGAAATTTTTAATTTTGATATTATATTTTAGTTTGTTATGATTTTAGTATTATATTTTATCTAATTTTAGTTTTAATCATGTATTTTTCAATTTTTTGAAATTTTAGTCTTTATTAATTAACTATTCTGATGTGCGTACACTAACAAAGTCATGTTAGTGTCACGTCAGTGCCCCATCGGCTCTGTGTCTTAAGGATTAAAATTAAAAAATAGAAAGGTCGAAAGAAATAGCAGATTAAGACTCAAATTCAAATCTACATGTATAAAGTTGCGGTTTAATTAATATTAATAATAATTTTCTTCATACCACGCGAACAATTTAATTCCTCAACAAAAACAACGTACAAGTATATATATTTTGTACCTACGTTAAGATTTTTTGTCGGGAGAATATGATAAAATGCTAAAAATAGACTTCTTAAGCAATGAACCAAAGAAATCCACGATCCTAATAATTTCCAATAAAAATGCTAAGAAATTATGCACACTAATATATCGTTCCCACGTATACATGGTTTTGTATATACATACACGTAAAAGGCAGTAAATTAAAAATAATATTTTTAGATTGATACAAAAATTAAATTTAATTTGTATAAATAATTGAAATAAGTGACTCCCTTATTCTTAGTTAATTAAGCCATGCATCTACAAAATGATCTCTGATCACACACACACACACACACACACGTGTGTGTGTGTGTTTGGGTGTGGCTGATTATATGCTTGTTGTCGGCCAAATTGGTGAAACTTTATATTATATTTCTAAAAAGATTAATAAGTTTTTCAAACATGTCAAGCTCGCTTTAATGATAGTATTCCATGTTCAACATGATAAACTGTCATAAATGTTGGAAGAAATTAAAAAGAAAGAGATTGAATTTTGTCTTTGTCCTTTTCAATGGACGGGGATCTAACTATAGATTTCTATACGCGAATTTTCAAACAAAAAAATCTTAATTTTTTTTAAAAAAACCATGTGCCTAATCTAACTACATGGTACAGATTCTTTAAACAATTCAAAGGATTGAATACTACAATTTTTTTTAGCAAAGTGTACATTATTTTCTTGTTTAATTAGTTTCGTAAAGCTGAATGGGATGAAAGGGTTTTCGTCTCAAATATATATAATATTTGAGTATTGTTATCCCATTAAAATTGCATGCAAAAGGGAATTCAAATTCGATCCGAAAATATATAATAAGTGCATGGTAAATTTGAAGTGAAACACTCCCAATTCACTTGTTCAAACAGGGAGAAGTTTTCATTATTCAGACAGTAAAGCTGGCAAATTAGTTGAACAGACGAAAATGAAAGGAGCGAGTACTGTTACTTGTCTGAAACTACTGATAATGATTTCTATCACTGCTTCGGTTTTACTAGTTCAAGGAAAGCAACCCGCAATGATCTTGATTGATTACCATCCGTTCTTGATGAAACTGGATGAAAATTTAACCCTAAGATGGATCTAGAAAGGAAGTACATAATGTAAAGATCGTTGTCCGATCATCGAAATCGGCCCAACAGTGATGGCAGATTTCTTTTTTTTTTTTTTTACCAGGAGTTCATGTTCATAATTACGAGCCTTCACCTGGTGGTTGCGGCTGGGCTGGTGGCGGCGTGGTCAGCTGTTGTGGCGGGCGCTTCCTCTTTTTCTTTTCATAACTAACCCCTCTGGCTTTCGACTGTAGATCACGCACCTCTCGGAGGTAAAGACGTACAGATCGACTTCCGAAAGGGTTTGTCTCCGTCATGCCTCCATTTTCCTCGTAAGCGGCACGGAGACGGCCGATGAGTGCGTCGAGGCTGCCCCAGGCCTGGCGGAGCGGGCAGGGGCAGGGGGCAGGCGGGTGGGGATGGCCGTAGAACGGGCAGACTTGGTTGTGGACTTTGGTTTTGCCGAACTGGTCGAGGTATCGGAGGAACTCCAGCACGTGCGCGCCGCTGCAGCGGCTGAGGGAGAGTGGCGGGCGGTGGTTGCGCAAATACTGGCCGAATGTGTTCCAGTCTCGGCGTTTCTGGTTCTCGTAGCGGCTGACTGTGGAGCCGGAAGACGAAGCTCCGGCTGAGGAGGAAGTGTTGTTGCAGGTGTTCATGCTGTTCTCGGAATTGGAGTTTTCCATTTCTTGTAACGACGATGAATCCATAAACCAACCAACAGAAATCCAATCAAGAAACCAAGAATCTTCAACTTCAGTCAATATAATATCTAATACCCCCTCAGCTTGCTTCCAGAAGAACAAGTTAAAAGAAAGACTTTATCCAGATCAACACCATCAGCTTCAATATTTCTCCTCATATGTTTTCAGATTTGCAAATCAAAGCAAGAAAGAAAGAATACGCAACAATTAATGAACCATTTACTTAAGCATTTGACATGATGATAAAACCTAGACTTTTCCGAACACAGAAAAGAACATTGAATTCAGCACTAAAACAGAAGCTCAATAGAGACGGAAGAAAATCGGGTTTTTATATCATGATTGATACATCAGGAGACAACCATTTTTATGGAGTAAAGATTGATAGGATAGATGAGACATATGAGAGAAGAGATTGGTTTGAGCAAATACTAAAGAAACGATGGGTTGGTGGATTTTAAGGATGCATTTTCCGAAAATAGGGGACTCTCAGTTACGGAATTTTCATATATATCTCACTGAACTGTTGTTATTCATGCTCATGGGAGAAAGAGACTGTTGAATGCTAGGGTTTTATGTAGAAATGGAAAGAGGGAGACAGTGGGTGAAGATGCAGACAAGAAAAAAGGTTAATGTTCAAAACGGGTAAATTTTTTTAACTTTTATTTCTTTCTTTACAATTTGATTTTAATTACTATTTTTTTTTTAAATTTTTTTCTTACAAACTAACCTGGTACGTGAAGGAATTTTTATATCAGAAGGGTAAAATGCTTTTTGACCCTTGCGTCAAACAATTAATTAAAAAATTATTTCCCATCAAACAACGAAATATATAGACACAAAATTTCTCGATTTTACGGTATCGATTTGTGAGAATGATGAGATCGATATCATTTCATTATCTTTTTCGGGTTAAGTTTTACGATAAATATCGGAACTAAAAAATAGTTGTATTATCATTGTTTATCAATTTATCTTTTCATCTCACGAGCTATGACTAAAGATATTACCACAAATAGTTTAGTGTTCAATGATTTTGGTGACGTTTATTTATGAAAAAGTTTGAAAGATCTGTGCCTTTTTTTCATTAATTAAAATTTTTGCCCAGAGGTTGGATTCTCACTTCTGGTATATATATATATATCAAGTTAAGATTTTATTTTTAATAATTTCTACCATCTAATTAAGCTCCATATATTTATGTTTTTTATTTTTTAGAATGAGCTTTAATTAATCTCAAATTTTAAAGAAAGTACATGCTTTGTGTCGTTCCTTTTTCATGACAAAAATGGTCCTAAATTGCATCATCAACAATTGTCAATCCATCTCTCTTTTAATAGTATATATTATTAAGTATAGTGTCAATTTTTTTTATAAAAAAAAACTGTTACTAGTTTCCATAAAATTACTGAAAAAATTCACAGGACTAACTGATCCTTATATTTTATTATATAAAATATAACATTAATTAAATAAATTTAATAATATCATTACACTAAACAAGGGACAGAAAGAATATGCACTATTTTTTAAACTAACATATTAATTATATAGTAAATATTTTCATCTGTTCAGTCATAAAATAAACTCAATTATAAAATTAAAAAAAAACTACATAAACCTTTCAAATTAAATTTCAAACAATTTAATGTCAATAAATATCATCGTTTTGTGGACAATATTGATTGAACCTTTCACTCTAAGAAGAAAATAATAATAAAATCAATATATTTATATATATAATGTCAAATCAAAATACTATTTGCTGTTTGTACTCTTGACTCGAATTTATTTTTGTTGCCTAACTTATCCTAAGACTAAGTTACAAATTTAGCATCACTGTGGCAAAGTCATGGTGGAAGACTTGACAACAGTGTGGATTTCTATAACAAGAGATTGAAATCAGTTCCTTTCTCAAGAAATCTGATACATAATATGAAGGTGTTGAGTTATCAGGAGGATAAATGGAACCCTTTTTTTTTATTATTATTTTGCCAATTTCTCCACTTTATAATTCTCAAAACCATTTTCAAG
This sequence comes from Primulina huaijiensis, assembly GCF_012295235.1. Lineage (NCBI taxonomy): Eukaryota > Viridiplantae > Streptophyta > Magnoliopsida > Lamiales > Gesneriaceae > Primulina > Primulina huaijiensis. Next base: position 7,207,634 of record NC_133308.1, on the reverse strand, counting down.
AAAGGTGCTTTGTCACTTTCCTCCTATATTTTCCATCAAATTTTCTGTCAAACAATTATTAGGCCAGTTGGTTTATATTATTGAATAACAAGCACACTAATTAAATGATTGAGTGTTTCTATTGACGTGGTGCGATTTTAGCTTTTGGTACATCAACAAGTGATCTCGACTTTTATTAAAATGTGATAAATTCGGAGAATTTCTCTATATATATATATATATATGGAATAAAGACTAAACCTGATTTACTTTTCTTTTTCATTTAATGTGATTTAATATTAATCTGAATATACAAGTGTTTTTTGAGCATTTAATTGTGTATTATGGTCAAAGATGAAGACTTATGTTGCGCTTTGCGTACACGCGATTGGCCTGTCTCATTCGGAAACATACTCATCCCTAACTATATATATTTATTTTAAATTATTACGTTTTCCATTTTTTTTTATATAAAAAAATCTCCGGTCAGCATGTTTGCGAGTTTGGCTCTTTGCATCGTGAAAATTCTGCATTGGTATCATGGTTTTAGTTTTTTCATTGAAAATATTGATACGATGTTGTATACGTAACTGTCATGTCGATATTATATGGAAAACGACAAAAATTACACAAAAAAAAATCAATACAGAAGTAATTGATTAAAAAAACTGAAATTTAAGCACAAATAGACAAATGAATTTTGAAAATGAATGCATTTGTTATGAAATAATTCAAACATTCTTTAAACCATTATCAATTGATTTTGGGGAAAAAAATTGAGACTTGAATTAAATGGTTTAAGAATATTTTATCTTAATATTTGAAACATGAGGTTGCTGATGTCTCAGTTTCTTGAACATACTATCATGGAGAGAGCTCTAATTCTGAGCTGAAAATATTTTGATGTCCCTTTCTTATGGTACCAAGCCATGATACATTGTATGATCTACTACACAAATGCATGAATCTGTATCATGACACAAATAATATGTATTTCTTAAGACAATTTTCAAATTTTTTTTAATAGAGAATTTATGATTTTGGTCTTGTAACTTGCACATTTTTTTATTTTTCGATCGCATTATTGGTGAATTTTGATCTTAGTATGATAGCTTGTATTTTTAGGGGATCAGTTTTAGTCATTTTCACGAGTGTTTCGATAAAAAATGACTATTGGAAAAAATAAAAATGGCAGACTAAGACCAATAACACCGAAAGTTATAAAAACATGCAAATAACATGCCAATCCCCGTAATTTCCCTTGCCATAATTTCCCTTTTTAATAATTCTAAGGTGATTAGATGTAGGGGTATTTAACTATAGTTTAGTGAGTTTTAGATAAAAATTTGAACCAAATCATATTTTACCGGTTTTACAAATTTTAAACCAAACAAAATCATGAAGTTTCTATAACCAAACCATCAATTTCGGTTTGGTTCGATTTGGTCTAATTTGAATTACTAATTATGAGTTTACGGTGAAATAGTACATGATACATATTGTAATTTTTTTAAAAATAGAAATTGATATTAGATACTAATTGATATGTTTATTTGGATAACATATACAATAAATAAAATTTCAATATAATTAGACTATTACAATACACAGTAATAATAGAATAAAAACTAAAAATCATATAAAATATTCTAATATCCAAGAAAAAGTAATATTAAATTACAAATTACATGATTTTTTTTAATAATAATATATTCATTTTGATTTGGTTTATTTTTATACAAAATCTGAACCAAATCAATTTTTACGAGTTTCTTAATTTTTAATACTCATCCAAACCATGATTACCTGAAAACTAATCAAAATCATATAGTTTAATTTTTTAAGTTACAACTTCTGTGTTCAAACTCACCGTGAATTTGAACTTATAATTGTTCATAAAAATGTAATCGATAACGAAATATGGACTTATGCCCCTAATGTCATCGGATGCAGCCTGGCGTGATGGTTTCGAAACAAGAACATCCATGGAAGTCCGTCCAGGTTAGACTTTGATCTGATATGGACGTATGCCCCTAATATCACAACCATATATTGTTGAACGGCGGTGTACCGATAGGAAAATTTACAAAGCACGATGGATTTGAATTTTGAACATATGTGCAATCTACGTAATGAACAAACAAACCACAAGGCAAGAACATCTCCGCAGACAAATGTGCCAATAATAGTCACAAAAGACAGCAAACGAACGAGTGAATCTTTTTATTTCACGATCTCCCTCTTGCCACAACACTCCCCCGTTGATTTCGGAAGTGACTAAGAAGCTGTTGAGCCTGTTTGAAACAATAAAATGAACAAGAACTTACATTTTTGAGCTCATAAGCTATGTATGTCGATTTGAGTATCTAGCAGTAATATGAGATACCTGGAGCTCTGTTGCATACATACCTTTTCTTTAGCTCTTGGAGTTCCAGATTGTGTCAGTGCGACAAGGGGTGGAACAGCTCCTTCTTGCAAGACATTCCGACAGTGTTTGCTACTGTTAATGCACAGCTGCATCAGCACGGAAGCGGCGTTCTCCTTTCCTCTTTGAGTTCCAGTATCAAGAACCTCCACAAGTGATGGTATCCCCCCTTCTCGAGTAATAACCGTGCACCCATCTTCGATAGTGGACAAATTGGCGAGAAGAGCTACAGCTTTATCGGCCATTTCCGTATCCATCAATGGAACCAAATGCTTTACAGCTCCTGCCTGAACGATGCGAGCCTTGTTTTCATGAAATATAGATAAGTTGAATAAGGCAGTCGCAGCATCTTTCTTTCCTCTGACAGAACCTGTTCCTAATAGATCAACCAATGCCTTGACTGCACTTGATCGACCAATCTTCATCCTATAATCATCTAAAAGAGAGAGGCTAAAAAGAGCAGCTGCGGCATTCTCTTTGGCCTCTGATGTTCCCGTTCTCAAAACGTGGATAAGTGGTTCTAGAGCACCTTCTTCTCCAATCTTGGCCTTGAGCTTTTCATTAATCGATAAATTAAGAATTGCGGTGACCACATGTTCCTGGATGAGCTCCTTATCAGAGTTTAACAATGAGATTAATGGGCAAATTGCCCCGGATTGACCTATAATGAAGCGATTCTCCACATTATACTTTGCAAGAAACCGTAATTCTCCAGCAGCAGCAGTCTGCAATTCGGTTGATTCGCTCTTCAAGTCTTCGACCAGTTTTTCGATGTGGGAAGTAGAAGTCAAATCATTAGACCCTGCCTCGGACGATAATGATGGTGTCCTCAATGAGTCTCTATGATTTCCGTTCATTGCCAAGCTGGGACACTGCTTCCCAGTTAAAGGAGATTCCCTGAAAATTTTATTTGAAACTGAGGAAGTGGGACAAGCAGATGTTATATCCCCTGATTTTTCACTTGCATCATCTTGCTTTGTGGATATCCCTGAAATTTCAGTTGATTCTGTCAGTAGATACTCGATGCTTGAAACAGCACTTGATGCTGATTCACTCCGGCTGTGTATAGATGAATGTTCCGGGGACGATTGATCGAGTTTCTCAGACTCCTCTATGTCAACGCCGTTTTTTTCTTCAACAGGTCGAGAACTGTTTGATCCCAAAGATGAATTTTTCATTTGCACTGAACACTGGAGACCATCTTGATTACTAGTATCTTCTGAATGAAGTTCAACTGAGACAATATATGGACGGTTGCTGGAGAGCTTTACTTTATTTTCATCACACCAACTCAAAATAAGAGCTTTAACTGTATAATTGGGAATAAGATTTTTGTGAGAGAGTTTCTTATGAGTAATGGGGCAAGTCTCTAATCCATGATCAAGCCATTTTCTAATGGCACCACACTCGTATGTTTGGCCAGAGGACAAGATTACAGGATCCAACATGAGTCCCAAAGATAAGGGACAGCGGAAATATGGAGGAATCTGAATACCGTGTATGTCTTCAACATTCTCGCGAACCATGTAATCACGAATATGAGTCATAAGCTGAGTAGCCTGAGAGATTTGATCCGAACCCCTTTTTGTTCTATTGTCTTCCGCTTTCTGTTTTTCCTTTTCCAAAGCAATACACTCACTCAAGAATTCTTTTTTTGATCTCAAGTTGAGGGACTCGATAATTGCCATAAGATGTTCGGTGCCAAAAATATCTCCTCCTTTTTTGCTTTTAACAATCGCATCTATATATTCTGACACTTTTCCGAGATTCAAATTCTGAGATTCCTGCATACAGAACTAAATTGAATCTAACGTTAGACATTTTTTAGTAAAATGAAGATGCCAAACAAAAGGGAAATAACCGATCAACAAGCTTCCCATAAAGAGAGAATTAAATGTAGTTGGTACCTGAGCGCGAGATAGACTCAAAGTGGTTGGTGATGACACAGATATTCTGTATAAAACACAAGATAGCTTGACTATGGAAATCTGAATTGTAATCACCAAGGGCTTACTTTCTAGTACCTGAAAGAAATAACGGGAAAATGTTAAGATAATTTTTTGAGAGAGCACAAGTGCACAACTTTTATAATACTCCAAACATCTCCATATTTTTCTTTGAACTTTATATGGTGATACTGATTCGTGGTTGTCTACAGAAGGTTACAGTATTCATTTCCGATGATAAATCTGAGATTGCTCGAAACAAAGAAAACTATGAAAGCCACGTCAAGTTACTCACACAAAGAATCTTGCTCATTTTCAGAGACCATTTTTCAAGTAACATTCTAGCCCCATTGACAGCAGAATCCAATTCTTCACACACTTCAGCTAGAGATTCATCGAAAGTATCTTTACAATCGGCGATATCATCAAGTACTGGCTTCAATTGCTTCAAGAAAGATGCTATACTTCTGTATTCCTCCTCGACTGGAATTGTCCCGGAGGCACAACATGATACCAAATGAATGAACCGAGATATACTGTTAAGAAGACTTCGTAATGATGTCAAGTCCATTGACCTGTTTACATAACGACAGAAAAAAGACCGATAGAATCCCAAGGCGGGAATCAAAAAGCACCAAGAGCATGCATTTACATAAAATCAACTGACAAGGCGGAAAAGGAAGAGAACACCGAAAATGTCTACCAAAATGCAATGTGAGCAACAATTCACACGCTAGAATTTCACCAAAAAGTTCGTCTTTAGGTTCAATAAATACTAAGAAACAAATTTACCATACCAAAGAATCATACCATCAGAATTGCCAGCAAACAGAAATGTAAAGAAAATAAACCACGGTAAAATGAAACGCTAAGTAATCAACAACCACCGTGGGAAAGAAAACAGTAAATTCTGCATTTACCAACAACAAGCAAAAAGGCGATTATATTTGGAAAAAGAAAACTTTCAGGTAATCACAAGATCTTCTCTTTACCACCCGTGGATTTCAGAAGATGTCCGACTTAAAAAGTTAGCAACAACGATGTAATAAAACTGGAAAATGTCACTCGATTATGTTTACAGCATCATATCACATTAGGACTCATTGTTATCCACAAAACTTGGAAGCAATAATATCAACATGGCACGTTTTATTAGTGGTGAATTATTAGAACTTGTCACATGTAAACAAACTAGCACTCCATGAAGCCAATTTGCATTGCGCAAAAGTATGCCACCACACATATTGACAAAAGAGTGTGTCTTTGGACACTAGCCAAAATTCTACTGAAAAGAAATAAGAAAATTTTAAAACACAAAGGGAAATGGCCTTAAAAAAAAACCCACTTCACAGCTGCACACCGCCGACATTTTTTCAAATCTTATTATCTCGTTTCAAGCCAAGAATGATAAAATTTAATAACACAAGCAGCATCTGGCAATTTGCTTAAGGGGGGAAAAGCGACACTTGTGAGAAGAAACCAACAGAGGTCTTCATAGTTTTACCCTTCCTAATGTGATTAGAACCACCCTGTAAATTCACACTAAAAAGTGATTTTAAACACGATGTCTAAAATCCCGATAAATTTGCGTCCCCTAAATTCCTCTTAATCCATGAAAAAAGAAATAAAAGCATGTGAAAGTTGGATTAAAAATGTACCTCTGCAGTATTTATTTCCTCGAGTATAGACACTTAAAGGAAGGAAAAGAACTGATCTTGATGAATTCCAGTAAGGAATCAGGTATTAACATGAGAGCCCGTGACTCTGATCTACCAAGATCATCAAAATCAGCGCGAAAATCTAATTGAAAAACCAATATTTTTGCTTTGAACCAAGACTTCTTGCCAACCCTCTTCACTTTGCTTCAGAATTCAGAAAAAAGAAAAGGCAGGAAACACCAAGAAAAGCAAAGGGCCAAAAAAAAAAGATGGCGGTCGAATTTCTGGGCCCTTTGTATGCAGATTCGCTGGCTATGGAAACGAATCGACTAATGAAATGACTGCTTGACAATCATTTTATAGCAATTATTTAGTATTTATGACGGGTTAGAGATGATAAAGAGAGTAGAAAGGAATTTGTAATCATGTTATTGACGAGAACATCATAAAGTTCATATCTATACCTATATATATTAATTATTGGGAATGGTGAAAAGGGCGATATCCAAAAAGATTTTTCAGACAAGATTAGTATTTATTTTCTGAAATGACAATTTTTTGTGACAAAAAAGAGAGAAAAATAATATTTGCCATTTCCAGCTGCAAATCGTACGAGATGTTCCAGTCATACGCAGGACGATCCGCAAGTACAGTATATATTGTGGAGGTGGAGGAGGGACAAGTCTCACTCTACAAATAGCGTCAAATTTGAGGGCCAATTGATATTTAGCATGAAATATAGAAAATTATACGGGAAATTGGACTTAACTCCCCAGCCGCCGTTTTTTTTTGTGTTCAGTCCTTGTGTACTTTTTTAGTACCACATTTTCACATGAAGTGTACCACATTTCCACATGAAGTGTACCACAATTTGTATGACATAGTACCACAATTTTGTGGGTAGGGAGTGAACCCAAATAAATGTTTTGGTTGGGGATTTTTCACCAACTTCCCCAAAATTATATCCCTTTTATTTGAGAAATAGATTTAAAATAATAATAGTTGTGATTAGGGGTGATCAAAATTTTTTATTAACCGTCGTAACTGTCCACAACGAATTGCACCACATCGTTTTTTTAATATTTTATAAAAACCGCGATTAAAATAGTAATAATAAACCGCACCGCATATGCGGTTCGATTTTTTCTTTTTAAGAACTGCATCAAACCGCATCGCCTAAACCACTTGCCATAATATTTGGTCTAGAATTATAATAATTTGTAAACAACATATTCAATTAAAGAATTCGTCATTCATTATATCTCAATTATCTTCAAAATTATTACTCTTACAAAGTCTTTTACTATAGTATTTATTTATTGTACAACAATATTTTGTTTAAAGTTTGAAAGTAAAAAAAGATAAAATAGTGTAACTGTTATTTTAGTTGTGAGTATGTTGTGTTGTTAAATTAGTAATTTAGTTTTGAATATTGATTATTGATTTATCGAGTTTTATCTTTGTATGATTCGAACAATATTTTATACTTGAAGACACTATATTATTGTTGTTTTCAGATAAATTAAAATATACGTTCTAATATTTTTCATTAAAAAAAACCGTAAACCGACCGCGACCGCCTGAAACCGCTCAAAACTGTAATACTAATTCTATATGTAAAATCGCGATTAATTTTTTTAAATACTAATCGACCGCATATGACAATCCGGTCTGAATTTTTTTAAAAAAAAACCTGAAAACCGCACCGTGATCACCCTAGTTATGATTCGAAATAGGCTCGTTTGAATGAAAAAAATAAATATTTAATATTGAATCTATAGATTTGAAATTGTTGTGACATACCAAAATAATTAGAGGAGAAGTCCACCAAATCCTTTTTGTCAAAATATGATTTTAAATTAAATTCATTGTTGAATCTAGTCATGTTTAACAGACCAGTTCGGACCAGAACCAGCCAGGAGCCGATTCGTTAAGATCGGAATTTACTCATATATTCTTTTTTATTATTTATTTACACTCAATATTCTTTTTTTATTATTTATTACTATTTCACAATTTACTCATATAAATAATTAAAATTTCAATGGCATCGTCTTCAAACCGTGGTAGTGGTGCAGGTGAATACACTTCCGACTTTAGTGAACATTTTGGCTACATCCCCTACTGATGAAGTCGAACCTGACCACGAGGAGGAAGAAGCCATGGAACTCCCCAACAAAGATGTAGGGATGCCATCGTCCACCCGAGCAAGCAGCATGATGACAATGAGCACGATGACAGCCCGAGCAAAGTGAAGCAAAGTTTGGGATTACTTTGATATTGAACAACAAGGTACGAACAACTCTTTTGTCGTATGTAAAATTTTCAAAACGATATATTCTTACAAAACAGGTGGTGGTTCCGGTGGTACCGGCACTTTGAAAAACATCTAGTTAGGGATGACAATGGGTAGGGTATGGGTCGGATTTCATACATCCATCCCCATACCCATTTATTAAATCCATCCCCATACCCATACGCATACTCATCGGGTATTGAATTTCATCCACATCCCCATACCCATCGGATTATCGGATACCCATACCCTACCCAAATACCCAATTATCATAAACAATTGAATTTTTTCAAATTTAAATTGTTTCAATGAAGTTATGAATATTTAAAAAATTATTTAAATGAACAATAA
>NC_133308.1:7168796-7193910 GCF_012295235.1 Primulina huaijiensis | reverse complement strand
TTTTTTTTTTTTTTTTTAATATTTTGCTAAATTTCTTCGGATGAATGTTGACGATCAAAAGAAGTCAATCATGCATTCTTTCCGAGAATTGTTTGATTTGTATGTGTTGGAATATTTCATGTTCTCAATCTTGATTTTGATGTGAAGAAAACTTGTTATTGTATTTCTAACATATTTACTTATGTGTGAAGTTGCAAACACAAGAAGCAAACTGAAACTGAATTTCTGAACAAACTGAATTTCTGACAAACCTTGTATTTTGATGATATCTCTCAACTGGATGATTCAAATGACAATCCGCCGGCATGGCTAATCAGAAAACTCAATTTGGAACAGGTTGTATTTCAAGTCAGTTGGGCAAAATCGGATGTTATCTAGGTCAAATCATTCAATGAATGGCCAAACTGATTGTACGAAAACAACAATCAGTTGGGTATGAACAGCTGTGGTATTTTGATCATATCTCTCACTTAAATTATTGGAATGAAGCGATTCAGTATACGTTGGAAAGATAAGACGATGATCTACAAATCATCTTCAAAAGTAAAAGTCTGAATCGAAGCTTAAGATGCTGATAAATGACGATGAAACTACTGGTTCTGAACAGCACACAAGTTGAGCTGCGGTTGAAATGCTGACCAGATTGAACCGCTGACCAGTTTCAACCGTTGACCAGTTTCAACCGTTGACCAGTTTTCAACCGCTGACCAGTTTGAACCGTTGATCAACCGCTGAATGACCAGTTTAAGCTCGGGAATATGTCCAGCAAGGCGAATTTGATCGTTGCAATTTCAGAAACAGTACAGAAATTTTCCAAACGGTCATATTCTTGTGTCTAACGTATATATCATTGTTGGGGCATATAAATACAATATCTTGAAGATAAAGCAAAACTTTTTGAAAGTGATTCAAAGTATGGGCATTTAGCATTAAGAAATCTGCTAGTTGAGAGCACAAGCCCTTGTGTGAGGATACATTTGAGATGTACACTGTAAAGGATAAATTTCTCACACACAATCACTCACACAAATACAAGAGATTTGAACTTTAAATTTTAGTTGAGTGAGTCTTCACACAAAGACATTAAAGATTGTGTTTTAGTCTTGGCATAAGAGACGTTAAACATTATGCGGATTGTCAGGTTGCGGCCTACAATCGAGAGTGTGCTAGGAGTTTCAATTAGGCAAGCGATAAGTTCTAAGTTGAAATGGGTTTGTATAAGGTATTGTATAAATCAAAGTCTTTTAGTGGATCCTTCCCAAGGAGAAGAAGGGGAGACATAGGAGTGGTTAATCTCCGAACATCTATAAACAAATTTGTGGCTATTTATTTGTTGCATTTACTTATCATTTTCACTATTTTTAAAGATGCATTGTTGAAGTATTTTATATGTTCTTCAAATACCAAAATATTGCATACAAAATGTTTGATAAAATGCTTCAACCAATTTTACTTATTAAACTTGCATATATTTTAAATGTTTTACAAAATATTTAATCGATTTCCAAGAAGGATTATTTTGAGTGTCTTTCGCTTGGTTTGAACACCAAACTCGATTTAATTCATCGATGTTCAATATTTCAAGAACCGAGCTATTGTAGCTCAACAATTTACCCTCTAATCGATCCTTTCAGTATGCTAGTGAACAATGTGATGAACCGAGTGCGCAGTCGGAGGAGAGACTGACATATAAAAGCAAAACTGGAGCACTCAACTTCTTTCAAAGTTTGAAACGACAAAAGTTCAAAGAAAAATCTGTGACAACAACAAATTACAATGAGATCCAAATTTATTTAAGCCAATATATTGAGACTACGGAGAATTTCGATGTCCTTGATTGGTGGAAAGTTTTTTTTTTTTTACTTTATCCAGTGTTAGCGACAATTGCAAGAGATCTCCTGCCTGTTCAAAGTTCAAGTGTTGCTTCTGAATCAACATTTTCAGTATGTGGAAGAATCATTGGTGAACAAAGAACTAATTTAAAGCTAGAGAACACTTTCCATGTTAACATGCCTACAAGATTATTGCAGCCGAAAAAAAGAATAAGACCGCTGGAGCAATCGATGAATTTCAAAGCTCAAGTTCCGATGAAGATCCAGAATATTCAAAATATGTTTTAATAAATCGTGATGAATTTTTGATGTTCAATTGTAAAATCAATGTTTCAATTATTTTATTTTTATGATTAGTCAGAATTGTTTCAACTCAAAATACTAAATAAAAAAATGTTCATTAATAAAAATAATTTTATATTAAAAATAATAATAGTCGGACACGGAACTCGGGCGGTCTAAAAATTACTGAACATGTCCAATATTCGAATTGGTTCCTGAACCGATTCAGAAACGGTTCCGGCACCACCCAATCCGGAATCGTGAAACCGATAAGCATGCCTAGTTGAAACAATGAATTAAAGCAAACCGATGTAGGAAAAAAACATAAATTTTTTGTGAGATGGTCTCAAAAGTCAATTTTGTTAGACGAATCTCCGACCAGACCCGACCCGACCCAAATTCATAAAAAATATTAATTTTTATGCTAGAAATATTTTACTACTCCAAAATCTTGTAATCCACATAAGTACATCTAAAATTCACAAAAATATAAAGAAATATGATTATAATAATTGTGGGACTAAAGTTAAAAATTAAAACTTCTACAAGGAATATCCAATTCAAAATTAGACTATACTAACTACGAGTATTTTTTTAAAAGGGTGGGTCAAAATGCAATGAGAAATTGTAATTTCAACAAAATTTAAATGATTAAACTAGTCCATATGAACCCAAATCTGCTGCCCCTTGCTTGTTGAGGCTTTAGAAGAGAAGAAACCAAATGTGCTCTCACTCTCATCAACATAAAAATCAACCGAACAAATTTAGGCTCTTTTGTCACTTAAAATGGGGCTGTAATCCTTGTTTTGTAGTAGTCATAGATAGGATAGGCAGCTAATAGAGACCCTCAAAATCAAATCAAAACGATTCATGATTATCGAAACAAATGTAATTGATTTAAGTAATATATTTGAGAAATCCATCCATCCAAGTACATTCTATTTGAATATAAACTTAAATTGCAATGTTTTTATCTAGTATTATAATTGGTCACATGGGTTGTATATTTTAATTGTGGTCCTAATTGTGACTTGTAACGACCGATTTTAATGTAGTTCTCATCACACACTAGTTCTTATTTTTATCCCTCGGGCTGTAAATGATGCAAAAGGTATTGATTCATTACACTGTTTCTCTTTCTGTTACCATTCGATGCACACTTTACTGAACTTTGACATACATCTAAGTATCAAACCACATTTCACTCATAGCTCCAAAATGACTCCGATCACAGACAAAAAACCAGGCCTACGTTACTTTCACTACGTTTCCGTCTGTCCCCACTCCATCCATGAACACCACAAATGGAACTTTTAGAGAATGGATTGGAGAGCAAGCGAATAAACCAACATGCTTATTTTGTGATCAAAGTTTCACGGGTTTCACTAACTAGAAACAAATTTCACCAAAAATAAGTAACATGACAAATGTTTCCAGAATCACAAGGGCGTGAAAAGTTACAGGGGATGTTGGAGAAGAGAACAAACTGACGAGAAAATTAATTAAGAGAAACATGAGAAAAATCTCAGCATCGAAAACTTGTGGCTATTCCCCACGAGGAGACAACATCAGATCAAGCTCTCGCTCAGCAATTCGATAAGCTCAAATTTTTTCAACTTCGAGAATCCTTTCATGCCACGAGACTTGGCAAGAGCTTTCAATTCAGTCAGCTTCATTGCACTGAAATCACTAGCTTCAGCCGCATCCAGAAACTCACCACCATAAATATGAGAAGCTTCATCCTCCGTCATCTCATCAAGCACGCTTCCTTCTGAAAAAAGTGGCTCCACATAAGATTCAGAATCAAAATCAGATTCAATATTGAGTTCAAGACTGTTTTCAGCTTCGACCTCCAATGTCAGCCCTTTTGTATTACCATCTAGATTGCCCTGCGAGATTGGAGTAACTAAGTCATCAGAATCCTTGGGCTGGAACTTGATTTCAGGGACCGGTGAACGTTTTTGGAAATTTGATTTCGGCCTGTTACGAAGTGGACCTGGGCTTTCTTGTGTCTTGTGTTTCACACTATGATCATAATCTGAGATGTTTGTGCTTCTCTCTTCAGTTAACGAGACATGTTCAGGTTCATCAAGAATGAATTCCTTGCTTCTGGAGCCGTTGGTGCTTTTCTTGCCTTGCTGAACTGAATGTTTCCTAAGAAGCTTGAGTAGAGAATCAACAGTTTCGTTCTGTTTGTTTTTTCCTTGTAATTCCTCAACCTTCTTTTCTTCCTTCATTGCTGCTCTTTCACGAAGTTGTGCTTGCACCTTTCGAAATAACTCAACAATCTCTTTTTCTCTAGGGCCAGGAGTTGCAGTTCCCTGAAACTTTTGGTTTCCAGAGACAGAAAGCAAGGGTCGTCCATTTTTTGATGGAACCGTTTCAGATGTTTCAAGATCTTCATGCCCATCTCTCTCTTCATTGTGCCTATTCCTATTCCGGGAAAAGCTCGACCTTTTTCGGTTAAAGGAATCTGAATTTCTCTGATAATTGCCAGTACTGGCATGACATACAGAAGATGTGTGCCTAGAAGCATGTCTCAATGATAGACACCTTACATCAGAATTGAGTTTGTAGTCACCACGAGAAGAGTTGAATAATATTCCCACTGTTTTTCCAGACACTCCCGAGTATGTCTGACACCTAACATCATGTGGCACATATCCTGCATCGAGGTTAAGAAATATTTCTGAAAAACCATTAATTTCTAGTTAGGAAATGATGAATACAAAAGCAAACACAAGGTCTTGACACAAACAAGTTGGTACGTCAGTCGTGAGACAAATCTTACTCTTTCAATAATCAGTTGCGTGAAACTATTGCCGAAAAGAACTTAAAACATTCTTTTATCCCGTAAAAATTGGAAAAAAATTTGCGACCAAATAAAAAAATTTATTTTCAGTAAGGTTTTACTGGTAAAGTCAGTTAAAAACAACTTTATCGAATCTTTCAACTCAAGATTGGCTACTGAAATATCATCATCAAATCAAATGTATAATTGAGCAGACACAAATTGTTGTGCTACAACTTCATTCCTAGAAAGAGGATATAGAGACAAAAAATAAAATGAATAAGCCAAACGTTAGACTCCTGAGCAAGAAGTTTAACAACCAAGAATTTAAAAAACAAAATAACATTTTCTTACAAAATTAAAATTAGAAAATTCACGGATAAACAATATAATTTCAGCATCTTTACAATTTTGACAAATCCTATAAAAGAATTGCACAGATCAAGGATAAGTAGAATTCAGAAAGATTATCAAAACATTTTTCCAGTATTTACCTAGAATGTCATAAACTACAAGCACCATCTCATGCAATGTTTAAACGGCATGCTGGAAGCTAAAAAATAGCCATAACAAGGATTACACAAGCTATACTGCAAGTGGAACCCAGTTCATGACTGTGGAGACTGGAGCCAAAGCAAGAGACCAAGAACTCCAAGTTTCTTCTAAGGCAAAATTCCACTTACCTCCACAACAACAATCATAATCACCAATTAGAAACAGACCTATCACCATAAATTCATATCGATAGAAATAAAAACACCCTTACATCCCAATGCTCAAATCAGCATTAGATTTAGTCCGTGTAACATCTCCTCTACCACGGCACAGCTTCATACACACAAATAACCGAAAACAACATGCTAAGGCCTATCACGGAATGCACTCACACAAACATTTCGTCAAACAGATGACGAGCATCAGTCAAAAACACAATCCCAGGCAGAAACAAAAGCCTCACATAAATTCATTTACAAACGAAAACGAAAATTAACGAATAAGAAACCAGATATGCAGGCATTTCTTCTAAAGCAGGAAACTTTGAGAGCAAATACTTAATACATGCATAAAATGCTTTGCACAAACACAATCGTGCATTTCTAAACAAAACGTTTACCTGGAATAATCTTCGAAACGAACGAAACCGACTGATGCGACATGCCTAGAAGCTGCAGGAGGAAATTCTTCAAACGGCGGTGTAGATTTTACGTGGGTCGACCCGTGACGAACTCCGGGAGAAGTATTTCAATGGTATGTTTATGTTACTGTGTGAGGCAAGTAGTAAGGATAACAAATGGGCTTTAAAATATAGGCCCACCTACTAATTTTGCCGGAATTTAGGCCTATGGCCCATAGCAACAAGTTTATCTATTTTTTGTTTTGCTTTTGCTTTTGCCCATTCATTTATATTTATAATTATACTAGAAAGATGGTATTCTCATGTGTATTTAAGCGATAGTATTTTTCTTAGTTAATAGATTTTTATTGACTTTACAGCCGAGAAAATCCAAGCAGCGTCTACTTCTTCTGATTATTTTGGTCCTAGAGTGTTCTTTTATTTTACAAACATCTTATCACAACGAATGGTTTTATTAGGATCCATCATACGAGAAGACATCAATCAAGCTGCGCATAGTTTAGCTAAATTTGCTCGTTCATGTTCTAATCCTGTTTGGTCAGGCAACGGATTTCCTTCTTGGCTTCAAGAACTAGTGGCAAGAAGTAGTAGCATTGATTGATATTCGGTAGTAATGCAAGTTATCTTTATATAAAAAAAATTCTTTTGTGAATGCAGCCTTCCATTTGGGCTTTTTGGTGACTTGTTCAACTGGAAAGTTGAGAAAGGCGCTTGAATTAATTTGGAGAAGTTTCTTTTGATATGTTTGGAGCATGCGGTTTGAGCTAAATCAAATGATATTCCATGGCCACACAGTCAACCGAGCAGATAGCACTGGGGAAATATTTAGAACATAATCCCATCCCTAAGGGCGTTGAGCAACCCCGAGTGATAACTTGGCAACCGCCCCGCACCATACATTCCGGATGGCCGACTTGGTTTGTGGAGTCGACGCTTTTAAAAAGCCATTCAATCTATACACACTCGTGCTCCTTTCTCAGAGGAAGACCATATCTCCGAGGTTATTCGTCTACTCAGTTCCAGTTCACTGGGAGTTCGCTTCTGCACTACCCTTGGTAACGCCAACCAAGTAGCCCGCAAACTAGATCACAACACGAACTAGCTTGCAGCAGCCTTCTTTCTTGCAGGGATGTATTGTTTTGGGATGCTATTCCTTTGTTTCTCAGAAAGGCTGTAAATCACGACTTGATGATGTGGTAAAGAATGCCGGTTTCTTTTTTTAAAAAAAAGAAAGAAAAGTTTCTTTTGCAAATACCCTTCGAAAAACAAAATCTTATCAGATGCTCAAGGTTACAAAAAACCTCCAAGTTCAATATCTTGAACCACAACAGTCTCGAAGTACATATAAACACAATATTCGATACAAGCCTCCTTGCCAAGTAAAATTAACATTAAGAAGATGTGCTACATTTATTTCATGCTGAAGACTTGACAGACGAGGATATT
Source organism: Primulina huaijiensis (assembly GCF_012295235.1). Taxonomy (NCBI): domain Eukaryota; kingdom Viridiplantae; phylum Streptophyta; class Magnoliopsida; order Lamiales; family Gesneriaceae; genus Primulina; species Primulina huaijiensis. Next base: position 7,186,424 of record NC_133308.1, on the reverse strand, counting down.
CAAGAAAATCAACGCGCAGAGCTGCCACCAAATGAATCAGAGGCACGAACCTACACTTTATGATTTTTTGCCATCTCATCGACGTCAAGTTCCACTTCCAAAACATGTGAATCCTGCCTCTCGCTAAAATGGCTGGAAAAAAGAGTTGCATTGCTGCAAAGCATAAGCTCTATAGCAATAGGTAATCCTGAGTATGAAGAGTATATAAAAAGTAATGTGAACCTGTTATTTACAGGTCCATGATCGACAGCATTTCTCAGGCAATATATGACTCGGCCAACTATGTTTGTCATGGTAACTGGACCAAATGTTCGGCTATCATAGGATTCCTGCACAAGCCCAGAAAACAGGATTATCGTCTTTGATCGTATTTTCCATGTTAAACTTTTCTTATTCGAATGATAAAAATCTAATACTTGTGACGTGATAACAGAAGCAAGAACCATTTAAGCACAAAGGACATGATGGGTTTTGAATAACAGAAATCAGGGACGAGATAATACAACACAACACAAGATTTACATAAATTGGTCATAAAGACCTATATCCAGCCCAAATTGCTAAAACTCAATTAATCACTTTCAATTTGGATCACAATCACCTCCTCTATGCAAAGGTGAAAGTGTATTGGCGTAAATCTGATTAGAAATCATTCCTAAGTTTAAATTAAGATGAAATCATACCAAAGATACGTCTATCTTAAGTATTAACAATATCAAATCTAATTCCTAATACATTCTTTGATTTCTAATAGAACGCATACCTTAGGTTTCAAACTTTCATTGTCGCCTAAAACCCAGCACTGATCCTTTTCGAGGACAAAAGGCTCATCCTTTTCATCAGTAGAAGCCATCTCAAATCCCTCGACAGCAGCCAGCCTCCTCACAAGATACTTGTCTACGTTCAAGGGATCCTTTAGGACTACCACATCTCCAACATAGACTCTCCTGTCAAAAAACATTCACGTGCAGTCACTTTCTTCAAACGTCATAATCAAAAATGCGAAGTCTGATACCCCGACCTCAAACATATATGTAACCAAGACAGGCAAAAATCAAAATATGCTGTCGCAGGAGGGAAAATCAGGAAATTATGTAATGTTTGTTCCAGCTCAATCCATATAATAATAACAAAACGGTCAATGCAAAAAATTAAATCCCAATTATATTTTAAGATGCAACGGTAATTTACACCAACCCCTTTGGTCAAGTTAAATCTGCATATGTAGTAAAATATTATCGGTCAATATCCAACAAAAATAAAATAGGTAACAATACGACTGATATGCTGATGGACGAGAAAATTAGACCAATGTCCAAAAAAATAAAATAAATGTAAAAACACTGAATATTTTTGTATAAAACCTACGTTGGATCAGCAGCTGGAATTTTCCGAACGAGAAGAGTTCCCCCCTGAGTCCCAATGGTTGATGCCATCTCCTCTCCTTTGTTCCAATGCAAGAATGTCAACTTTCCTTGGAAAAGATTTTTCCATATGGTATCAAATATTTCAGTGTCTGCAATTTGACCTCCTACATAGATCTGTGCAGAAGATTATATCAAAGCAAGTTACACGAAACATCTTCAAACACCAAATTTAGAATTCTCGGGTGATAATACAGAACAGTTAAAGGTACATGCTCTAAAATGTGCAGAACAGATAGAGCAAACACATAATAACAAGCCCTTCTTCTTACAAATTTTATAAGAGAAGTTGCTCACGCAAAAGAAAGCAACAGCTCTCACAACCGTTTAGAGCAGAATCGATGCTAAAATATTGAATGATACAATATTTTTCCAACAATGTAACATAAAATAGAATACAATACCTACATGGCCTCTCCTCAACATTAGGCTCTAACTGCCAACCTTGTCCACTCACTGCCAACCTTGTACACTCTTATACATCTCTTTTGCCAAGCTCAGGTCTCATAGATTTTTCCTTCACTCTTAACAAAACTGCATTAACTAATACATAAAGTCCACAGACCATGATGTTCCTTTTTAAGTTACAAACACATTTACTACCAAAAGCAAACCCCATGGTGCAGTCATGCTCCCAATCAGAGGCAGACGGATATTTTCCCTTTAGTTTTGTGCATCATCCATGCATAAGTTGTGTGACACACTCTCTCGAAAGATTAGTGTCATCAGAACTCAGAACCAGGCTCTTCTATGAGAACGATTTAATACTCAGGAGACAATGACAAAGAAACACACAAGCTATATGGTAAGATACAAGGATCTATAACAATAATATTGGCAAAAAAAAAAAAAAAAAAAAAAAAAAAANCTCTTTTTCCACCCAAAAAAGTCATTGATGAATAGAACCGGGGAATCAGCTCCCCTTAATTTATCTCGCTACAACTATTAAAAGTTTAAAGCTTCATATAACATATGCTAGAAATCAAAAGGAGTTTCAAAGGATATGTTGATTTATATCTAAAACTTTAACAGGCTAGCGTTCTCAGCAATAATAACATTCTTTTATCTATCCTCTTCCCGAGTTTCTGATCCAAGGAATGGGTTCCATAATTTCGATCTAACCCAGTAAAGAAACCTTTTAACTATTGTTTCATCCACTAACAAAAACATAATTTTTTCACAAATACTACCAATTAAAACAAGAAACGATTCAATCTTTACAGAATTTGTAAGAATCCAACATTCCCACAAACTTATATCAGGATAAATACAGCAGAATCCAAAACCACACTTCAAAACAAACAAAGGAATACAAAAAAGGAAAACTCCACGATTAGCTGAAGGACTCACCTTTCGGCTGAGAGAGACGGAGTAGTCCAGTTTGCTGGCAATGTAGCGGAACCAAGTAGAGGGCGCAACCATCTCGATTTCAGCTGTATAAATTTTTTTAACGCCGCAATTTCCCTTAAACCCTCGAAATCCTCCCCCCCTCCTCTAATTTGGGGGTTCAATCCAATTTCTGTGGGCTCAACTCTGGGACTTCTTAAATAAATATTGTAATAAATATAATAATGAGTCGTAAATTACTTCGGTATTTTTATTTAAATTATGTGAAAACTAAATATATTTATCGAAAAATAGGAAAAATAAAATAAAATTTTGTAATAAAAAATTGATCAATTATATAAAATTAATCAGTAATCATATTAATATTATTAAACATTTTATTATACGAGGATTACGTAGTTTAAAATTAGAAAATATAACTAAAGTAACAATCATAATGAATTTTTAATATGATTGTCAAAATTAAAGTTAAAACAAAATTATAGTGACTAACCAAATTTCCAACATAATTTATTTAGTTTCAAATTCAATTTTATTAATTCATATATCTATTTTTTAAAATCTAATTTACAAGATAATTTAAACCATTTCAATTTTAGTTATTTCATAAAATATCTGTTGAAAAGAGTTTGCAAATAAAATGAATGTTTTTATGTTCAATAATTTTTTTTAAAAAAATTATTATATCAAAACATACTAATTTTGCTAAATCATGTTTCCATAAAACTAATCTGAAAATTTTTGTTGGAGTAATTTTCTCTTCTATTTCTGTAGCTGATTTTTTTTTCCTTAAATTCTGAATTATTATTATTATTATTATTATTAATTCAATATATTAATTTATAACTGAAAAGTTTTTGTTGGAATAATTATAACAATGAGTTGTGAATTGATTAGATAATACGAAAAATAATTATATTTATCAAAACACAGAAAAAATAAAAGACCAATTTGAATTCGATTTTAAGCTGTGATTTAAGTTATTTTATCTGTAAATTATGATATGTGAATAATTGGGGATCAATATGTAAATAATCATGAAGTTGAACAAACCATTCCATGGCCAGATGATGGGAGTCTAGTGCAAGAGGAAGGTGTAATCCAAATCAAATAAGTTCATTAAGATCATGTCCAAACGGATTTTGGACCTCTGGCGCATCCCCAATCAAGGTAGAAGGCTCATCGTAGACCCAATTATTCTCCTAATACTAAGTTTGAGCTTCCAACTCATTCAAATTCACGATATTATTTTTCAGCAGCATCCTTAACTGCTATCTACTTATATCCTCAGTCTCTGACTTGAGCGTCGGAGGGGCTACGCCAGGACACCCTCCCGACCCCCTTCTAACGGTCTTTTTCGTGATTTTAGGCCCATGGCAAATTCGAAGCCTGTGTCTGCACTAGTGTCACTTGTTGGAAACGGACCCTAAATTTTCAGTGAGTATCATCCATATACATCGTATGACGAACAAACGAGGCACAATTTCTTTATGGATAGCTACCATGATTAGGATTGTGAGGCTATGTAATTAATTATTCGATAATTTGACATAATTAGAATAATTATTGAGTCAATTAATTAATATAATTATTTATGTTAAATAAATTCAAAAAATATCTTTAAAATATGTATTTTGGATATCAAAGATTTGAATGATATAAAATGCATATTGAGTTAAAATAATATATGAGAGAAAAATAAATGTAAAACCGAAATAAATTGGCACATGTTATTATTACGGGAAATTGGACTTAACTCCCCAGCCGTCGTTTTTTTTTGTGTTCAGTCCCTGAGTACTTTTTTAGTACCACATTTTCACATGAATTGTACCACATTTCCACATGAAGTGTACCACAATTTGTATGACATAGTACCACAATTTTGTGGGTAGAGAGTGAACCCAAATAAATGTTTTGGTTGGGGATTTTTCACCAACTTCTCCTTATTATTATTAGTAACTAAATATAATATACACATATACAAATACCCATTTCTCATTCCAGTTGAAGAACAAGAAAACCCATTCCCAACCTTTTTTTTCCTATCATCACTGTAGTAGCCATCGAGAATCGCCATACTTCGTCGTCTGATGTCAAAACTCAAACATTCTTGAAGGATTTTGTTCCCCACATCCATAGTTTCGATTTGAGCCATGATTGTTGTTTTAATGTTCGTTTCTGTCTGCACGGAGCTCTGTTCGTGAATTATTTTATGCTAAATTGTCCACCTTTTTCCTCAGGTCATTTGCTTCGATTTCTTAGTTTTTTTCGTGGTCTTTTGCTAAGGATTTGAAGCTTAATATGTTGGTTTTTCCCCTGTTTTCCAGCTCGTTTTACAGCATTTTTCAGCGACGTTTGGTTTATTTTCGGTGAGCTCCGATGTACACCGACGAATCGCACCACCTCGGGACCGCTAGCGACTAGTTTAAACTTCGATCTTGTGGGTTTTTAGGTCCGATTTCTAGTTTTAGGTCGAGTACGTAAGCTGCCGGATTAAGGGTTTTTATCTGACTTGATTTAAATTGTTTTCTTCGACTAAAGTACATTGTATTGACATATATATTAGGTTTATGTTGTAGGTTCAAGTGTTGGACACGCGTGAGCCATAAATTTTCGACCCGAGAAATTAACATTAAATTAAATTGTGCGATTATTTGAGAATTATGGTTATGATGTCGATTATCGGAGTTGGGATTTATTAGAGCGATTATTAGTTGAATAAAATCGCATTGTCTGAAACTTAGAAATTTAAAAAATTGGTTGGATAATTCAATATTTTCAGTCGAATTTTTGATTAAATGCGTGATTTGGGTATTGTTGAAATTTAAAATGTGTATTGGTGAATTAAAATCATCATTTTCATCCGCTAGCATAATGATTTTAACTTTCGGACCGTCAACTTCCATTTCTTGTAAAAAACTAAAATTGGTTGACTCGTAAACATCTTTTTTCTTTCTGCTTTGACTTCATCAAATGTTGCGAGTGTCTTTTAAACTCATCAACCATATCATATCGTGTCGTGAGATCCTCTAGTGTAAATTCATATGAGTCAAAGTTAAATACTATTCGGCAGTTTCCAGCTTCACATCTGAAATCTCCGACTCAACATCTGCCATGATGCTTTGGACCTTCTCATTATCACTCTCACCAGAGGATGGCTCTAAAATGGACTGGTCTGGATCTGAGTCGGCCCATTTGTTCGACATTTTCTTACCATCTTTCTTTGGCATGTTGCAATCTGCATTGAAATGATCTTTTTTCCCGCAGTTAAAACAAGCTTGATTATCATCAACTTGGTCATTTGTATGATGAGAATTAAATTTAGATTGATTTTTTTTCATGAATTTGCCAACTTTCTTAACAAATAAAGACATGGAATCATTGCTTATCTGGTCGGCAAATTTTCTACTAGAGGCTTCTTCATTGGCGGTTAGAGTTGGGACGGCTAGAGCTTTGGTTGGTTGTGAAGTGGATGGTTTCTCTTCTATCCAGATCCCTAGCTCAAACTCATATGCTTTGAGGTCAAAATATAGATCCTGAAACTCAAGTTTGTTGAGATCTTTGGACTCTCTCATAGTCACCGTCTTCACGTCTCATTATCTGGCAGTGCTCTCATAACCTTCAGTGCAATCTTACGATTAGAGTATTCTTTACTAAGAGAAGAAAGTTAAATAATGATACTACTAAACTGTTCATCGAACTCATTATGTGTCTCGTCGGGCTTCATTTTGGCGTTGTCGAATTTCTGGATTGCAATGGTCAACTTTTTTTTCTTGTTTTGATAATTGACCTCGTAGAGTCGGATCAACTTCTCCCATATCTCTTTGGTTGTTGTACAAGTCTTGATCTTACTGAACATGTTCTTGTCTAGGGTTTTGTATAAGATGTTCTTAGCCACTTTGTCAAGGTTTGCTTTCTTCTTGTCATCGGTCATCCACTCTGAATGGTGTTTCTCGATCATTTGTAGAGTACCATCAGTTACTGCAACGGTTGTATTGACTTTAAGTATCTTCATTGCACCATCAGTGATGACATACCACATGTCATCTTCCTGAGCAGCTAGATATGTCTGTATACATATTTTTCAATTATCATAATCTTCTATAGAAAAATAAGAATTTTGTTAAACGATGCCATTTAAAAATATAGTTATCAGAGTTCAAGAAAAAACCAGCTCTGATACCATCTGTTGGGATCATGTTGGAGTTTAGAGGGGGTGAATAAACTCTTTTAAAAAATTTTTTGTTTTTGAACCGTTCTAGACAGTTTTCAAGCTGTTAAAAATCTTTTTAAACTACTAGATTTGCTGGACCACTAAAGAGTACAAGTGCGAAAACGATCCAACTTGAATAGTGATGTACTATATTTGACAGTTTAACAATAAACTACTTGAAATGAGATTTACATGAATGTAAGTGTGTAATGTAATAACAAAATTATTTTTGTGAATGTTCGGAGATAAAACTTTTATGTCATCCTTTCTTCTACTTAGTAAGATTTTTACTGAAAGACTTTGGTTTTACGTTATCTTGTAACAACTCACTTCAATTAGGATTTATTACTACCTAATTGAAACTCTTAGTGATGACTTTAGACTTTTGGATATTTAATAACCTTTGGTTAACCAGACAACAAATACAAAACCCAACGGTCAGACTTGACGGCTTGAGTTGTTGGTGAGACACAAGTTGATCCTTAATGATCTGATATGATTCTGATAAGCGTATTCTAGGTTGATCAAATTTTAAGTATTTCTTGTAGGAGTGCTCAGAAATCTTGATAATGCATATTGAAAGATGCGTGAGAGTTGTATATTTGGTATTTCTTGAAGCTGAATCTGTATTTATAAATAGTTGAAAGCTTCCAATGGTCGGATAAAATCTTTCAATGATCACTTGTACTAGTTCCCAACAGAATGGACTTGTCTCTGTTAAGCAAAGTACATATCATTAAATTCTCATTTACAGAATGGATACTGTTTTGTATGCTATAACTGACAGTGTTTAAACAGTTGGAAGTAAAGTATCCACTTTGCTTTACACATATTCTGACTGGTGGTTGGATAGTAGCAGTCTTTATTTAATGCATGGTAGTCAGAAAATGAAAGATGTTGGTGAAGAATGAAGCAATTGAGAGACTCAACTTGAATCGGTCAGTTGAGCGGCTAGATATTATATCAGCAGTCGAAACCTGAAATACAAAATGATATAACGGCTGGTTTCCTGTAACAATTAGATCTTGTTATTTTGTCAATCACGAAAATTTAGGGTAACAAAAATACTCTAACAAATACTAAATATAAAATGTAATTGAGAAAAATTATATGAATATTGATAATAACAAGTAGAAAGATGTCATTCAAAACATAGGACAATTGAATCATGGACTAAAAGAGTGAATTAAACTATAATATATCCAAAATTTACGATAAGAAAACTGCAATTTTCTCAAAATGAAAATGAAATTATAAATTAATGAATCAAAACTGTGAAAATTCTCACCCAATACCTGAGTAATTGCCACCTGAGATTTAAGTGATTAGGTCAAAACAAAATAATTTGGTCCATTTCCTTTCAATTTCACTCAATAAAATTTCCGTCAAAATTTCAGCCCTTAAACACGGTCAATTCTATCTTAATCCGGGAGATTTACTCCCCATTGTTCAATAAATGACATGTGTCAAATATTTTATTATCAATTTTAGCTTGGTTAAACAATTATGAATAGCTAATTCTCACCTTCGCTATTCCAGTCAGTAGTAATTTTTTTTCCACCAAATCATTTTTCCTTAAAATATGTCACTAGTTAACATAAATTAAAAAGGTATAAAAAAAACTTACGCTACTACTAATATTCTTATTATCGTCATTTACATTACCACTTTAACCAAAACTTCTTCTGCAACTTTTTTCTTCAGTTACAATTCGGAAACATATCATTTTTACTTCTTTTTTATCAGAATTTTAGATTTAGAAAATTTGATAAAATAAATTTAGAATTGCATGTGAACACTAATTATACCTTTTGTCTTGATCAAATGGGTGCTTTGAAATGAAAATCGAGAAGGACTTTCATTTGTTGTTTTAAAAGAAACGATACTTTATATATTCAATTTACTATTCAATTTGTGTATTATATGTTATTTTGTTAGAATATTTCATGTTCGCAATCTTGATTTTGATGTTAACAAAAATTGTTATTATGTTTCTAACATATTTACTCAAGTGTAAAGTTATTAACACAAGATGGAAACTGAAACTGAAACTGAGTTTAGCAAAACTGAATTTCTGACGAGCTTCGGTATTTTGATGATATTTCTCAGCTGAATGATGCAAATGACAATCCGCCAGCTTGAACGATCAGAAAACTCAATTCGAAACAAGTTGTATGCCACGTCAGTTGGGCAAATCGGATGTTATCTAGGCCAAATCGTTCGCTGAATGACCAAACTGATTGCACGAAAACAACAATCAGTTGGGTATGAGCAGTTGATGTATTTTGGCCATATCTCTCAGCTCGTTTATTGGAATGAAGCGATTCAGTATGCGTTGAAAATATAAGACAATGATTTACAAATCATTTTCAGAAGTCAAAGTCTGAATCGAAGCTTAAGATGCTGATAAATGATAATAAAACTACTGATTTTGCACAAACTGAAATCAGCAATGCTGATTTTAGCACACTAGATTGAGCTGGTAACCAGTTCAGTTTCAACCGCTGACCAACCACTGAACGACCAGTTTAGGCTCGGAAAATGTTCAGCAAGGCGAATTTGATCGTTGTAATTTCAGAAACAGTACATAAACTTTCCAAACGGTCATATTCTTGTGTCTAACGTATTTATCATTATTGGGGCCTAATAAATACAACTTCTTAAAGATCAAACAAGAGTTTTTGAAAGGGATTCAAAGCATGGGCAGTTAGCAGAAATATGCTAGTTAAGAGCACAAACCCTTGTGTGAGGATATATTTGAGATGTACACTGTAAAAGATAAATTCCTCACACACAATCACTCACACATATACAAAAGAGCTGAACTTCAAAGTTTAGTTGAGTGAGTCTTCACACAAAGACATTAAAGATTGTGTTTGTAGTCTTGGCATAAGAGATGTTAAACATTATGAAAATTGTGAGGTTGCGGTCTACAATCGAAAGTGTGCTAAGAGTTTCAATTAGGCAATAGATAAGACCTAAATTGAAATGAGTTTGTACAAGGTGTTGTATAAATCAAAGTCTTCTAGTGGATCATTCCCAATGGGAAGAAAGGGTGACTTAGGAGTTGTCAATCTTCGAACATCCATAAAAAAATTCGTGTCTATTTATTTATTACATTTATTTATCATTTCTATTGTTTTAAAGATGTATTGTTGAAGCATTTTATATGTTCTTCAAATACAAAAATATTGCTTACCAAGTGTTTGATAAAATGATTCAACCAAAATATTTTTATTCATTCAACTTGCATATATTTTAAATACTTTACAAAATGTTTAATTGGTTTCTACGAAGGATTATTTCGAGTGTCTTCGGTTTGGTTTGAAAACCAAACTCGATTTAATTCATCGGTGTTCAATATTTCAAGAACCGAGCTATTGTAGCTCAACGATGATCTCCCTAATCGATCTTGTCATATTTCTTTCATACATGTATGATATTATATAAAGATTATTTTCAACTATGTAAATTATCACAATAAATATGTAAAACTTATATTTTTTGAGTACTGAAAATTTTATATTTTATTTTAACTTATTTGATTCTAATATATTTGAAATGCTAACATTTGTAATTTTTCTCTTAATTGTTTGTTTTAGATTCGATGGTGCACGATCGAGAAGAGTGTGATGCGTGGAATGTTGATAAAAAACAGTCTATGTCCACGATTGAAGAGTTTGAACAAAGGTTAGCAAGTTATCAAAGCATTAAAAATATTGATGATGCAAATCTATTATATTGTGAACATGCACACAATAAAGGTTTTAGTGCTAGAAGAGGAAAATAAGCATATTTTATTGGTTCTAAAGATCTTTATATGAAAAATTTTGAGTGCTCATCTCAGGGAGTAAAGGATGGAAAGCAGAGTGCAAATAATAATAGACCGTTGTATCAGAAATTAGAAACAAGAACCAAATTGAACATAATCATGAAATGGTTGATGAAAGCCAAAGATATTTGATAAGGTCAGCTCGTAAAGTTTCGTACGCTCAGGGTGAAACTTTAAGAGCAGTGTCGGAGGCTATGATAAAACCTTCTAGTGTATTGTCATATATGGGAAAAGAATAACATAGAGTGGAGAATTTAGGCTTTATTCGAAAATATGCTTATAATTATTTGAATTGTGTCACAAAGGGGGCATTCAAGAGTTGAAAATGGTGATGCTTTTGAGTTGATGCGGTATTTCAAAACCAAGTCAAATGATGAAGATTTATTTTACTGGGATATTCAAATGGATGAAAACGGTCGTTTGTCTAATTTTTCCTTAGAGATAGTCGGGCGAGAGTTGATTATGAGTACTTCGGTGATGTGACTTATTTTGATACGACTTATCGGACTATTATATATAATTTGATATGTGCTCCATTTTTTGGCATAAATCACCATAGAGATAATGTGATGTTTGGGTTAGCTTTTATGTCTGATGAGACAACGACTTCTTTTCAATGGTTGTTCAAAACATTTCTTGAATCTATGGAGGAAAACAACCAAAAACGATTTTTACCGATCAATGTCAGGCAATAATTAATGCTATTGAATCAGTGTTTCCCTGTTCGTAACATAGACTTTGTGTAGAGGCCCGTATTTCATACTTGAAAATTTGCGAAAAAATTAAAAATTTTCTCTTTAATTAAATAAAAAGCCTCATTCATAAAATAAACTGGTAAAAATGGTTCAACGTTTAAAGTAGCAGCGGAAGTAAATATTTGTTTTAAAGTAATAACTAAAATAATTTCAACAAAATAAAAACTGAGTTTGGAATAAAAATAGTAAGTGCTGAAAATGAGGTCCTCGGGTTCCTACTACTGCCGACCCACGATGTCTCACTGGTCCCCGCCCTCGGTCCCGACCTCATCAGTACCTACAACAATCAAGTCTAGTGAGTCTAAAGACTCAGCATGCATATATCGTAAATAACAAGTACATGTATCATAAAATTTCATGTCATGTAAAGATATCATGTCGTAAAATGTAACGTGAGAATATCGTGTCATAAAACGTATCAAGAAAATCGTGTCATGAATAATTATAAATACGTGCATAACTGCACTGAAAATCGTAAGTGAAATGTTTGCTCCGTAGAGCCCCGCCATGAAATAGCATGTAATAATTTTCTGTTGAGATTATGTTCTACGCAAGTGGCCCATGAACTGAACTGAATCGCCTGATCAGACTAAACCAAAGTATACTGGGCGGTAGAGATCATCACAGCCCTTGGACTGGATATCCGTACCAATAAATGAACATGAACCGGTTAGTGACCACCGGGTGAGGTAATAATCCCATGATAAGCTGCAATCCCATGATAGTGAGGTGGCCACAAGCAATATCGCGTAAATCTAAAAAATGAATGTTTTATATTTTTATGCACATAATATAAATAAATAACATAATTAAACCTCCTGTATTAATTTATCAAATGGGTTGGATCGTTCCTAGGCTCGCTGCGCTCTAATTCTAACATGAAAATATGCAAATGATTTAACTTGACCAAAACTTCGTAATTGAGCCCAAAAACGAAACAATTACGCTCAACGACCTAGTATTTAACCATGACTCCGTGTCAACCCGAACCACCACCAAACCATCATTTAGTAATGATTAAATTACACCTGAAATGATGAAATAATGCTCCTAAAGTTGTACCAGTCGAAATTTTGGTGAATGGAGGCTAAAACATGAAACACTCTTTCGAGAGACACTTTGGCACATTGCACCGTAAATTCTTGTACGTCCTCTAAACTTAACCAAATCACAAACGGCCAAAAACATGACCTTTATAACTCAATAAGGTACTGTCCAGTCCAAGTCCATAGGCTAAAATCCAACCAAGAACTCGAAACACACTTCTGAACCGCAGGTACAGTTTCTGTCAAAAAATACAGCAGCTGTTGGTGCGTTTCCTTGCGTCGTTTTCGGGACTATTGGCCATCGGGGCTTGAACCACCAACCAGAGTCTCTTACCAACATCTCAAGGTGTGGTTTGAACCATGGCTAAGGGCCCTAGGCCAGCCACAATTCGAACAACACCAGCAACCACTCGAAGCTCCTACCTGAGAACGCATATGCACGCGTGAGGTGTCTCGCTTGTTCTTGCTGTCACGGACCATTCCAGTGGTCATTTGATTGACCAAGGCATGATCTAGACATCAAGAGGTATGGTATGGACCATGGCTAAGGGCTCAAAACCAACCAAGTTCCACCCAACACCTCAAGACCGAAACTCACACACCCCAAACAGAAAATGAAGCCAAGGGACACTTGTGTTGTTACGTTTTAAAACCGATGGGACCATGAACCAAGCCATGAAAGGACATCTTGGTCACGTCCTAGACATGTCAAGGAGGATTTCAGACCATGGTTACAGGCCCTAGGCCAACCAAGACCCGAACCCTCCCTTTTGACAACAAAACAAGAAAACGAGACACAAAAATGACATGATGGGGAGTTGCTGTCAAAACTCGTTTTGCTGGGGTAAATGGCATGCAACTGATGGACTAAAACCTTCCTAACATAACATGACCATAAGCAGCCTTGAGCGCCTGGAACGAGCCATACCCTGAAACCATCAAAACAAATACCAACGTGAAGCATGAAGGGAAACAGAAAAATCTGTGCAGAATTTTGTGAAGTGTTGCTGAACGAATTTCGGTTTTTGCTATTAAAATCATGAACCGAGATGGTTTAAAAACATGTATATGACTTGATTGAAGAGCAAGGAAAGATATAAACATGCCTTGGATTTGTTTGGAATGAAAACAAATCGATTACGACGACACGGCGCGGAGGAGACGGAGTAGCTTTGCTTTCTTGTTTTCTCTCTTGCTTCTCACGTTTTTTTTTAGAGGTTTTGCTACTGAATTTCTCTGAAATTTTCGGTGGGCATGGAAGGAGAATGAAGGCTAGGAAGTGAATGGAGTTTACTAATTAAATAGAGAGTTTAAATGGCAAATCAAATTCTTCTATCCTAGTGTTTGTTAGATAAGGNAAAAAATATTGCTTAAATATTTTATTTTAAATCTTTCGAGTTTTATCTACCCATTAGGTATTTTAGTGAATCAAATAAATTAGTTTAGGGAGACTATTTTCTTGCATGCATGGCTAAATCTTTAATTTAAATTCACTAACATGTTAAGTTAAAATTCCTTAAATAAAATAAGCCTAGATTAACTTATCTCAATTGTTCACATTTTTTATTTTAGGCTTGTAATTAAATTATTGGACATAAAAGAATTTATTTACTACTTATCTCTAATTAATTAATTAAATTCTTAAACTTTCTTTTACATTAAAATTAATTATTTTTTGACTTAAATTAAATTTAGGAATATTTTCTTATCATTAAATTTTATCTTAAAACTCCAACTACGGTCCGACCTCGCTTATTTAACTAAAAAGATAAAACTAAACTTATGCGATTAAAATAAATAATCATGAACAAACAACTTTAAAATGTCTTAAATAATAAAGAAATCATTTTTAATTTAAAATACTAGAAATTATGCATGGCTTATACGTAGTCTGATTTAACGGTTTCTTCATTTTGCCAATGACACATTTCAAAAAATGCTCCATCAAATTTAGGTAGTCTGAATGTCAATCCTGCATTTAAAGGCATGTTTACAAAATGTATGCAATTTTGTGATTCTGAAAAAAATTTAATATAGTGTTGGCAAAAATGAATAATGATATTTGTCTTCAAGACCATCCATGGCTCAAGGGAATGCACAAATTAAGGCACAAATGGTCAACGACATTCAATACCAATAATTTTTGTGCGGGGCTTAAAGCTACTTCTAAAAGTGAGTCTACAAATTTTGTTTTGAAAGACGGGGGAAAGAAAACTTTTATTTTATTTGAGTTTGTGAAAATTTTTGAAGCAATTCAGAAATGGTGGCGGACAAATGAAAATGAAGATGACTATAGATGCCGACATAAAATGCCTTCGATTGTGGTGAAAAATCAGTCATTGTTGCCACCTGCTGCATCTGTTCACACACTTGAAATTTACAAAATATTTGAAAAGGAGTTGGTGAAGTCTTTGAACATTAAGTTTGATTCCTTGCCTTCAGTATTTGACGATCCGTTGAAGTTTGATATAAGATCTCTTGGAAAATCAGAACGAATTCGAAATGTTACAATTGATGTGGAAAATACTGAGATCGAATGCACTTGTCATTATTTTGAAATGACAGGAGTCTTGTGTAGACACATATGGTTTGTTTTAAACTTTATGAATGTGCATGATATGCAAGCAAAATACATAAAAATGAGATGGAAAAAAGTGATAAGAAATAAGGTACAGTTTAGTGAAAAATCTAATGGGAATGTGAGCAAGAGTCTAATGTTGTGTACAAGAATCAAATGATGAGGCTTTGTTATGATCTTCTCACCAAAAGTTTGGTTCATGCTTATGTGAAAAAATTGATAAGAAGAAATCTTCAGGCTTTTCTATAGAGGTAAATGAGATGCTTGAAAACTTAAATGATGGGATCGTTGTTGGTGAAGATGATGGTGACATGGATCGAATAGTTGTGTGTGATCCCTCTTTTGTTAAATCAAAGAGAGTTATAAACTCTTCTATATATGAAAAGTCACTGGGATTCAGAGGGGAAGAAAAGAAAAAGTAACACTTTATCTCAATTTTATATTTTAGTCATGTCGTTGATTATTTGATTTTATATTATTTTGAAAGATAGCATTTAACCTCCATATTGTTTAAAAATATATACTTTTTTATTTTGTAGAAAGGAGGGTGAAAAGTACAACATGTATGATAAAAAAAACTGTCAACATGCAAGAGATGAATCTTCTATTGGAGCAATAAGTAAAAATTTATTTCATGCCAATCAAATTAGAACTCAAGAAATGTCTCATGCTTCTATGCTTTGGTCATTTCAAGTACCATATTCAATTCCATCAATGAGCACTCTAATACACACGGTAAGCAAAATTTTTTTATCGTAGGTCTACATGAATAAATTCATTGATATTATTCTCACAAACTGGTTATTAAGTAATATGGATTGCATAACAACTATAATGGATTCAGTCAAAATTTGAAGCAAAATTCAAGTAATAATTTTTCCAGGTTTGCGTTGTATACATTTAGATTATATGAACACTTTTATTACGTGGAGTAGCAATTACTTGTTGTAAATCCGGTGCATTTCTTATAGGATGCTTGAAAACCTCGATGTTGTGGGGACATCGTTTGGAGAGTTTGGACCACAATGCTAGAATATGTTTTTTGTTCGTTCGTAATGAAAAAGTTTTGCAATTTCAATTATTTGTAGAGAGAGTTATCATGTCTTTGTATTTCATTTACGATTTATGGTATCACGTTTTTATGTGATTTTGATACATATGCTTTATACTTTATTGAAGAAATATGATTTATTTTCTGGATATGCTTAAAATTTTATAGTGTTAAAGTGGAAGAAGCAAGATAGATTTTTTTTTATTTAAATATAAGCTTTAATGTCCAAAATAGAAATTGAATAAATATATAAACAAGTATGTAATTTTGAAGATTTAAGTAATTGTATCTCTTATATGGTAGCATTTGCAATAACTAGAGTAATTTTATTAACATTTATAAATGGGTAGAATATATATTTTTATATAAATTTGTTATAATAATTAAATTTTAAAATATTAATTTTTGACATTCTATATGTTTTTATCACAAAAATAAAAATAGTAAATGATGTTGAAAATTAATATTTTAATATTGAATATTTGAATATTGAATGTTGAATATTTGAATGTTGAAAATTAGGTAAAATTAGGTGTTGAATATTGAAATTTATGTGTGATGATGAAGGTAATGATGTAATTTATTTTTGGATTATTTGTAAAAATTTTCTATAAATAGATCTCTCATTTGTGAAGAAAATCGCAATTGAGTTGAGAGAGAAATATTATAAAGCGTGTAGTGTGAAAATTTTGATCTCTCATTGGATGTATGGTGTATGTGCCTATTGCACCACCGCAACGAAAGAAAATGGGCCCTCAAAGAAATATTGGAATTCATATCGGTTATGATAGTCCATCAATCATTCGATATCTTGAACCTCAGACAGGCGACGTGTTCACAGCACGTTTTGCTGATTGTCATTTTAATGAGGAAATCTTCCCGATGTTAGGGAGAGATTAGAAACATACCGAAAAAGAAATTACATGGTATGTATCCTCATTGTTACATCTGGATCCAAGAACAAAACAATGTGAAAAAGATGTACAGCAAATTGTGCACTTGCAAAGAATAGCAAATCAAATAACAGATGCATTTGCAGACACAAAAGAGGTAACTAAATCATATATACATGCTGTAAATGCTCCTGCTCGAATTGAAATTCTAAAGAAACAAATTGAACAAAGTCATGATGTCGTAAAACGCCTGAAGCGTAGAAGGCCAGTCGGTTCCAAGGATAAAAATCCTCGAAAAAGAAAATTCATAGAGAAACACAATGATCACAAAATAGAGAATGATGTTCCTGAAGAAACACATGATGATCACAAAATAGAGAATGTTGTTCCTGAAGAAACACATGATGATGAAAATATTCTGTCAGAACCACAAACTGACGAAAATCATGAAATCTCTATTAATTATATTAATACTGGAAAAATATGGAA
>NC_133308.1:7147397-7168299 GCF_012295235.1 Primulina huaijiensis | reverse complement strand
TGATGGATGCAATTACGTTTCGGTATTTGATTAGCTTGGCAGTATCTGAAAATTTAGAAATCCGTCTTATGGATGTTGTTACAGCTTACTTATATGGATCACTTGATAGTAATATATATATGAAAATCCCTGAAGGATTTAAGATGCCTGAAGCACAAAGTTCAAAACCCAGAGAATGTTATTCTGTGAAATTACAAAGATCATGATATGGATTAAAGCAATCCGGCCGAATGTGGTATAATCGGCTAAGTGATCACTTGATGAAAAAGGGATATGTAAATAATTCAATATGCCCTTGTGTTTTCATTAAGAAAACAACATCCGGATGCGTAATTATTGCTGTATATGTTGATGATTTAAACATCATTGGAACGAATAATGAAATTCATGAAGTTGTGTCATACTTGAAGGAAGAATTTGAAATGAAGGATCTTGAAAAAACCAAGTATTGTCTGAGTTTATAAATTGAAAAAAAAGAATGTGGAATATTTGTTCACCAAAAAAATTATACAGAAAAGATCATTAAACGTTTTAATATGGATAAATCAAATCCTTTAAGTACTTCAATGGTTTTTAGATCATTAAACATAGAAAAAGATCCATTCCGTCCATGTGAAGATGATGAAGATATTCTTGGTCCAGAAGTACCATAATTAAGTGCTATTGGTGCCCTTATGTATCTTACAAATTGTACAAGGCCTGATATATCTTTTGCCGTAAATTTATTGGCAAGATTTAGCACATATCCAACAAAGAGACACTGGAACGGAATTAAACATATATTCCGTTATCTTCGAGGAACGACAGACTTGGGACTTTTGTATTCAAAAGATGCTAATCCAAGTATAATTGGTTATGCCGATGCTGGATACTTATCTGATCCACACAAGGCACGTTCCCAAACTGGATATGTATTTACTCGTGGAGACACTGCAATTTCTTGGCGTTCACAGAAACAAACGCTCGTAACAACTTCATCAAATCATGCCGAGATTATTGCACTACATGAAGCAAGCCGTGATGTGGGGACCCGGACGATAATCATGTTCTTAATCGTCATTGAAACTAATTAATCAACAATAATAAACAGGGTCTAAATTTTTTTTTTTAAAATACAAAGCGGAAACGTAATGTAAATCGATCTGAAATACATATTAAACATAAACATACAAATCTTGTATTGTCTATAATAATTCAACTAGGTCCAACTACATATCAGTGTTGAATCCTAATTTAATTCTGAGACCGGATCTCCACGCTATCTAGTCCAGCCTCGTTCTCTTCTTGACCCTGATCCTGTCCCACCTGTTGTCATGCACACATACAAACAAGACAACAGCCGAATAACTCTGGTGAGAATTACATTATCAGTATAAACCATGTATACATGCAATCATATAATCAATGTAACAGCATATAAAAGATATTCATAACATGCATCCTAATCAAAACATGAATAAAGTATTCATCGCATGTATCATAATCCGAAACATGAATCAATATCAATAAAAAGTCATATTCTAAACATGTACCAAAATCAGGAACATAACTCCATGTACCATATTCAGGATTCATAAATCAATATTAATCAATGAATCACTTTCTGTGATTCTCCGACTCAGACTCGACTCAGTCCTAATCTAGGGATCCCGATCAGAATAAGAACATACACCCACCTACGCTCCCGATCGGGGTGGTGGTACGTTCTTATTCACAGACTTTGGCCCTTTCCATATCGAACATCAGTAATAGAAGCAACTCCAATTCTATCCTCTTCGATATGACCAAACGTCCGATGTCCTGACCTATCTGTCAAAGACTATGGCACTTCCGCCATATTCCTATCCTGTGACAATGTGCAATGTGCCAGTGACGATTCTATCACTATCAGGCACTTCTGTCACAAGACCAATCATTTAATACCTGCTATCTATATATCAATAGAACAAGCATATCAATTCATTCATTAATTGCAAATATCAATGCAAAAAAATAAAGTATGTGATTTAGGGAAACTCGAGTCAAACCTCAATCGAGTTGTGCAATCCCAACTCAACATTAATTTATACCTTTATCTTCTCGGTCCGACGAAGACGAAGTCTCGAATTCAACTCTGTCCATACCCAATCTGGCAATGACAATATCAAATAGATACAATATCAATATATAACTCTATTCAATACCTGTTCTGATCAATACTCAAATCACCATATAATCTGTCAATGTCAACGATACAACGATACAATCTATCAATACTGAATCTGATCAATATCAATTTGCTGATGTTTCGATGGCATAACAATACGGTCTTAGTAACCCCGTCAATCTCAACATCACAGATACAATATCACGGTTTATAATCAATATCTGTATAATTCTGAATCTAACTCAAAATCAACGACATAACGGAATAATCTCGATATCCCCGTCAATACAATATCAATAGATATCAATTATAATCCATAACCAATATCCAATATCATCTAAAATCAATCAATAACCAAATCTGTCCAATATCAATCAATATACTTCTGAAAAATCATAACAATTTCATAATCAATTTGTTTCTCAATCTGACTTCGATTCTATGATGTCTAGCATGTCAAGAACATCATATATGAATCATATACGATTCTGACAATATCATAATTTCAAGACATATCGAAACATAGTAAAACTTACGTCCAGTTGTAGCCTGCGTCGATAGGAACACGGTACTGAAGTCGGATTCAAAATCTAACGGGCGGATCTTTTGTAATTCACAAATCTACACGATAAAAGGCGTAAGGATATTTCTCGGAGCTTTCTCGTTTCCTTTCTTCAGTTTTTTTGAAGGAGAAAGAAACTTATACATATCAATTGCATGTCCAAGCAACGTGGCACATTCTTCTTGAATTTCAGTCGGCGCTCGGGCGGTCACAATTTACCGCTCGGGCGCGGGATGTTCTGTCCGAGACATATCCCTATTGAACTTTGCGCTCGGGCGGTCACAAACTACCGCTCGGGCGCCGAACCTTCTGTCCGAGTATTCCTCTTGTTCAACATTGGCGCTCGGGCGGTCTTTTCCTACCGCTCGGGCGCCAGATGTTCTGTCCAACATCTTGTCTTATAATACACCGACTCCCGGCTTCTCCTCTTGAGCTCCTACAGTCTCAATATTGATAATTAATTCACTTCTGATTACAGTAATTAAATCTCGGACATTACAGTGAATGTGTGTGGTTAAAATCAATGACCCAACATATCCAAATCTCACGCGAATTATCATTCGACGAGAAGCCTGTGATACTATATGAAGATAATGCTGCATGTGTTGCTCAAATGAAAGAAGGATACATAAAAAACGACAGAACTAAACATATTCCTCCGAAGTTCTTCGCATTCACCAAGGAGCTTGAGAAGAATAATGTATTGATGTTCGTCACATTCAATCAAGTGAAAACTCATCAGATCTCTTCACAAAGACACTTCCTACGACAATATTCAGAAAGCATATATATAATATTGAGATGCGCAATCTACGAAATCTGTGAAGAATTGTTCGTGTCAACATGAGGAGGAGTTTACGTGACTGCACTCTTTTTCCCTTACTATGGTTTTTATCCCAATGGGTTTTTCCTAGTAAGGTTTTTAACTAGGCAGTATAAAAACACGTAATGAAGACAATCATTATGATCATCATCACAAGGGGGAGTGTTGAAATTTAATATTTTAATATTGAATATTGAATGTTGAAAATTAGGTAAAATTAGGTGTTGAATATTGAAATTTGTGTGTGATGATAAAGGTAATGATGTAATTTATTTTTGGATTATTTGTAAAGATTTTCTATAAATAGATATCTCATTTGTGAAGAAAAACACAATTGAGTTGAGAGAAAAATATTATAAAGTGTGTAGTGTGATAATTTTGAGAGTTTGAAATTTTTACTTTTTACCGTAAATTTTTACTTTTTCACAACATTACCATTAATTAAAAATTTAATATAATTTTTAAATATAAATTATTAAGTTTTAAAATTTAAGAACACGTGTAAGAAAAAATTAATGGGGTGATAGAATGGCCCCTTAAACGCCGCACCGCCGCCTGAAAAACTGTTGGCTGAGGAGCTTTACAACCCTTCAACAGCTCGTTTGCTCACAAAAGGAGGAAAAAGACTTGAAAACCTTTCATTTTGGAACTAGTAATCCTTTCTCAGAGTTGGGTTACTGGCAGGCGCGTCTTTACCGGCCGGACTCATACCGCCGGCGAATAATATGCCGGAGGAAAGATCCGATGAAGATCCTAGCAGTGAAGAAAGCGAGCTGGAATCATCTGATAAAGAAGAATGTGATCCAGCCTATTCCATTGTTGAAATGAAAAGATCACGAAAGGAGGCCTTGCTTGAATTTCGATGCAGGGTGGAGGATGCAATTCGTGGAAACTATCTGTTTGGCCTGAAAAGAGGGATTTTTTTCTCCCAAGAAGATGCCAAGAAAGGAGATTTGAAGGACATTAAGCTGTGGGGTGTCCCTTTATTGCCTAGTGA
Source organism: Primulina huaijiensis (assembly GCF_012295235.1). Lineage (NCBI taxonomy): Eukaryota > Viridiplantae > Streptophyta > Magnoliopsida > Lamiales > Gesneriaceae > Primulina > Primulina huaijiensis. The sequence continues at coordinate 7,163,771 of NC_133308.1, read as the reverse complement.
AAATCACGAGGGGATAAATATCATTCTGATAAAATTCTTGAAAGCAAAGAATTACAAGGTGCACGAGGCATTTACTTTACTGCGCAGGACCCTGAAATGGCGTATAGATTTTAATGCAGATAAAATTCTCGAAGAGAATTTAAGGCCTGAGCCTGATTATTTGTGGTTCAGCAATGGTATGGATAAAGAAGGCCGCCCTTTGTGTTACAATGTGTTGGGCAAGAAATCAAAGAAGAAATTCTCGAGCAATTGTGAGAGATTCAAAGCTTTCTTGAGGTGGAGGGTTCAGTGCGTTGAAAGAGGGATTCAGAATCTCCATTTTAGGCCTGGTGGAGAGGATTCGATTATTCAGATTATTGATTTGAAGAATGCTCCTGGAACTGCAGTCAAGGAGGTCATGCTGATTTGCAAGAAAATGATGGCCCTGCTTCATGATCATTATCCTGGAATGGTCTACAAAAATGTAAGATAAAAAAAGGGACCCGATTGACAAATCAATTCATTTGAGTATATGTGTTATTAGTTTGAAATATGAAGTTATTGTTCTTGAGATTCCATGGATGCAGTTAATCATAAATGTTCCAGCTTGGTTTATGGCTCTACATGCTCTAAACTTACGGCTCATCTCACAACGAAGCAAGAACAAGTTCGTTTTTGTGAAGCCATCAAAAGTTACAGAAACCCTTCTCAAGTAAATATTTTGTTTTATGTCTATGTGAATTTCTAGCTTATGAATCTTGATTATCTATTTTAATGACAAAGTTTGATGCATTTGAATTGGTCTGAAATGTAGATATGCCACCCCAGAAAACATAGTAGTTGAATATGGTGGCCTGAAAAGAGAGAATGACACTGAATTCTCCGCAAATGATAAAGTTCTTGAACAAAATATCAGAGCAAATACGACCGACCAAATTCAGATACCAATCAATGAGGTATGCCCCTGGTTTTCACTAGGAATTGTTATAAAATCAGACACCAAAATCAGATTTCGAATGTTACAGCTGCAGACACATAGTTTGCTTATGTTATGAATTCATAGGATAGCATTCTCTGTTTTGAAAAGAAAAACTGTATTGTGATCTGTTGAGCTTCCTCTTGTGTTTCTAACTTCTGACTCTGCTGCTACGGCAAGGTTGAAGTTACGGTGACATGGGATGTAACGGTCGTCGGATATGATGTGACCTACAAAGAGGAATTCATACCAGAAGATGATTGTTCATACATGATCTTGCTTCAAAAGGAGAAGAAAATGGGGGCGACTGTGAGAAATTCCTTTCACATTAGAGAGCCTGGGAAAATAGTGATAACTATAGTTAATGGTTCATTCACAAAAAAGAAGGTGTTCTATAGGTACAAGAGCAAGCCTAGTGTGCCTATGTATATGTTCCTTAAATGAGAGTTTCTTTCTTTTAATGATATCATTCGAACTTTAGCCCCATTTGTTGTCTGTAATGCTCTTGTTACTGAGCTCTTATTTCTCCATCTGTATGAATAATGGAACTTTTCGATATAATGTTTATTTTGGCTGTCATCTTTCGGGCAGATGAGTTCACATTAGGGAGTTATTAGTGATTTTCGTTCCAAGAAATTAAGGTTTTAAATACGAGCATGCTATATGTATGTGAATCTATACCCACAAGTATACTTTGAATGTTAACTAAAACTTAACAAAACCTTAAAACTCAAATCGATTTGCCTGGATTTTTAGCTCGATTCAAAGCTCAAAAAGGCAGATACCTCGATATAATCGAGCCGGAGTTCTCCAAAACCGAGCCTTAGAGACATGGCTGTGGATCTATTCTATTTTTTTACACTAGAATTATTTTAATACTCGAATATCATAAAATCCCTCAGGAGTAAACAATTGCAAAACAAACTTTAATATTCTCACAAATAGAAGATTAAATTGATCTATTATAAACAACTGCGTATTGCTTGAGTACACTAGCCAGGAAGGGGGAGAGGTTGTTTTCATTTGGCCTGTGTTGTCATCTTTTGGGTGGTGCTAGGTGTTAGCATAAATAATGTGAGAAATCGTGGTAATTAGCCGAGTTAGAGGAGAAAGAAAATGGAAATTATTCATATGAATGAAATTAGTTTGACACGATCCTTCGGTATAGGATTTACAAAAATTCGAGCATGCATGTTGTCCGTTGGTGATATCTTGAAATCTTCGATAATGACAAATGAATCTTGTAGCAAGCTTGATGAGTTAAGGTGAAATGTTGGACACTCTCTACTTAAGAATAATTTTGTCTCCTTTTAATGCTTCAGTTTATAGCAATTTTTTTTTCAAGATACAACAAATTCTTCTTACAATAACAATATTGTAAATTGTAATAACAATAACCAGAAAAATAAAGTATTCTCTCTTTCAAAACAAGAAAGTAGATGAGAAGACCAAGTGAATGTAATGTATGCAGAAAATCCGATGATCAATAGTGTTTTCTCGTTATCTTTGATCATATATTTATAGATCTAAATCAATAGGGGCATTTGTTTCATCTAAGAGGCGTCTCTTCATCAAAAAGTCTGATGAAAAAAGTCAAGGGACACCATTTAGATGCAAGATATCATTAAAACTCGCAACTTTCAGTCAATCAGCTAAGCGCTTTCCTCACAACCCCGAAAATTCTAGGGCACTGAGGCACGAGGTTCCTAGGCTTCTCCCCCACGACCTTGGAATAATTCCAGGCATTGGGGAGGAGCCTAGGCGCCTCTTCTGGGACTTGGATTGTTTCAAACAGCACTCAGGCGCCCCTTAAGCGCTTTAGCTCCTCCCCTGGTGCCCAAACAATCTTTTGAGCTTTTCTTTGCTTACTTTCGATTCATTAAACCTTAAAATATGACAACAATCTCTCACAAGAATGAAATTAATGCATGAATGCACGTGATATTGAAAGAGAGTATACACAGAAAATATCGCATCAAGATAGGTGGTTTTTGGAATTGAACCTTCCTTATAATACTATCGAATTTACAAGGTCACGAAGTCAACTTGATATCTTGATTTTCTTGCATGTTTATGTAAAATCATACATAAGTACCTACAAGATAACTTTCCAACCATTTTCATTTAGTTCTTTATTGGTTGTGTCTGTTTTGACCATGAAGCACTTCTTGGTGTCATAAGTGTTTCGTTGAGGTGGCTCATCCTCACACTTACATAGGTGATCTCTTTTTAAGAGTATCCTACTATACTCCTCATTTGCAAGCTAAGGAACCATTAAAAGTCCAATACTTAACCTCACTACATTGGTAGGCATCAACACTCGTCCTAGGAATGAGAAGGGAAGAATTCCCGAGTGTTTGCTTAAGTTTTCATAATTTATTTTTCCCACTGAACCAAGCTCTTGAGATCTCCAATCATCAAGGTTGGGTTTTCACTATGAAAACTTTATTTTTATGTTTTAAACCTTTTTCTCTAGACAAGTTATACATTTGATCTTTATTTAATGCTTTTGTAAGCGGATCCGTCTAGTTATCTTTTGATTTAACATAATCAATAGAGATAACTCCATTTGAGATGAATTATCACACTTGGTTATGTCTTCAAAGAATATGTCGAGACTTATCATTTTACATATTGTTTCATGTCCTTGCAATTTCCGATTAACTGTCGCAATGTATCATTATTGCAGGCACTGGTTTCGTCCAACATGGAATATCCTCTAGAAAGTTATGAAGCCACTCTGCTTCTTCCTCAACTTTATCGAGTGCTATGAATTCAGATTCCATTGTCGATCTCGCGATGCAAGTTTGTTTGGATGACCTCCAAGAAACTACGCCACCACCAATGCTAAATACATAGACACTAGTGGATTTCAAATCTTTGGTGTCAAAAATCTAGTTAGCATCACTATATCTTTCTAACACTGCATGATATTTTATATAATGCAAACCATATTCCAAGGCGTGTCTTATATCTAAGCACCCTTGTCAAAGCCTTCCAATGAGCATCACTAGAATTACTCGTGAATCGACTCAACTTATTTATCGCACAAGCGATATCCGGTCGAGTACAATTAGACCTAAATGGACTCTTACATCCATGGGCGTTTTTACCGGGGATGAGTCATAAGAATTAAACTTTCTCAAGACACTTCAACATAATTAGATTGGGACAAGTCTATTTCTTATCGAGTTCTAGAGATTTTAATTCCTATAATAACATCAGCAGTACTCATATATTTCATATCAAAATATTTTGTTAATCATTGCCTTGATCATATATTGATTGTTTCCTATTATAAGCATTTGATCTACATACAAACACTCTATTACAAAAGATTCTCAAGTGTCTTTAATGTAGACACATTTGTCACACTCATTAATTTTAAAAATATTTGACAACATCAATTTGTCAAATTTCTGATGCTACTGTTTAGACGCTTGTTTAAGTCCATATAGGGACTTCATGAGTCAGGAAACTTCCTTTTCTTGACCTTGAACTATATAGATTTTGAGTTGTTCTATATGTATTTATTCTTCAAGTTCACCAATATGGCCTTGTACTTTTCTACAAACCATCGGTTTTATACTTTCTTTTCACGGTCCATCTTAATGCCTTGGTACTTGCTAGAAGATTCACTAGTTCCCAAGTATGGTTGTGCATAATGAAGTCCATTTCATATTGATAGCTTCTTTCCAGTATGGAGCTTCAAGGCTAAACAATGCATCTTGTAAGGTTTTTGGTTTATTTTCCAATATAAAAGTGTGGAAATCTGGACCTGAAGACTTCAAAGTTCTAGTTTTTTAACTTTGTCAAGGTTTCTCTTCTTTTGAAGGACCATTGTCTGTTCTAGCATCTTTATTGTGTGTAGGTTCATTAATATTTACAGAACCTTCATTCATCATTTCTCTTTTTCTTTTGCTAGAATTTTCTTCTTGCCTTACCTTTCAAGGAAATATATTTTCAAAGAATATAGCATTCTTAGACTCAATTATTATGTCTTCACTCATTTCACAATTTTTAGATTTGTGTACTATGAATCTATATGTGTGCATATCCTATGAATATATAATCAACCGTCTTTGGTCCAATTCTGAGTTGTTTTGACTTTGATATTTCAACTTTGGTCAAGCGCCCTCACACTTTCAAGTATTTGTAGTTAGATTTATATCATTTCCACAACTCATGGCTTTTTGTTATTTTTCTTGTGGGGAATCTTGTTCAGATTATAATTAACTGAAAATATCGCTTCCCCCCCAAAAGTTTGGAATAATCCCGAACTTATCAGCATGACATTCATAATTTCCTTTAAAGTTCAGTTTTTCCTTTCGACGATTCCATTGGATTGAGTGGGTATGGTGCAGTAGTTTGATCTATAATGCCCAAGGTGGAAAAAACTCATCAAATGCTTCTCCATATTCTGCTCCTCTATTGATGCGACTACTTTTAATTCGCTTTCCAAGTTGATTCTCAACTTTGGTTATATAGCTTTTGAATGTCTCAAGTGCTTCATCTTTACTTCTTAAAATATATACATAATAGTATCTCATACAATCATCAATAAATGTTATGAAATAATTTTTCCTCATCTAATTTGCACAAACTTTAAATCACAAATATCTGAGTGAATTAATTGTAGATGATTTGTACAACATTCAACTGAATGGAAAGTCACTTTGGTCATTTTTTGCTTCAACACATATTTCACATTTGTGTGTGTGATCAATATTACATTTAGACAACAATTCCAAATTCATCAAATTTCGCAGAATATTAAAATTTACGTATCCTAAACGAACATTCTATAAATTAAAACACTCAAGCAAGTATAAATAACTTTTAGTATTATTGCCAACATCTATCTCGCTACGAACCGCTATTACATTCATTTTGAAGAGGTTCTCATCTAGATACCTCTTTCTTACAAAATAACCATTCTTGGTCAATACAAGTTTATTAGACTCAAATACAAGCCCAAAACCATATTTGACCAAAACAACCCGACACAAGGTTCTTTCTAATGTCTGGAACATGAAGTACATTAACAAGACTCACTTCTATCCCTGATATCATATTCAAGACAATATTTCCAAGTCTCATTATCTCCGATGTAGCAGATTTTCCCATGTAGAGCTTTCTTCCAAAAACTAGAGTGTATGTGGAGAACATCTCTTTATCAGAGCATATGTGAAAGGGTAACACCCGTATCACACACCAATCGCTTGGGTTGTCCACCAAGTTTGTTTAAAAAACAAGTGCAGATAAGTCAAGTTCAGAAAAATCAAATGGTACCTATTTTTCTTGAACCACATTCGTTTGCTCTTTCCCTTTCTTTGGCTTCCTACAATCCTTAGCCATGTGGTTTGGTTTTTCACAGTTGTAAGAATTTTCTTTGAATTTCTTTTGATAATTTGATTTATTGTTTTTGTTTCCTATCAAACTTTCTCTTCTTTCTTTGGTCGCTAGATCCCACAATATTAACTTTCACAACCATCTTACTTGTCTTGGATCCTGTATTGCTGTTGTTTTCCTCGATCTTCAATCTCACTATCAAGTCTTCGAGTCCGATCTCCTTTCTCTTTTACTTCAAATAGTTTTTGAACTCCTTCCACGGAGGAGGGAGTTTCTCAACCAGAGCGACAACCTGAAAAGGCTCGTTGAGACTCATTCGTTTCGCATTGTAAGATTACTTGAAGTTCTTGCACTTGACCCACAGCAGATTATGATTCTATCATTTTGAAATCCAGAAACTTTCCAACTATGAACTTCTTGAGGCAATCATCTTCCATCTTGTACCTCTTTTCGAGCGTCTCCCATAGTTCTTTTGCAGTTTTGACTTGACAGTACACATTGTAGAGTGCACTGTCAAAGTCTAGTCAACTAGTAGTGCCAACTCAGGCAAATTCATCAATAATATACAAGTTGAAATTTCAAAAATTCAATCGTACCGAATCTAAAATTTTCGATATTTGCTAGGAATTTACAAAATTATCATTTATATTTCTAATGTTATAAACACATTCCAATAATGATTTAACATTTCAAAAATAAAAAATTCCCAAATTAATAGGCTAAAATTCGAAATATTATCAAATAAATTTTCAAAATTATCTCAATACCTCCAATCAGCTTAGATATAGCACCTACAAACAATAATACAATATATATTAATTGTTGGAATTCAAATGAATCAAAATACCCAATTTTCGAAACCATAAAATCTAAAATTACGTTATTCATCTCGAAATCAAACTCAAGGATAATAAATCGAGCTCTATGGAGCGTAAAACAAGAGTTGTCCCACGAATTCCGACAGAAGCAGGCAGCGGTTTTCGATGAGTTTGAACAGGGTCGCGAGAAAACCTTACAAAATAGGTATCACTGGGTAGCCCTCACTAGTAGAATTTTCTTGATTTACTTCGCATATTCAATGAAGTCATAGGTAGATAATTGTCGAAGTAGACGCGCGTGAAGTAATAGGATACCATTTTAATTCGCATAATAACCGAAGTCGTATCCAAGAAATTTTACTTCGTTGATTTTGTAAAATGCGGAAGTAATAACTTATATATAACTGCATAGTTTACATTGATTGACGAAGTAAATATTTTGTATAACTTCACAGGTTTTATATTTTGGTGACGTAATTCATGCGAACGACTTTGTTATTATGGAACTATGATGAAGTAAATATATTCTATAACTTCGCCATAATTTTTATTTGTTGAAGTATTCGGTATTTTGTTATTTCACAATTTACATTTATTGACGAAGTAGTCGATTTAAAAGACTTCATTTTTTGTATTTTAGCGAATTAATTAATAAAGAACGACTTTACAATTATTGAGTTATGATTAAATAAATTTTTTTTTTTTTTTAACTTCGACACAATTTTAATATGACGAATTATTTTGTATTTTATTATTTCATTATTTAGTTTAGTGTTGAAGTAAATAATCATATCTTATTGCAACACAATTTTAATTTAACGAAGTAATTCTTGATCACCACCACACTAATTTAATAAAATCATGAAGTAAAAATATAATTTTCACTTTATCAAATAATTTAATTAATATTCAATAATACCACTATATATACACACACATATAACTTAAATTACATTAATTTGATTCATAAATTATTCATCTAAAAATGACGAAAATCCACGAATTCACAAGTATATCTGCCAATCCACAAGTATATATCCACAAATCCACAAGTATAACTCAAAAATATATCCACAAGTACGCATAACCCAAAAATATATCCACAAGAGTGTATATCCACAAATATATCCTAAAATGCACAATGACGCACATGATCCATTTAAGCACCTACATAAAAGTAAACGAATTCTCTCCATTCACTTCCGACTTCATCTTATTGAGATTGGTTGTAATATTTGTTCTTGATTGATCCTGCAAACTGAAATGTAAAAAGTATAAGATGAATTAGATTAATAAGATCATTCATCCAATGATAGTTGGCAAAACCTTCCACTTAGGTTAGACTTCTCCACGTGCACAAGGGAGTTGTCTCGTATATTAGATTAATACTCAGAGATACGAAAGTACATAAGATGCCGGGACTTACAACACCAATGACAGAATGGAGCCAACCCTTGTAGAGAGCACGAAAACCTTCCTCACGAAGCATAGTTGATAAAGAATGAAACATTCCTCTGTATTGGAAAGAAGATTTTTCAGTCTGTAGCATAGAAGAAAATAACAGTCATATAGCTGGGAAAATTCGTTAACAGAAGCTCAACAATCTCCGAAAAGCTCATCTTAAGGAGTGTTTGAGATACATGCACTGTAATTCTTCCTCTAACCAGTGGCGAAGTAAAAACCAAAAATTCTACTAATGTCTTGTCGAGAGCTTCCCGAAGCTATTTTTACTTTCAAAAACCGGTGACTGGTGGGCAGAGATACGGCGGTCAAAGGTGGAAGACTTGATGAAAATTGTTTACGGCGAGAGAAAACGATAAAGCTGATAGAATTTCTATTATTATTATTATTATTATTTTTAAAACTTACTTAATCAAATGAGTTGGGCTTTGGGGAAATATGGGTTGGGCTCTCACACTATGTGTGCTAAATTTTAGTGCTTCTGATTTTAATTACTTATGTAGAGCACACCAAACTTGAAATTATTCCAGAATTTTCTCTTTTTTGGTTATGCCAAAATTCACCGATGGATGAGATTCAGTTGCATAAAGTTGGCTACAAAATCTTATATCGGGATCTATTCAAACTTGGATGAATTGCAGTAACAATTTTTAAAAACGTTTTTTCATCTCATAGAATAAATTATTTCAAAACTTAAATCATCACTTTCAGTAAAAAAAAACAATGGAAATTTTTTTATCAGTTATGGGATAGATATAAATAATTAATTAATCTTTGTCCACGTCATGGTTTTGAAAGTCTGACACCTAATTCCTAAATGGCTCATACCATGATACATTTAAAAGAAACTCTTGCTAAATTTGTATTTGTTGAAAAATTTATTCCTGAAATTTGTGAAGATGATGATAAATCAAATCTAAAGGATAAGAAAGTGGAACTCATACATTGCGAGAGAGGAAGTTCAACAGGCTATGTCACCACCATATTTCCTCATCCATTGAAAAATACAAAAAAATAAAATTTGAATTATGATATATATGAGATTTGTAAACATGTAAAAGTAAATATTTCATTATTAGATGCAATAAAACATGTACCATCTTATACCAAATTTTTGAAAGACTTGTGTACTGTGAAAAAATTTGAATGTAAAGAAAAAAACATTTTTAGCGGGACAAGTAAGTGCGTGCAATCATTCAAAATAATTAATAATACTTTGAAATATAAAGACACTTGTTGTCCTACTATGTAATGTATTATTAGAGAATGAAAGATTAAAAAGCATTTCTTGATCTTGGAGCTAGTGTTAATTTACTTCTCTATTCAATTTTTAAAAAACTCAATCTAGGCGAGTTAAAACATAATTCAGTAATGTTTTTACTTGCTAATAGATCTATTAAAGTGCAACGAGGTATGATGTTGGTCCAAGTTGATAAATTTGTATATTCTGTCGATTTCATAGTTTTTGATACACAACATGTCGAAGCTTGTAAGTCAATTCCTGTAATTTTGAGCCGTCCATTTTTAGCAACGTCTAATGCTTTGATAAATTGCAGGAACAGAATAATGAAGTTATCATTTGGAAACATGACTTTTAAGTTTAATGTTTTTTATATTTGTAAGCAATCACAAGACAAAGAAGATTAAAGAATATGAAAATATTATCGAAACTCATGTGGAAAAAAGTATTAAAGAAGAGCGTACTCATGACCAATTGAATATTTGTTCAATTGATACTCAAACAAAATATTGAAATTGATTTTTGATGATTTTAACATGTATCACTCTTTTATAGAATCAAAAAAGAAGTGGAGGCAAGAAATGAGAACAAAGATGAACCACCCGTATTAAAGTTAAATTCCTTGCTAAAAGAATCGAAGTATGAATTTTTTGGAAAATATGAAATATATCTGATGTCAATTTCTTTTAAACTTGCAAGTGGTCAAGAAGATAAATTAGTTGATATGCTTAAAATCATAAAATGCTATTGGTCACACACTAACATATATCAAAAGCATTAATCTACTAATTTGCACTCACATAATTAATTTAGAAGAAAATGCTAAGGTGTCCCAACAATCACAAAGAATACTAAACCCACATATGAAAGATGTTGTGAAAACTGAAGTTTTCAAACTACTTGATGTTGAAATTATTTACCCTATTTTTTATAGTAAGTGGGTAAGCCAAACACAAGTAGTTCCAAAAAAATATGGCATTGCAGTGATAAAAAATGACAAAGGTGAATTGTTAATAAATCGAGTCCCTTTTAGTTGGCATATGTGTTTTGATTATAGAAAATTAAATGATATCACTTGAAAAGATCATTTCTCTTTACTATTTTTGGATCAAATTTTAGGAAAAGTAGTATGTCATTCCTACTACTGTTTTCTTGATAGATATTCAGGCTATTATCAAATTATCATTACACTTGAAAATCAAGAAAAAACAACATTCACATGTCATCTTGGTATATTTGCATTTAAAATGATGAAATTTGGTTTATGCAATGTCCCAACAACATTTCAAAAATGTAAGCTAATCATTTTTACTGACATGGTTGAAAATTGTTTGGAAATTTTTATAGATGATTTAGCTGTTTTTGGGAATATATTTGATAATTGTCTTGAAATTTGAATTTTTTTTAAAAAAGATATGTAGAAAAATGTCTTATTTTAAATTCAGAAAAAAATCATTACATGATTATATCTAAAATTGTTTTGGGATATGTTGTGTCATCTCATGGAATTGAAGTTACTAAAGAAAAAATTGATGTCATGCATGGTCAATCTACTTCCATAGGACATGTTGGATTTTGTAGGAGGTTTATAATGAACTTTAGCTTAATCTCTAAACTCATTTGTATCTTCTTAACAAAAGACATTGTATTTGAATGCACACAAGAATGCCAAAATTCTTTTGACAAAATCATTAGACCTTTAACATCAACTACTAACATGCAACCTCCTGATTGGTCTTTACCATTTGAAATCATGTGCGTTGTAAGTGATTTAGAAATTGGTGCAATATTGGATCAAAGAAAATGGTAAGTCTTATGTAATATATTATGTAAGTAGAACTTAAAACAATTCTCAAATGAATTATTTCGCAATATTTAATATATTGTTTGTGTTGTTTGACTTAGATGAATCCACAAATAGCTTCCTTTTCACTGATTTCTTGGCAGGATACTTCTTCTTCGGCTTTTCTGCTGCTTCATTTTTAACTTGCAGCAGATCATCCTCAATGATGACAATCTTTGCTCTGTAAGCAGCAATGAATTTTTCATTCAATACTTTGCAAATATGCATAGTAGACGAGTATCCCATCTAAACTTTGCAGTGTTCTAGAAGGCGCGCGTAGATAGGAACAATAAATCCTTGATGTTTCTTATCTAGTGAAAAAATCATGTTCACCAGAATGTTGTAGAGAAATGAGGACCGGTTGATATTGATCTCAATGAAAATTGCTACCATCATATCAAAGCGTTCAACAATATAAGCATCAAAGGAAACCTCCTTTGGTTGTCAGAGACTTTGTTGTAACGTCATTTAGTTGTTTGAATTCGATCTTCATGTCCTTCTTCTTCCCATAAGACTTAAAAATGCTCCGGTCAATGAGAACTTCACCTTGATTTTTAAAAATGTTCACAATTGACAACTTGTGGAACTCAGTTAGAACTTCACATGGCAGTCCAAAGGTTTCATTTATATAGTTCTAGATTGTCTTAAGTTTCTCTTAGTAATTGAAAATATTGCTAAGTTTTGACATCACTGAAAAGGATAAAATTGTTAAAGATGAAATTTGGACTTAAGTTTTATTGATTATAAATCTAAACTAATTTAACTAAATTGTATTAATGCAGAAAACTCAACTGAAAACTGACAGAACTGGACAACAAAACTGATAGAACTATTGAATGAGATTTTCTAGATTGAAATGATCTTAATCAAGAAGTGACATGACAAGTCCACATCAGAGATGTACCGATCTCATGGTGCTCAATAGTTCAAGACGTATTAAGTTGAATCAGACAACTCTAGAACAATCGTGTTGATTATTGGGCTGATCCGAAAATATTCTCTGAACGTAACGGTTAGTTATCTCCGAGTATTTATTTTTGAATTCAATCAACAAGGACGTATTTTTTTTCTCTACAACAGATTAAAGTATCTGTTGATTACCTTATTTAACTAGTGTACAAGTGATTTGAATTTACTAATACTATTTTTGGGAAAATAAAAAAGATGCGTGACATTTTCTGCATAGTTGTCAGAGAGACAATTGTGAGTACAGTCCATAATTATGAATGTTGGATCAACACTTAGCGACGGATTTGTGTAAAATCGTCGCTAGTTAGCAACAATTTATTAAACCGTCGCTAAATATTCGTGATAGTTAGTTCATTAAGTCCGTCGCTAATTTTAGCGACGGTTATTTTATGATTTCCGTCGCTAATATTTTCAGTAAAATAAAAAAATTACTTTTAATAATGTAATGAATTTAAAAAAAACTTATAATTTGAATAGGCTAACAATATTCAAGATCTTAACTAAAACTTAAAAATTTATAAAAAAAAATAAAGGGAAAAAATTTACTTGAAATCGAAACTGAAATCGTTTGAGAAGAAAAATTTTAAGTGTTTTGAAATGGTGTGTGTTAAAATGGACCGAATGGGCGGGTATTTATAGATAATTTGCGACGGTTTTTGTATACACCGTCGCTAGTAACGACGGTTTATCCAAGAACCGTCGCAATTTTAAAATTTGCGACAGTTTTTTTAAAACTGTCGCTATACTTAGCGACGGGTTTGATAAAACCGTCGCTAAATTGAGCTACATTTTGTTAAAACCATAACACACTGTCGCTAAATTTAAAACATGCGACGGATTTAATCAAAACCTGATTTTATACAATTTAGCGACAGTTTAAGAAAAACTGTCGCTATTTTTAAATTAGCGATGATTTTGTAAAACCGTCGCTAAATTTAGTAACGGTTTCAGCAAACCCATCGTTAAATACGTTGTAAATCATTTCTATCCACAACGGTTTTCTAAAATTGTTGTCGATTGTAAAAAAAACGCTAATAGACAACAGTTCTATAAACCGTTGTCTTTGACCATAAAAAACGCTCAAAGACAACAGTTTTATAGAACCGTTGTCATTGACCCTAAAAACCGTTGTCTTTGACCCCCAAAAGACAACAGTTTTCATAACCGTTGTCTTTTGCTTAAAAAACGCACCTACGACAACGGTTTTCACTAAAACCGTTGTTAAAAAGCATACGACAACGGTTTTAATAATAACCGTTGTACTAAAACCGTTGTCGTAGGTGCGTTGTTGATTTTAAATTTTCTTGTAGTGAGTGCTTATATAAAGAAGGGTGCATCAGAGAAAATCAAGAACTTTTGCGTCTCAAATTCTTAATCGATATCAAGCATTCTTCAATCATCAGCATCTCTTAAGAGACTTATTTCGAGCTTATTTTTGCACGCCTCATATTTCTGTCAGGTCACTTAAGGGTCATTCAGTGCACTCATTTGTTCTCACTTACCTTATGTATTCTCGAGTTTATTGTCTTGTGAGAAACATTGTACTGTCAGAAAGTTATTTCTTAACAGATTGAGTTAAAAAGATAGTTGTTAGGAGTTTCAGCTCAATAGGGTTGGTAAATCGAGTTGAAGTAGGTTTGCATAAAAAGTTGTATTAAGAATGAAAGTAAACATGTATATTTGCAACAGAACTAGAAGTATAATCAAAGCAAAAGCTAAACGTATATTATATTGTTCGAAAATAGAAATTGAGAAACAGATTATCTTCTGAAATTTCATAGCATTTTGCAGAAAGTTTTGAGTGATTGTTCATCGACTTCCCAGGAAAGTCGTCGGCGGTCAGTTTTTTCAGTTATCCCCCCATTTTGTGCACCATATCGGTCTAGAAACTGCCTTTAAATACCAAGATGTTCCTAGCTTCTTAAGTTATAAACACATGCATGCTTGCATTTACTGCCAAACCAATTCCCCATGGTACATTCCCGATCGGAGCTAGGCAGACCAACGTATGTTTTCCATATAGTCGTGGGGGCACAGAGACTCAAAATATCGGTGATGAGAACAATATTATAATATAATGTTGTCCTTAATTTGACTGTCATCTTTGGTGAATTTACCCTAGGGATAGGAGTTATATATTAGTGTTTTTTGTTCCAAGAAATTAAAGTATTAAATAATAGCTAGCATGCCACAACCTTATATAATCAATCACGTATATGAACATTTCATTTGAATGTCTCCTTGGAATGTTTACAAAAACTTAAAACTCAAATCGATTTATAACCTGGATCTGGATTTCGAACTCGATTCAAAGCTCAAAAAAGATCCATCATATATTCGAGCCCTAATTGAGTTCTCCAAAATCAAACATCAGAAGCATGCATGGCTGTGGATCAGTGCTAGTTTTCTACGCTAGAATTACACACGAAAGCCATAAATAATTTGATCTCTTGATAAAATTACGGAACAACAAATGAAAAAAAAAATGAAATTATTCCCACAAATGCATACGAATTTATTTATTGAAAAGGAAAAACCTCAAAACATGCACTTTATTAATAACGCGCTGACAACACTTGGTCTCCCGCACAGGATTATTCTTACAGCCACCATGCAAACCATAGCTAGGTTTTGCTCACATAAAGTTTAGTCGCGTGCGCCAAGAAATACAAGTAACGTGCCAGCATTAGTTACTACAACGTACGTACAAATCCCTTCTAAAATTGCCTTTCGCGGCCGGGGGACATCAAGAAACTCTGTCCGCCTCTATTCATCTTCAACCCTTCGGCCTGTTTCGGTGAAATCTGATATGAGTTGGTTATGACTTGTAGCGGCAAGCCTCTGATCACGGAGGTGTAACCAGCAAGAGGGTTGCGAATGGGCCATCCTGTTGTCTTAAAGGCCACCCATTCGAAGCCGCTTTCTCCTGCGCGTGCTGTGGAGACGTAGTACTGAGGAACCACGAACATGTCGCCCTTGTTAACCTTGTCGTTCATCAGGGTTTCCCCATTGTGGTTCGATATTTGTATTTGAGCATCGCCTCGGGTCACGTACACAATTGTGTGGCCTTGCATGGACCAATCCGGGCTCAGTAACGCGTTCTGAATTAACCCAAAATATTATTTATACTTTGCAAGTAATCTTGATTTAATTTAAGAGTAGGCAGCGGAAAATTTTGGTTGATTACCGGGAATAGATCGCCTCTTTCAGCGCTCATGTCCAAGAACTTGAGTATAGGAAGCTTATGCTTGTCAGCGACGTTTAGTTTTCCGGCTTGCCTGGAGTATATATCGGCTTCTCTCCGGCTCTCAACGTTTGTGCTGATTTTCATGGAGCAGTAAGTTTCTTCCAGCCCGTTATCGTACCGTTCTTCATGCTTTCCCCATCCTTCTTGTTCATCAGGCCTGATGAAGCTCATCTTTTCTTGGGCAATCACGCTGAGTCCTCGCTCCTCGCCACCCTTTTGCATCTGTCTCACAATCTCCTCGGGCATATCGAATGCCTCGGCCAACAGGTTTGTATCGAATTCCTTGAGAATGTTGTGGAATGTTTCTTCTTCAAATCTGCCTCCTTCTTGTTGCCCCTTTTTCGGTACTCCGCCAGCCAAATAAAACGCCTTCATCATTTCAAACAATAATCAATCACTCGGAAGAAAAGTCCATTGTACGTGCATAAACATGCATGGAAATTAACAGAATCCTAAATCGTCATATATATATATATATATATATATATA